>NC_091260.1:77425681-77729772 GCF_042477335.2 Ovis canadensis | reverse complement strand
TCTATCAGCCTCCTTTCAGTTTCAGCCCCACTCCTTCCTTAGTTGGTGACTCAGGGTTTCCTGGGTAACCTACAGTCCACCCCATGGACTGTAGCCTGCCAGGCTCATCTGTCCATGGGATTTCCCCAGGTAGGAATACTGGAGTGGCCATTTCCTTCTCTAGGGAATCTTCCTGACCCAGAAATCAAACCCAAGTCTCCTGCATTGGCAGATGATTCTTTACTGCTAAGCCACCTGGGAAGTGTAATTATCAGCCAGTATCTGAATGATTTTGTCTATCAGCCTCCTTTCAGTTTCAGCCCCTCTCCATCCTTAGTTGGTGACTCAGGGTTTCCTGGGTCATAACAAAAGACAACAGTTCAGGTTAGTAGGTGAGTTAGTGGTATTGGTTCTGCTTTTTTCACAGATTGGTGAACATTTTAAACAAACTGTCATAGTGATTCAATTAATGCTATCTTACATAATATGAATAAAGTCTGGAGACCTGATACACAATATTGTGCCTGTTCAACAATACTGTACTGTGCATTGAAAATTTTATGAAGAAAGTAGATCTCACATTAAATGTTACCACAATAAAAATAAAACAAAAGCTAAACACAAGAAGGAGAAGGAGACGCCTTTTGGAAGTAATGGCTATGTTACCGCTTTGGTTGTGGTTGCTTTCGCAAGTGTACATGTACGTCCGGTTAACTGACTTGTGTGCTTTAAATAGGTATAGTTACTTATGAATCACTTACACCACAACAAAGGCTTCCCTGATGGCTCAGCAGCAAAGAATCTGCCTGCATTGTAGGAGATGCAGGTTCACTCCCTGGTCAGGAAGACCCCCAGGAGGAGGAGATGGCAACCCACTCCAGTATTCTTGCCTGGAAAATCCCAGGAACAGAGGAGCTGGACAGGCTATAGTCCATAGCATTGCAAAAAGTTGGGCACAGCTGAAGGCACTTACCATGCAGCACGCATGCGTGGACTGTAGCCCGCAGGGCCCCTCTGTCCCTGGAATTCTCCAGACAAGAAGACGAGAATGGGCTGCCACTGTTTTCTCTAAGGGATCTTACTGACCCAGTGATGGAATCCGGGTCTCATGCTTTGCAGGTGGATTCTTTACTAACATTGAGCTTCCAGGGAAGCTCATCCAGAACTTAATGATGCATGGATGATAAGGAATGATCACGGACCTTCCTATTAGTTTTATTCACATGGTTGAAGCTCATTAGATGCTGAATAGTTGACAGAACCTATAGACTGAAACCTGGGCTGGAAATCAAATTCCATAGGAATTTTTTTTCCTCTGGATTATTCCCCCAATTTCTGAGCTGTGAAGAAACTCTCAAAAGAGATGTCAGTGTCCTTTGGAGGATTATTTACATTTCCAATATAGTGTGGGTTAAAAGGCCCTCAAAGAAAAATGGCATGTAATAACCTGGGCCCTAGGGGGTCCCTAGGAGGATGTAGCTGCAGTGAGTCACATGAGGTATCTAAGGCAAATACCACCCTGTCAATCAATGACAGGCTCTTGCAGAAGATGAGTTGTGGGAGAATAAATCATAAATAGGTTTCCAGGTGTCAGTCAGGAAATAAGCTATTACTTTGTCCCAAGTGCAGCATTTGGGGAAAACAGAGCAGAATACTGCCTATCCGGATGCTGCCGTGAGCTCTGGACACCATGACAACCAGGACAGGATGGGGAGTAGCAGTCATTCCCAAGGTAAATGCATCACAACAGGTTTCCTCTCCGAGCTTAGACTACAGAGGCTGAGAGGTATAAATGGATAATTGATTTCTCTAACTTCATACATGACATTCTGAGCAAGTTCAGACTTCTGAAGACTCTCAGGCAGGCCCTGGGCCATGGGTGGGTGATGGAGAACTAATTCAATCATCATCTCATCCCTCCCTTGCTGTGTGAAACTTAGCAACACCTCATTTTCACCCTGCACAGAGAAGCACTGATCAGAATCTTTGCCAACTACCACTGGGAAGCGAACGTTAATAGAATGAGCTGGAGATATTTTGAAATAAAACAACTTCAGATAACCCATATTTTGCCTAGAATGTGAGTTATTTGCTATTGCAGAATGATAATTTTGAAATTCTAAAAACTTTCATCACCCATTCATCCTGCGATCTCAGTAACAAAAGGATCTGAGTGGCAGGATGCTGAGTGATTCCCTTGAGTCTGTTCTTTGATTTCTATTTTTGAGTGGCATTTCTTTTAAAACAATAAAACAATAAGCTCAGATTTGGGCTCATGCAAATGAGTAGGCCAGAATCAGAATGTACAGTGTGAGACATACTGATTTAAAGTTATGTGCTCTGCAACCTTCCTTCTATCTCACTTTTCTCTACATTAAAGAGGCAATCTATCTGTTAAAGGGTATACACATTAGTTTTTGGTACAGTCAAGATTACTCCACAGTTTATTTAAAAAATACTTTTGAACTCCTTTTTTCTAGACCTTCTCAAGTTATTGCTAAAGTTCTTTACCACTGGGCTTCCCTGGTGGCTCAGTGGTAAACAATCTGCCTGCAATGCAGAATACCCAGGTTCAATCCCTGGGTTGGGAAGATCCCCTGGAGAAAGGAATGGCAACTCACTCCAGTAGTCTTGCCTGGAGAATCCCATGGACAGAGGAGCCTGGAGGGCTACAGTCTATGGGATTTCAAAGAGTCAGGCAAAAAATGAATAACACTCTCTAGACCTTCTCACATTCTGACTATAATTCTGCATTGAGTTATATGAAAAACTGATGTGGCAGTTTTTCCCTCCACATGAAGCAACTCTTCTCACCAGCTGGATATCCTACGACTCAATTCTGACAAGATCTACCTGAAGACAGTATCAGATTCCATGAGTCAAGGGTTCAGTCCTATAAGACTGATCTCCACATCAATGCCTGATCGGAAGGCCAGGTTGTTATCTGGACTTCTGACCAACTATTTGGAGGTCCCCACAGTCTCATTCATGGTTCAGTTAATGTGCTAGAGAAACTCACAGAACTGGGAATATTCAGAGAAATATTTTACTTCTGAGGTTATCAATTTATTATAAAGGGCCTAACTCAGGAACAGCCAGATGCAAGAAACACACAGGGCAGGATATGGGAGAAGCCTGTGGAGCCCCCAAGCCTCCTCCAAGTGCCCCATTCTACAGGAACATCCACGTGTTCCCCAACCTGGAAGCTCTCTGAATCCCATCCTTTTGTGTCTTTATGGAGGCTTCATTATGTAAGTATGACCAAATAAATCTCTAGACCATTTCCTGTCCCTGGAGATCAAGGGAGAGGGGCTGAAAATTCTAATCCTCCAATCACGTGGTTGGTTCCCCCAGTAACCATCTGTAGGTGTTTTCCAAAAGTCATCTCATTGACATAAACCCAGCTGTGGTTGAAAGGTATTTCTTATAAATACAAATTCCAAGGATTTTAGGAGCTCTGTGCCAGGAATAGGGACAAAGTTTAAAAACATATTTATTATAAATCAGTATCATAGTGACTTATATGTTCCTGGACCCAAGGCATCTTCTAGATTCAAGAATTCTATAAAATCTTTATCATGTTGTATTTTTATCTCATTGAGTGTCCTGGGGTTTGTGTGTGTGTGTGTATTGTTTTAAATTTATAATCTGTGTTGAAGGATAGTTTCATAGAATAAGCCCTTGGTACTTCAGTTAGTATTTTGCAAAGTGGGACTGCATGTTGTTGCTGTCTTATTTCAACTTTAAAGAAAAACATTAATCAAGTTTGGGATATCTGTTCTATACACATCTATGTTACCCTTGTTTCCAGAACTTTGACATATAATCCAGAAATACTAAGCAATTTACCTCTTCTTGGAGTCCAGAATAAATGCCTTGCTTTACCCACTCTTCTGAATACTAAAATCAAAATCTGTTAATACCAACATTGAAAAATAAAATATTTTACTAAAATTGAATAATAAAATCTAACCGGTATTGAGAAAGCATCAATCTTTATGCTTTTAATGCAAATAAAATATTTCATATTTTTACTCTCAATTCTCTGAGATGTGAACAGAGAAAACAGAATACTAAAGCAAAAATAATGCTACTTGGAGGCTGAGTAAATAAATACATGTCAGTTGATCAGTTTAAATCCATTTTGGCATGAGAACTAAACCAAAGTGTTGGGAGACAATCCTCCATGCATTTTCCAGTTTCTGAGAGTCATGTGAACACATGTGATAAATGACTTTATTCTTTCTTTGGAAGCTTGTATTGCCGGGGTCCAGCCCCGGTGGATCCAGGGTGATTCAAAGGTGGGGACAGAGTCGGCATCATTGGAAAAATACATATTTAATCACAGATATATAGAGAGATTAGAAACGGATAGTGTAGTAGGAAAATTAGTGGAGAAAAAGAGGCTGAATAACTTGGTTTACGTGGAATAGCATCCATGCTCCAGATGGGAATTCAGCCAGAAAAACGGGGAGCAAGAAAGAAATGACATGGGAGAATCAGTCTTTCTGGAAACTGATCCAATTTCTTTATTTTTGAGTTTGCTTATATACCTTTTGTTACACATGGGGATGAATACAGAGTCACGCGGGGGTCAGCAGTTCTGACCTTTATCAAAATCAGGTGCTTCACATAAAAAGGTCTTAGGGATTTTACATCATCTTCTGGCCATAAGACTTGCTGACATTTTATGATCCTTTCTTTCTGATAACCAAAAACTTATTTTTTCCAAGGGTGTTTTTTCTTAAACTAGGCACCACCCTCCAAATAAAGTTGCATTCCTATAGGATGAGGGTGTAGTGAGTTACAATCAAGAAAGGAATTTATTTAACCCAAGGTTAACATGATTAATCTTAAAGGTTAATAGTTATTTCTCCTATATGCTTAAAGGTTAATACTTATTTCTCCTAAATGCTAGTTATATTCATTTTAAGGGCAGGGAACATGGAGATTTAGCAGCAAACATCAGCCCAACAAATGAAAATCCTTTCACCAATGCTCCCCTTAAGATCTATTTAGTCTTAAGATAGTGATAAAGTTACATTTTTACATAGCAAGGACACAGTAATTTATAACAAAGTACAGTGATCTATTACAAAAGAGAAAATTCATTAACTCAAAAAGTCTAGTATTGCTAACCTTAAAAACTACTATATTTCCTTTTCTATATTCCAAATACATTGATTAATATATTCCCAGGTGCCTAAGGATATGGAGGCCTGGCGGCAATCATTGACTAAACAATGAGAAAAGCCCTATGCTAATTAAGACTCTCAAAATACTCCAAAATTCTCTGTGCTGTTTATGGTTGAGAGGTAGTAAACAATCATGATGGATAATCCTGTCACACAAGCTAGTCTGTCAGCAGAGAGGTTTGACCTGAAACACCCTTGTCACACCCAGGGTAGGGAATTAGCAGCAATTATTGGCACAACAAATGAAAAACCCTTCACCAATATAATTCCTAACCAATTCACTATACTGACAATTTCCCAAAAGAATTTACCTTTAGTAAGTCTAAAACATCTTGTGCCTCTCAGGTTAGGAGGCTGAAAACAATCACATGTGGCCGGACGAACCTATACAGGTGGGCTAGATAACCTTCAGAGGAGTCCGTAAGCTGAAACATTCTTGTCACACCCAAGAATTTTTATTGCCTTGGAGCTGCCTGTTTACTCCTTCTCCGAGAGAAACGGTTATGGGGGAGAGCCCCCCGTAAAGTCAGAGGTGTAGGCGAGAGCATAAAACAGACTCTGGTTTTGGGGTAGATGCTCGGGAACAGGGGGTGTCTGAGGCTTGATCACGCCTTTGTGTATGCCAAGCCTCCTTCCTCATGACCTTTGCCATGGGCGGAGTTCCTCACGCTGGCCCTGGCACTGTATAGCAAAGATTTTTGGGAGATAGTGACAGACAGCACACTTACTACTTAGTAAAATAAAAACAGTCTCCTTCCAAGCCAAGAATAGCATGTTTGCTGCCTGTTTTAAAAGATTTAGGTTCCCGATACACAGGGTTCCTCTTTTCAGTTAGCCCTCCTCATATCTTCTTCTTGCAGCTGAAAAATGTATGGCTGATCTCATATAATATGAAATAAAAGAGACTTCAAACTGTGGTGCTATAGAAGCCTCTTGAGAGTCCCTTGGACAGCAAGAAGGTCAAACCAGTCAGTCTTAAGGAAAATCAACTCTGAATTCTCATTGGACGGACCGATGCTAAAGCTCCAGTATTTTGGTCACCTGATGTGAAGAGCTGACTCGTTGGAAAAGTCCTCGATGCTGGGAAAGATTGAGGGCAGAAGGAGAAGAGGGTGTCAGAGGATGAGATGGCTGGATGGCACCCTGATGCAATAGACATGAACTTGGGCAACATTTGGGAGTTGTTGAGAGACAGGAAGGCCCAGCGTGCTGCAGTCCATGGGGTCACAAGGAGCTGAACACAGCTGTATGGCTGAGCAACAACAACAACAAATGAAACTAGAAATCTTCACTTTGTGAAAGGTTAGGGCAGACTACTCTGATTCCAAAGACAGACCTGAAAACTACTGGACTGATTTGCAGGAAGGTCAGCTTTCGGAAATTTTGAGCTGATCAGAATTGAATTGGCTACTTTTTGAGGAAGTGTATCCAAGGCTCTTCAATCAAAGTCTGCACAGTGTGTGAAGAGATGGAATCTGTGCCTCAGGTGGCATTGGCTACATGAGCTCCAAGTGGCCTCATTATGTTCATTTATTCTGTGGCTGGAGAACCTGCCTGTTGGGAATTTGGGGACCAAAGGTGCAGCACTGGGAACAATGTGCTCTGCATATTCCATATTCAAGCATTTGAAACCACTGGAAACACTGCAAGGATTTGTAGTTTTAATGATGCTACTAATGTGTCTGCATTCTTATCCTCTTCTCTTTCACAAAATCATCATAAATCATCTTGTTTTTTTTTTCTTCTGGATAAATAATAGGAAACATTAATATTGAGAGGAAGATCATTCATCAGTAAAATGTGTCATATGCTATTGATCAAGGATTTGCCGTTGGGGATTATCCCACTACAAACTTTCATGGCAATTACACTATGCATTTGTCAAAACACAGAAACGTATTCCCAAAAGAGTACATTTTACTGTATGCTAATTTTTTTTTTTATAAAAAAGCTTCTCCTACTCTTTTTTTTTTATTTTTTAAATTTTAAAATCTTTAATTCTTACATGCGTTCCCAAACATGAACCCCCCTCCCACCTACTGTATGCTAATTAAAACCTAAGTCTTTAAAAGCTGACTTCTAAAACTTATTTCAGTTCTGATAATAATGTATCATGTGTTCGGTCACGTCTGACACTTTGAGACCCCATGGACTATAGCCCATCCGGCCCCTCTGTCCACGGAATTCTCCAGGCAAGGTACTGGAGTTGGTTATCATTTCCTCCTTCCAGGGGTCTTCCTGACCCAAGAGCTGATCCTGTGTCTCTTGCATCTCCTGCATTGCAGGCAGATTCTCTATGGCTCAAGCCATTCGGAAGCCCTAATTGATTGTTACAATTCATTACATGCTCAGCGCTGTCCTACTCTTTGTGACTCTGTGAACTGAGTAGTAATAGCTTTTGTTTAAAGGAAGATTTTCACTTCCCAGAAATGTTTTCCAACATTTTAGTAGAAAATATATTTGTGGAGGAGGGCATGGCAACCCACTCCAGTATTCTTGCCCGGACAATCACATGGACAGGGAGCCTGGTGGGCTACAGTCCGTAAGGCCCCAAAGAGTCAGACATGACTGAAGTGATTTAGCCTGCACGTATTTAAAGGTTTGCCTTAGTAGGAACCTGACTTCTGTATAGGAGATCTAATTACTATTGAACGAAGTCTACACCATGTGTTTCTTGAAAACTGAAAGAGCTGAAAAGAGCTTCAGACTCTTTCAAGAAAGAGCCAATTCTGACTCCATGTTGGATCTGTTACTCCTTTTGCAGTGAAAAGAAAGCAAGAGGAATGAGGTTTTCTTTCCCTTTCTTGAGAAGAAGATAAACAGAACAGTGAGCAGGCCAGAGTATTCCTAGCTTTACCTTCAACTATTTCTAACCTATAATCTGTAACAAGTTTGCTTTTCTGCCCCCTAACTTTGCATGTGCTATATTATGCACATATTATCCTTTGATATTGTTTTTGCTTTTGTTCAGTCTGACTCTTTGTGGCCCCGTGGATTGCAGCATACCAGGCTTCCTTGTCCTTCACTATCTCCAAGAGTTTGCTCAGACTCTTGTCCAATGAGTTGTTGATGCCATCCAACCATCTCATCCTCTGTCACCCACTTTTCCTCATGCCTTCAATCTTTCTCACCATTATGAATAAAGTCTTTGCATCAACTGGCCAAAGTATTGGAGTTTCAGCGTCAGTCTTTCCAATGAATTATCCTTTGACTCTATGCCAAATGCATCCTGTATTTAGTGCTAATCTTTACAACACTCTTCCCCTTGCTGTTGTCCAGTCGCTCAGTCATGTCTGACTCTTTGTGACCCCATGGACTGCAATAGGCCAGGCTTCCCTGTCCTTCCCCATCTCCCATAAACTCATGTTCATTGAGTTGGCAATGCCATCCAACCATCTTGTCCTGTAGTTCTTCTCTTTTTGCATATCGGTAAGAAGGTCACAGAGACACCCAACTGCCAGACTCAATTTCTGGATTATAGACACCAGCCTATGACTGTTTTTGAAACAATGCAAGAAGAAGTGTTGCAGAAGCCAGTAATCGAGAAACCAAGCACCAAACAAGGAGAGTTGGAGAACTCAGGTTTATTACTTTAGTGGGCCCAGAGGAGTTAACACTCCAAGCTCAGAGCCCCAAACAAAGGGGTTACAGAGCTTTTATAGACCAACGATAGTGGGCAACACTAGCTGTTAATAGGCTGGTTTAAACTAAGGGGTTTCACTCGCAGGAACAGCGGTCAAGACAGAGAGCAGGGGGTGCCTGACCTTTATATGCACAGGCGTGATTAAGCAGGTTTGCAGGGGCCGGGCAAAGAGCAGGACAATGGTGAGTGAGATAAGCTCCAGTTCCTAGTATTGTAAGACCCCACTTTCTGAGACTATGTGACCTACATGATCCAGACTTTGCAACGAGCAAGCTGAGTTACAGAGGCAGGGTGAGCAGGAGGTTATGTAAAAATTTGGCTTTTCCTCTTCAGGAGAAAATAAGATCCTAACACCTTTGTTTCTCATCACTAACCATCGACTACAACCCCTCGTCTGGGGCACAGTTCTTGAGGTTTGAGCCTACTGGTCCCCCTCTCTGCTGGTTGAGAATTAAAGCCACCTTTCTGTTTCCTCCAAATTCTGTCTTGGTACTTTTCATTCAGCTTGGGTGGGCAAAGAACGCCAAAATTTTGGCCAGCCACACTTTAACCTTTGCTTCTCAGTTGCTTTTGTTCACTCAAAGGATACTGTTTATACATAATGGCCTGCCTCAGGTAACTCTGCCTCTCTGCCTGGATGTTAAACCACACTGCTTTTGTTCAGGACCCTATCCACCTGTGGACCACTACAGGAAGGAAGAAATTGACATATCCCCTCCCCGAGGCTTCCCAGATGGTACTAAGTAGTAAAGAACATGCCTGCCAATGCAGGAGACATAAGAGACACAAGTTTGATCCCTGGATCAGTAAGAGCCCCTGGAGAAGGAAACGGCAACTCTAGTATTCTTGCCTGGGAAATCCTATGGACAGAGGAGCCTGGCTAGCTACAGTACACAGGGTCGCAAGGAGTCAGACATTGAAGTGACTTAGCACACACACACCCGAGGCTTGAGATTCTAGGAGATATTTGCAAGATTAAAATCACTTTGCTTGCTTCCTCACCAACCCCACATCCCTGTTCTATAAAAGAACCTGATGTGCAGACCCCATAAAATGGCTATTTGGGGACATTATTCTGCCACCTTCTCTGTCAGCTGGCTTTCCAAATAAAGTTGTATTCCTTCCCTCAACACCTGGTCTCCATACCTTGGATCTCTTGGATTTATTGGCATGTGGAACAAGGAGCAGAACAAGCTTGGATTTGGTAACAAAATTACTAGTAGTCGTGAAGCTGGCTTTCAAAGGCATGGAGTCCCTTACTGAGACAAAATAGCTGCCCTTGGTGTTTGAAGAAATGCAGCATGTTTATTCGATGCAAAGTAACACCTGGTGTTGTTTTTACTTCCATGAAATGACTGAAAAAATTCTCTAAAGATACTGACATTAGCAATCTTGTTATTTACCAGCCACTATGCAAAATGCTTCACTTGGATTGTTACATTTAATTCTCACCACAAACTTGCAGTCTCAATACTGTATATTTTCATTTTTTACAGAGGAATAAAATTATTAATTCTGTGCTTAGTCATTCAAATGTAACAGACAAGGCTAAGATTATAACTCAGATCTGTGTGTCTGAAAAGCTTGCTTTCTCAGTGATGCGCAGTGGGTCACAGACACTTGTTTCTCTGTGTGCATGGTGCTAAGTCACTTCAGTTGTGCCAAGTTCGTTGCAACCCCATGAGCCCACCAGTCTCCCCTGTCTATGGGATTTACCAGGCAAGAATACTGGAGTGGGTTGCCACGCCCTTCTCCACAGGATCTTCCTGACCCAGGGGTTGAACCTGAGACTCTTACATCCCCTGCATTGGTAGCTGGGTTCTCTACCACTAGTGACACCTGAGAAATCCCTGTTTCTCTGAACACTATTTAAATTTATTTTGGAACTCAGTCAGAGACTAGATAAACCTAATAATCTTCTTAGAAAATGGTAGGAACTCACCCTTCTGTTAAGCATTAAAATCTTACAGATGGGATGAAGAAATACTACTTTCTATGCCTTAGTCACTTTACATGACTTAATTTTTTAATCTTTTTTATTTATTTATTTATTTTTTTTTTACTTCACTGAGCAGTATGCAGGATCTTTGTTCTTAGTTCCCCAACCAGGGATGGAACCTATGACCCCTGTAGTGGAAGTGCAGAGCCTTAACCACTGAACCACCAGGGAAGTCCCAGACTTGAGCACTCAATCAACATTTAAATCCACCATCGTAGCCCCTCATTTGAAATGAAAAAAACAAAGCGTGGATTGGGATCGTGAACAATCTCAGCCAACATGCCTCCTGTATGAGGTTTAATCTCTCCATGAGTCTCTTAAAGGGAGATCTGTCCATGTCTGCAGCCTCCAGGGCTGGGAGAAGAGTTACCAGGAGGAAGGCAGTGAAGAGTATCCTACGCATTCTCTTTTCCCCTGAAGTTCACATGGTCCTGATGACATCATCTGGGGATTTCCCCTTGGTTTTCTTGGAGGGACAATATATGGGCTGGGGGTCAGCAGGGGGTGACATATTAAGGTACTCAGCCAGAGTTTTGCTTCTAGCCATTAACCTGAACCAGAAGTCACTCTCTGTGTCTATCTTATTGTCTTTGGCAGATTTGAGTAAGTTATTTCTGGAAAAGCTGAGTAGGTTGTGAACTTCATGCTTTTTTCCTGATCTATAAGCAAAGCAGTTCTGTTAGTGATTCAGTTGGGTAGGGGGAGTGGAGGGGATTTTTCTTTGCCTGTGAACCCTCCAGGTGGTCATCCTGCAGAGTGGTGGGAAACGATGTTTCTGACCTTGGCAAGTGAGTCTATGTGTCTGTTTAATCACTTTCACGCTATTGATTTAGGGAGTTGCCGAAGTCCATTTCATGTGTTTTCTATAGATTCCTTCCTATAAATGTACTTCCCATTCCTTCCCTATAAATGCACTAGAACTTGGGAAATGTTAAATACAAGTAAAGGTTCCATATTTCCCATTACTTCAACTTTGCTTTCTGTTATAATAGGGTGTTATAAAGTAATAAAGTAATAGATAGGACATATGTTCACTGAGGGTTTCCCAGGCTGTGTTAATGGTAAAGAATCCACCTGACAAAGAAGGAGACATAAGAGACATGGCTTTGATCCCCGGGTTGGGAAGATCCCCTGGAGAAGGGAATGGCAACCCACTCCAGTATTCTTGCCTGGAGAATCTCATGGACAGAGGAGCCTGGAGGGCTACAGTCCATGGGTTCACAAAGAGTCAGACACAACTGAAGTGACTTAGTATGCACACATGCATGTTCATTGAAGCAAAGAGAATAATAAAGTCACCCCAATCCACTGAGTTTGTTAGCATCAAGGTCTTGGCAGAAGAGCAAGGAAGCATGACAGTGTCTTTAAGATGTCTCTCTTCTCCCACCAAGCTACACTGAAGGTCTCTGGACCTTGTTCAGAAACTGCCTGGAGAACAGAAAGCATGTTGCACTGTGTGCGTGAGGGAGGTTTTCCTTTTGCTTAATTTGGAAGCGCTGCCTGCTGCAGTGGTCCCAAGCAGAACATCAAAATCAGAGGGCTGTGAAGCGTGAGCTCCTCTCGCTAATTTATCATTGATTTGCACCTCGATCATTGTCTGACACTGAGCATCTGCTCGGGAGCTTATTGGGCCCAACACATCTCCCCAGAGCATCCGCAGCAGGAGCACAGCAGGCAGCCTCTAGACCAGCCCAAGGGAAGCCCAGTGCACCTCCTTCTATTAGCAGGTGCTGTCTGAGCTACCATTAGCCTGATGACTTAGAGAAAGAGAGAAAAAATCCAAAGTGATGATGCCACGAACTGTAACTGCTGGCTGAGTCTCCTGAGACTCGTAACTTCACAACTTCTATTCAGAACATGAACACAGAGTTAATTAGCCATTGTTGTGACTGATTCTGAAGCCCATGATTTTTCTTTTTAGGTAACTGATGTGTTATCTAGGCTAATTTGCAGAAGTTTAATAACCAGGGGTTTCACACCAACATGAAAAGTAAATCACATGTGATGAAAACCTATTAAAAACATCCAAATGATCAGTCTGCAAACTGCCACTCCCAATCATTGGAAGTCATCAAAAGAGAACCACCAAACAAAGGAATCCATTGAGAGCTTCAGCTAAAATTCCACCTTTAAAAAATAAAAAGGGCAATTTGCACATCTTGATTAGAATCGGAATTCTTGGAAACTCAGCCTAGGTAGAGATACCATGAAGGCAAACTGCTTAAATCTCATCAGGCTGTTGGGGAGTGGGGAGAGTGAAGGCCGTCAGGAGGTCGGCTCTGTCCCCCAAGGGAGCAAGGATGCAGATGCTGCAGGCTCCAGTTGGGGCTTCTCCCAAAGGAAGCCTCTACCAGGCACATGCCCAATCCTTTCAGAGGAGCTGTGAGAGGCAGTTAATGCCCCTACATCTGTCAACTGCAGACAACAACACCGACTTTGCAAGGGCACTAACTCCCAGCAGAGAGTTCCTGACACACAATGGAAGAGAGTCATTACTACACTCTTTGCCATTCACACTGAGCAAAGGTTGGTAAAGAGGCCAGTGTGAAATAACCAGGCATGAAGTCCAGTCCCACAGGACAAAAGATGAGGCTGCCCTGCCAGGATCCACCTGAGGCTCACAGAAGGACCAGGATGCAATGTCAGAGCTCACCTGCTCATGCTGTTGGCACCCAGCACCTCCAAGCTCCTGATGAATGTCAGGTGCCATGTGTTCCAAAGAGAGGGAGCCACCCATTTGCACTGTGGTTGTGAAGAATGTAGTAGGGAGGTGAGAAAATGTCAGCAATCTTCTTTTTTTTTTTTTTGTTTGTTTGTTTTTTTTTTATTTTTAGTTTTTTATTTTTTACATTTTAAAATCTTTAATTCAATCTTCTGACAAACCATGGCCTGGAGTAACTAGGAAGCAGGGTCGCCCTAAAAGGAAAGGGAATCGGGCATTAAATTAGTTCATATCACCGACTTAATGGACATGAGTTTGAGTAAATTCCAGCAGATGGTGAAGGACAGGGAAGCCTGGCATGCTGTAGTCCATGGGATCACAAAGAGTTGGACACAACTGAGCGACTGAACAACAACAATGTACCAGAGGTGAAAGGCTCTTTGAGCATGATCCCTCATCAAACTCTCACCCCAGTCCTGAGAAGGAGCTTTATCATCTGCCTCTGAAACACTAAGGTTTTGTGAGGCTAAGCAACACTTCTATCACTCAGCTAAGAGTGGACAGGGCAGAACCCAAATCACAATGCCTCTGACCTCAAAGTCTAAGCCCCTCTACCACCCATCTGGAAAACCCTGATGAAGGTGTCCCATTACTTCTGAAGTACAACCTTGGTCATTTCATTCATGTCCAACACATGATAGTCAAGCTACCAAGCAAAAAAATAAAATAAAAAAAGAACAGCCATCACCCTGCAATATCTATGGAGCAATAAAATCTACATTCAAGGACTTAGTTTATCAGCTCAAGATTAGATAAGATCAGGAAACTATATTTCACAAGTTAGGCACCAGAGCTTTAATTCAACTGCTAGGAACTCTTGATCTTCTCAACTATCTTTTCCTAAATTATTACTCAAGAAGAAGAGACAGGCTGTGCGTTAGAGGCAAACTGCACAATTTAAAAAAATTTTTATTTCTCCAACTCCTTTCTCCAAATGATATTTTCAAGTTTCTTAGTTTAGAAACTGGTATTAATTTTCACTTTTTTCCCTCCTCTTCCTCCATAAGTCATTCCTATCACCAGATTACAGATGGCTCTTACTCACCACTTCTTTCCATATATATTTTGTTACCTCTTTTAGGCCCTCATCATCCCCCCCTCTTTTTTTTCTAGATTTCTTTTTAATGTAGTCCCTTTTAAAAAACTTTATTGAATCTATTACAATATTGCTTCTGCTTTATGTTTTGGTTCTTTGGTCAAAAATCATGTGGGATATTAGATTCCTGGCCAGGGATCAAAGCCACAGCCCAGGGAAGTCACCATCCCAGATAAAAGTGATTAAAATCCCTCTGATCATTTGAGATACTCTCCACGTATTGCAACGCCATGCATAGAGTTATTCATGGGAACGTTAACAGAGACCAGCTCCTTCTTGGAGCAAAGAATAGGAGCCCCAAGAGTCACCTCCCATCAGCAATCATAATATGTAAAGACAGAGGAAAATATTTCCACTGGGTTATTTGGGAAGCTCCTTGAGAGAGTGGCAATCTCCTTCAAAATGTCCCATGCATGCACTGCTGCACTTAGTGCCCCCAAGCCTGCAGCAGTCCATTGCCAATCCACGCCTCTGCCAAAGACTCCTGGACACTCACAGGCAAGTCTGGGTCAGTCTCTTGTGGGGTCACTACTCCTTTCTCCTGGGTCCTGGTGTGCAGAAGGTTTTGTTTGTGCCCTCCAAGAGTCTGTTTCCCCAGCCCTGCGCAAGTTCTATAATCAAATCCCACTGGCCTCCAAACTCAAACTCCCTGGGGGTTCTCAGTCCCTTTGCCAGATTTCCAGGTTGGGAAATCTGTTGTGGGCCTAGAATTTTCTTAACAATGTGAGAATTTATTTGGCATAATTTTTCTGCAGCCTGTAGGTCATCTGCTCAGTGGCTCTATGGTGGGATTAATGGTGACCTCCCCCAAGAGGGCTTATGCCACAAGTATGTGACCCAGGTCTGCTGCATGCAGAGCCCCTGTCCCTGTGGCAGGCCACTGCTGACCCGTACCTCTGCAGGAGACAACACTCAAACACTCAAAGATAGGTCTGGCTCAGTCTCTGTGGGGTCTCTGGGTCCTGGTACAGCCAAGGTTTTGTTTGAGCCCTCTGAGCATCTCTGGCAGGTATGGGGTTTGATTCTAAACATGATTTTGTCCTTCCTACAATCTTGCAGGGGCTTCTCCTTTGCCCTTGGACCTGGGGTATCTTTTTTTGGCTGAATCCAACTTTCTCCTGTTGATGGTTGTTCAGCAGCAAGTTGTAACTTTGGAGTTCTTGCAGGAGGAGATGGGTGCACATCCTTCTATTCCACCATCTTGCCTTCACCATAGTTTGGTCTCAGGTCAAACAACAGGGAGGGGACACAGCCCCTCCCATCAACAGAAAATTGGGTTAAAGATTTGCTGAGCATGGCTCCAACCATCACAACAAGACCCAGTTCCCCCACAGTCTGTCTGTCTCTTCCATCAGGAAGGTTCCATAAGCCTCTTATCCTTATCCAACAGAGGGCAGACAGACTGAAAACCACATCCACAGAAAGCTAATCAAACTGATCACATGGACCACAGCCTTGTTTAACTCAGTGAAACTATGAGCCATGCCATGTAAGGCCGCCCAAGATGGACAGGTCATGCTGGAGAGTTCTGACAAAATGTGGTCGATTGGAGAAATGAATGGCAAACCACTTCAGTATTCTTGCTGTGAGAACTCCATCAACAGTATGAAAAGCATAAAGATGTGACATTGAAAGATGAACTCCCCAAGCCGGCAGGTGCCCACAGTACTACTGGAGAAGACTGGAGGAATAACTCCAGAAAGAATGAAGAGACAGAGCCAAAGCAAAAGCAATGCCCTGTTGTAGATGTGACTGTTGATGGAAGTAAAGTCCAATGCCACAAAGAACAATATTGCATAAGAACCTGGAATGTTAGGTCCATGAATCAAGGTAAATTAGAAGTGGTCAAATAGGAGATGGCAAGTGTGAACATCAACATTTTAGGAATCAGTGAACTAAAATGGACTGGAATAGGTGAATTTAATTCAGATGACCCATTATGTCTACTACGTAGGGCAAGAATCCCTTAAAAGAAATTAAGTAGGCCACACAGTCAACAAAAGAGTCCAAAATGCAGTACTTGGGTGAAATCTCAGAAAGAACAAAACGGTCTCTGTTTATTTCCAAGGCAAACCATTCAATATCACAGTAATCCAAGTCAATGCCCCAGCCTGTAATGCTGAGGAAGCTGAAGTTGAATGGTTCTATGAAGACCTACAAGACTTTCTAGAACTAACACCCAGAAAAGATGTCCTTTTCATTATAGAGCACTGGGATGCAAAAGTGGGAAGTCAAGAGATACCTGGAATAACAGGCAAATTTGGCCGTGGAATACAAAATGAAGCAGGGCAAAGGCTAACAGAGTTTTGCCAAGAGAACACACTGGTTGTAGCAAACACCCGCTTCCAACAACACAAGAGAAGACTCTACACATGGGCATCACCAGATGGTCACTACTGAAATAAAATTGATTATATTCTTTGAAGCCAAAGATAGAGAATCTCTAGACAGTTAGCAAAAACAAGATCAGGAGCTTACTGTGGCTCAGATCTTGAACTGCTTATTGCCAAATTTAGACTTAAAGAAAGCAGGGAAAAATCACTAGACCATTCAGGTATGATCTAAATCAAATCCTTTATGCTTATATAGTGGAAGTGATGAATAGATTCAAGGGATTAGATCTGATAGAGTACCTGAAGAACTCTGGACAGAAGTTTGTAACACTGTACAGGAGGCAGTGATCAAGACCATCCCCAAGGAAAAGAAATGCAAAAAGGCAAAATGGTTGCCTGAGGAGGCCTTAGAAATAGCTGAGAAAAGAAGAAAAGCAAAAAGCAAAGGAGAAAGGGAAAAATCTACCCATTTAAATGCAGAATTCCAAAAAAAAAATAGCAAGGAGAAATAAGAAAGCCTTCCTCAATGATCAATGTAAAGAAATAGAGGGAAAAAAATAGAATGAGAAAGACTAGAGATCTCTTCAAGAAAATTAGATATACCAAGAGAACATTTCATGCAAAGATGGGCACAATATAGAACAGAAATTGTAAAGACCTAACAGAAGCAGAAGGAGAAGGCAATGGCAACCCACTCCAGTATTCTTGTCTGGAGAATCCCAGGGACGGTGGAGCCTGATGGGCTGCCGTCTATGGGGTCACAGAGTCGGACACGACTGAAGCGACTTAGCAGCAACAGATGCAGAAGATAGTAAGAAGAGGTGGCAAGAATACACAGAAGAAGTATATAGAAAAGAGTTCATGACCTAGATAACCACGATGGTATCCTCACTCACCTTGAGTGGAATGCAAAGTCAAATGGGCTTTAAGATCACTATGAAAAAAGCTAATGGAAGTGATGGAATCCAATTGTCAAGTATGGATGTGAGAATTGAACTATAAAGAAATCTGAGTGCCAAAGAATTGATGCTTCTGAACTGTGCTGTTTTAGAGGACTCTTGAGAGTCCCTTGGAATGCAAGGAGATTCAACCAACCCATCCTAAAGGAGATCAGTCCTGAATATTCATTGGAGGGACTGATGTTGAAGCTGAAACTCCAATGCTTTGGCCACCTGTTGCGAAGAACTGACTTATAGGAAAAGACCCTGATGCTAGGAGAGATTGAAGGTGGGAGGAGAAGGGGATGACAGAGGATGAGATGGTTGGATGGCATCATTGACTCGATGGACATGAGTTTGAGCAAGCTCCAGGAGTTGATGATGGACAGGGAAGCCTGGCGTACTGCAGTCCTTGGGGTTGCAGAGAGTCAGACACGACTGAGCAACTGAACTGAACTGAATGAGAGAGTGGAGAATTTGAGTTATAATATGAATCCTGAAAGAAGACATACTGTGGATATTTGGTGGAAGAGCATCTCATTGGAATGAAGTGACCTGAAGCCGGCCAGTGGTGTCCAACTCTTTGTGATCCCATGGACTGTAGCTCCTACATCCATGGGATCTTTCCAGGCAAGAATACTGGAGTGGGTTGCCATTTCCTTCTCCAGGGTATCTTCCTGACCCAGGGATCGAACCCAGGTCTCCTGCATTGTAGGTAGACACTTTACCATCTGAGCCACCAGGGAAGTTCCGTTGGAAGGAATACAAGTGCAAAAGCCTTAAGGCAGGAAAACCTTGGCAGGATTTAAGACAGAAAAGGAACAAACCCTTCTGGCAGGTAATGACAATCAGGAGGATGACATTCAAATTTTCATGAAGGTTGATGGAGGTCTGATATGGTGAACCTTTTCAGACATTGCAAGGAAGTTGGTTTTGGTTCAACATGTAATATAAAATTATAGCGGCCTGTCATTCTTCATTTACATTTTAAGAAGGTAATCCTTCTTCTTGGGTTGACAATGCATTGGAGGAAGGCAAGCAGAGAGGAGCAGAAAGATTCTAGGATGCTGTAAAGGAGAGCCAGGGGTCACATGATATTGGTCTGGACCACACAATTAGCACTTGAAATGTCAGAAGAAGTGGATGGATGACTGAACATTTTTCATGCAGAGCTGCTAGATATGAGATGTGCAGGAAAGAGAAGAAATAAGGATGACTGAAGTGTCGGCCAGGGCAACTGAATTTTTGGTATTAGCAGCTAATAGAAGAAGGTGTCTGTGTGTGCAGGGCCAAGGGTAGGGCTGAAGTCAAGCAAAAGTGGGGAGTTCTTGTTGATTTCACTTTCCCTCCCTCCTCATTCCCTCAATTTATCCAGGACAAGTTCCGGTTGACACTGTCTCCAATATGTATACACCCTGAGTCCTTCCATGTCACCCCACTTTTGCGGCCACTTTTCATGTGATCATCATCTTCGCCTGAGCATCCATTTTTTCCCTCCTACATCCCATATTCCTTTTTCCATGCACCAGTCTTGAGCTTTTAAAAATGCAAATCTGATCCTATCACTTGCTGTTTACAAATCTCCTAATGAATACTTATCAGTTCAGAGTAAATGTTAGACCCTGGCTCACTGAGGATCTGCAGGCCTGGTTCCACCATTTCTTCACCCTCCAGCCACACCTCTCCCCACTTCACCCGCTGCAATCTGGCATGAAAGTATTCTTTTTGGTCTTCAGCCTCCCCAAAGAGCCCATGTGTAGAACCTTGGGAATAACCTTTATCCCTCCTTGATCTCTATGTAACTGAGTCCTTCCTGTCACTCAAATTGCAGTTTAAATGTCAGTCTTCAGAGAAATTTTGTCTGTCCCCTCTAGATCACATAACTCTATTGCTACTCTTACTGTTACTGGAATTACAGGCATTGCTCTTGTTAATTTATTTGTTGTATGTAGGGTGCCTCTCCCAAATGTGAGTAAGGTCCATGGAAAGTGGTTCTGTTCACTTTGATCAAGTCAGACAGTGCCCAACACCTAGAAACTCAAATATTATTTGAACAGATTAATTCCCTAGTACATCACACTTGGCATAAAGCAGATATTCAGCAAAGGTTTTGAAAGTTTTGATTTTTTTAAATAAATGAATGCTGGAAGAAAGAGCCCAAAAGATACTCAAGAGTCATCCAAGTGTCTCATTTCTCTTCACTGTATCACTTGAGTAGGCAGTAATGACTAATTATCATAATCTTTGAATCAAAATACCTCTGTGACCACTGGCAGCTAGGTACTCTGAGATGCCTAATATTTTCCTTCTGCTTTGGATGTAGAAGCATTATCTCGGGATTTGCAACCTGATTTGTCATGTATTGTTAAAAATTGTCACTAAGTCCATCACCCTCCATGAATCACGGCTGTTTTTCCTGTTGGGCTTTGCATGGAGATTACTGCATCTGCTTCATCAAAAGATTAGACTTCTCTCTTCTTCACCTGTGGGGATTTCCTTCTCAAAGGTGGGGATCTGATTGGAAAAACAGGAGCATATTTGCAGATAGGCGGCAATATCAGATTTATTGTAGAATTAAGAAGTAATTTAAGTAGATATTCCTTTACTTGGCCATGGAAAGTGAAGAATTAGTTCAGTTGGAATAATGAAGCATTTATCAAATTGATTCTGCTGCACTCACGCCCCAGTTGGTACATACAATTAGCATATTGCCAGAGTCTGGGGGGTGATGGAGGAGAAAGAAAAAGATGGGTACTGAAAACATTGGCACCCAACTGGGATCCCAGCCCAAGAGAACAATCAGGTGGTCAGCAGTCTCAGGATAAACATGGTTTACTATGCTGGAGCACTGATTTATCTCAAAATTTGGGGGAAAATGTTAAACACTTAAACTTACAAGTTAAGATCATCATTTTTAATTGAAATACCATGTTCTTAGGAATGCTAAAAAAGCAAAATGCATGTTCACAAAAATTTATGAGATATGAAATGAAACTGTAAAGGGAGGCCCATTAGCCTTAAGGGCTGTTTAGGTTATATAATCAGGGCCTTGGGGGAGTCCACACCGCCATTCAGCTCCCCCTGTTACAGAGATATCATCAGAAAGATTCTAGACGCCCAGTGATGAGTAAGATCACCTTTCTACTATCTTTGCCCCAACCCTCAACAGATGACCCATCAACCTCCCAACTGTGCTTTCCTCCCTTTGTTGGCAAACCCCAACTGACTCCTCCATGACCTGCTGCCTGTGGGCATTCCCTCAAGGAGGTTTTGCCAGAAGGAACCCACTTAAGGTGCCCACCTCACATTCCACAAGTCTCTGAGGCTCGTCCACTCTACTAGCCTTCACTATCTGCTCCTCCACCAGGAGGCAAACTCCACTATTCTCGTGTCCAAGCTCCATCTCTGCATCCCTGACCCCTGGTACCATCAGGGCTCATCACATACCTGAAGGATTCATATACTTACTTTCCTTGATGGATAATTGTGCTGGACTTGATGGCAGAGAGTGGACAAGAGAGTCATATGAAGCATAAGAAGAAACATAAAGAGGGTGGAAGAGAGGGTGTATAGCGATGTGAGATGATTCTGGAGAGGTAAGTAAAATAAGACCCACAGAGCCCAGTAGGTCAAGACAAGGGATTTGGACTCAGAATAGATGCAATAAGGAGCCTTGAGTTTTCACAGAGGGCACTCATAAATTGGCATGTTATTACGCTTTCCATATGATGGTTGAAGGACATTTTGAAAACTAGTTTTAAATCTTAAGTTCATTCAGTCTAAAATAATCTTGAATGCATAGAGTCTAAAACAATGTGTAGACTCTAATTGCAAACTGTTTGTATTATGTAATTAAATGGATATAGAATGCTAGAATAGGAAATAGTTTAATTATTTAAAATATCTCCTACCATTTAATTAAATTATCTTTAAATTTAAATAAAAATTTGGCATCATTAAATAATTTGACATAAAAGATGTTCAATAACTTGGCTCATATACCCTTCTAATCTTGATATGTAATTCTTAATGCTTAACTTTTTCACATTTCCTTTAATTTAGATGTTTGAGGAAAATAAATTCAACTTTGCATACTTCAAATATGATTAATTTTACTTTTAGTCTTTTAGATTATGAATATCAATACAATAAAAAGTGAATTTGTGTCACACAAAATTGGTGTGAAAATCTTGACTATAAAAACATAGTAATTTTGGGTTCATGTTATCACTTATCCAAACATTGTCCAAACAATCTACTAATGGAACGCTTAGATGTAGACAATGGTAATTGATTTCCACTGTTTTACTGTTTTGTTGACTTTGAGTTATGCAAAAAATGTACCTTTTTTTCCCAGTATTGTCATTTTAACAATATATCTGGAAATTTAGGATGATAGAACAAAACATGAGCAGATCGTTACCTTGGTTTATGTCTTATCTGTGACATGGTGTGTGCCCCGTGGGTTCTGCAGTAGCAGTGACAGAGCCATGCTGACCTTCACGACACAGCACACTCAATGCCCTTACCAAAGCTGGTGCGTCCTTTTCCCTCGCCTTTCCACTTCAACCTTTATCCAAAACCTGACCGTGATTTCTCAGCCGAGTCTCATCTGCCACCTTTCCCTGCGAGCTGAGCAACCCAAGGCAGGTTCTGGGTGGGTGGAGAGGAATTCAGAATCATATAGATGGAGCTACTGCAAAGAGCTCTTTAATTGATGGGCCTGCCAGAGCTTCACCATGGATGCTGTGTATCCCACCGGGCTCTTTTCTCTTCCTCCCGTGATGCTTATTTCCACCCGCTGCTCCTCTCCAAAGTGAATGCCAGTGAAACAGAAGAGTTCATTGACAAGAATAAGTATTTGAATTCTACCTTCACTCTTTATCTGACCTGGGTACATAAATACCAGAGCTTCTAAGATCTTGAGATCCTTCACTTGTGAAATAGAGGTAATAACATCTATCCTTCAGGGTTGCCATAAGGATTAGAAGCAATAAATAGGAAGTGCCAGTCATGCTTGAATGACTGGTAGTAGAATTACCAGATTTCCCTTCTTGACTAACTCTCAGAGAAGACTTTTTTTTACTTCTCACTAACAACAACAACAACAACAAAATTCAGGAGCCACGAAGCAAGACCTTCCTCAGTTTCCTGTGTAGCCATTCAGTAATCACTCACTTTCTTCTCCTTCCTCTTCTGTCACAGACTGTCCATAACCCTCCTCATATAAATTTCATGCCCTTACTGTCAATGACTACATTTCCTCACCCAGTCCCAACTTTATTGTATCTTTGCCTTCCACTGCCCATTTGTTAATACTTATTGGCTTTTAAACTAATTTACACAACACAAAACCTAGCAATTTTCCCCAAAGGAACATATTGTGGTTCAGATCTTCTGTTCCAAACCACGTCTCTTTCCTTACATCACATTCTTTATGTGGTTTTAGTGGTGGTGAATTTTACTAAGGTATGCCCATGGAAGTGAGCATGTCAAACAGGTTCTCCCTTGATTCTTCTCAAGTTTCTGGTTTCATCAATCCAGGCCATTTTGTACGTACTTTGCCAACAAAGGTCCATCTAGTCAAAGTCATGATTTTTCCAGTAGTCATGTATGGATGTGAGAGTTGGACTATAAAGAAAGCTGAGCACCAAAGAATTGATGCTTTTGAACTGTGATGTTGGAGAAGACTCTTAAGAGTCCCTTGGACTTGAAGCAGATCAAATCAGTCCATCCTAAAGGAAATCAATCCTGAATATTCATTGGAAGGACTGATGCTGAAGCTGAAGCTCCAGTATTTTGGCCACCTGATGGGAAGAACTGACTCATTGGAAAAGACCCTGATTCTAGGAATGATTGAAGGCAGGAGGAGAAGAAGAAGACAGAGGATGAGATGGTTGGATGGCATCACTGACTCATGAGCTTGAGTAAAGTTGGTGATGGACAGGGAGGCCTGGCGTGCTGCAGTTCATGAGGTTGCAAAGAATTGGACATGACTGAGTGACTGAACTGAACTCAACTGTTTCAGGTTGAGATTCCCAACCCATGCAGGTAATACAGACTCAAACTTCACAGTTCAAGAACTCAATATATAATTTTCCATATTTCAACAACTATTAACTAGGCATCAATGATGTATGAGACACTGCTCCCAGTGATGGTTATAGTAATGAACCAAAGAAGCAAATACCCTGTCTTCATGATGCTTAAATTTTCAGAGAGTATCAACTCTTACTCTGGGGGCACAGGAAGAAAGTAACCTCTTTTGACAATTCTGGGTCATTTTCCTTACATACTTAGACTAGGAGCATCGAAAGAACCCTGGTTCTGTGCCAAAGTCAGCTCTATTTCCCCTTCCTGGGTCATGTCAAGGTGAGGAAACCCCCATCCCATGGAAACTCTGTCTCTATAGGATATACGTTTAGATCTACATACCTCCCCCCCTCTTTCAGTACCTATATTCCCTTCAGCTGCTAGGAATTCAGCTTGAGTCCTCCAGCACTCCTGGACCCCAGTGTTTCTCTCACTTTTGAGTTAAACAATTTATTGAAGTCATTTTTGTTGTTTACTACATCTTAGGGTATGCACAGAGCCTGAAAATAAAGGTTGTTTATATATATATACTTAAGATGTCCTAGATGATGTTTTTCAGATTTTATGGACACAATTCTTAGGGAACAGCATTTGATTCCACTTTGTCTACCAAGCTACTGATGGTACATTCAGAATTCCGGCAGTCTTCGAGTACCATCTCCAGCTTCTCACTTCTCTATTTCATGTATTCATATTACGGAGCAATAGTGAAGAAATGAGTCACAGCCTTGTCCTGATGGGGACATACTGCTGTACATAATCTAAGGAACCAGTGCTCTCTCTTTCTCTTTCAGGATCTGTGTTCTCTGAGCCCAGGCTTCCACAGTGGCTCAGAGGGTAAAGAATCAGCCTGCAATGCAGGAAACCTGGGTTCAATCCTTGGGTTGCGAAGATCCCCTGGAGGAAGAAATGGCAACCCACTTATGTATTCTTGCCTGGAGAAATCCATGGGCAGAAGATCCTGGTGGGCTACAGTTCGTGGTGTCACAAGGAGCTGGACATGGCTGAGAGACTAACAGTTTCCTCTCCGCTTGCTAACCAAACTCAGAACCTCATTCTCTGAGCCCATTCATTGTATCTTCTCTATTTTATTCCAGGGTTTTGCATCCACCTCTTAAGCACTGGTGGGGTATAAGACTTGGTCCTCAAGCCTCGTTGTTTCCAACTCTTCACTAGATGAACAACATTTATTCTATGCACCTAGCATCTCTTCCTCCACTCTTGTTTTCAGTGGTCTTCCTCACACAGGAACTCTTCTCTCCCTCCTCCATGGCTGCTGGTGAAACTGTCAACCTAAGTGCTCTGCTCTGCATGGCAACAGGAGAGGAAGAGTGAGCCAGTCTGGCCCATTTATAACAACTCCAATATCTCAGGTTTCACTGCTGTGCAGTAAATCACCCCAAAGCTCAGAGTCTTGAAATCATCTTCATTTATATTCAATCATGTGTTCTAGATTGAGGGCAGCAGGATAAGAGGGCAACAGAGGATGGGGTGGTTGGATGGCATCATTGACTCAATGGACATGAGTTTGAGCAAACTCCAGGAGATAGTGAAGGACAGGGGAGCCTGGCAAGCTGCAGTCCATGGGGTCCCCCCAAAAATCTGTCATGACTGAGCAACTGGACAACAACAAATGTGTCCCATGAATTCATAGGGTAGGTCTTTTCTCTAACAGATGTAATCTGGTGTTGGTAGGTGTTCCCTCTGAAATTCCTTGTTGTTGCTGTTGTTCAGTTGCTAAGTCATGTCTGACTCTTTGTGCCCCCAAGAACTGTAGCACCACCAGACCTCTGTCCATCACTATCTCCCTGAGTTTGCTCAAACTCATGTCCTTTGAGTCAATGATGCCATCCAACCATCTCATCCTCTGTCATCCCCTTCTCCTCTTTAGAAATAAAATTCCTTAGGTCTGTCCGATTCTCAGTCCCCTTCTCCTGTAGTTAATTTACACCCCACATAAATTCTCATGGTAGCAGGCTCCTCCCATTCACTGCATCCCATCCAAACGCTGTTCACACTGTTGTCATGGTGATATTCCTGAAGCACACATTTGATCATGTCCTTTGCAGTACAGAATCCTGCAAAGTTTCCCCTTAGACTTCGAAGTAAAGCCCACTATTATGATGTTGCAAGAAGGAATCTGTAATCTGCTCAACCCTTTTATCTTTCCCAGCCTCACCCTTTACCACAGTCCCCCTTGGTTCTCCTGGGCTTCACCCATATAGAAAGTGCTTCAGTTCGCTAAATGCATTACACTTTCTTTTGAAAGAGTTTTGAGACTTCTGACTGGCTTCTCTTTTTTCATTTGTTTGTTTCATCTGACCCCCCACCCACCCACTGAAATCACTATAATGCTTACTTCCGGAGGATTTTGGTAAGGTCGAGGCAGCAAGTGAGACAAAAAATTATAAGATGAATACTAATACAATACAAAAATGCACTTACCCTTGACTCAAAAATTATACTTCTAGTTATCTATTAGAAAAAGTACTCAGAGTTGCTCCAAGATTATTTCATTGCAATAACTTTTACTCTGATGCACAGCAAAAATTAAAAACAGGGGAAACAGAGGATAGGGTGAGAGGATGGTATGACCAGCTCAACGGACATGAGTTTGAGTAAGCTCTGGGAGTTGGCAAAGGACAGGGAAGCCTGGCGTGCTGCAATCCATGGGGTCACGAAGAGTTGGACATGACTGAAGAACTGAACTGACTGATATGCCTTCCAACAAGAAACTGATAAAAACATTTTGTACATTTATGCAATGAAATATGATCCTAGGCCCCTGCTAGTTCCACATGTAATATCACAGAGAAAAATCATATTATTAAAGAATATGAAGAAGCAGGGAAACTAATCACCTGGGAACATTGCACATAAGAGACTGTTAATTTTTCAGTTGATTGGAATTTATTATCAGAGAAATGTATATGTCACTTCTGGAACATAAGGTAGAAATGGGTTTAGATGTGCCAACAAGCAAATCTTAACTTCTATGTTAGAATTAGAAAACATTCATCTTACAATAAAATTGTCCATTTTCTTCCTTTACTGTTTCTGGTTTAATTTTCTGTCTGAATTTTGCTGCTAAAATGCATGAAAGATCTATAAAATACGATCAGCTATGTTTGAGGAGTCGTTTTCATGCTAAACTTTTGTTCTTAATCACAGGAAAATAGCTGTTGGTCTAAAATTTCTCTAGCTACCTTCAAGCTAGCAATAAATGTTATTTGGAAAAGTTATGGAAAAAAACTTAACTCCTTTCAGTTATTAATATTTAAACCAATGTGGTTTTTTAGGCTCTGAAAGAAAAATAATAACCTTTAAAGCCTTCTGTCTCTATTGATTAAAATCTGAAAATATTTTCATTGAATTTTTCTTACATTAGCATGATTGCACTTTGAATTTTTAAAAATGTTTTCTCTATTTGTACCTATATCCAGGTGAGTAAATGTAAGTAGCAGCAATGAAATCATTATTTCCTTTGTGACTTCTCTGTGTGATCAATTTCCATGTGGATTCATGCAGATAATTAAGTCTCTTCATGGAGCCAGTGTGTGCACTTAGTTGCTCAGTCTTGTCTGACTCTTTGCAACCCCACCAGGCTCCTCTGTCCATGGGGATTCTCCAGCAAATACTGGAGTGGGTTGCCATGCCCTCCTCCAGGCAATCTTCCCAACCCCGGAATCAACCTGGGGTCTCCCACATCGCAAGCAGATTTTCACCAGACCATTGTTTAATTCTTTTCTTACATGAACACATTTCTTTATGTCTGTTTTTAACAACAGCAGCAAATCAATATGGCATTTCTTATATATTTACATTATCCTCTCTCTCTCATCTGTTCTTTGACTTCAAAAGTCCTTTTTTTTTTTTTTTTTTTTCCTCTTAAAATGGTGAACCTTGGCATGGGAGTATTTTATAGGGTGTGTGTGTGTGTGTGTGTGTGTGTGTGTGCGTGTGTGTGTGTGTGTGTGAGCGCACACTCAGTCCCATCCAACTTTCTGTGACCCCAGGGACTGTAGCCTGCAAGGCTCCTCTGTCCATGGGGATTTCTCGGCAAGAATACTGGAGTGGGTTGCTATTTCCTCCTCCAGGAGATCTTCCTGACAGAGGTTTTGAACATGCATCACCTGTGACTCCTGCACTGGCAGGCGAATTATTTACCAATAAGCCACTTGAGAAGAAATTTGTTTTTACAGAATACTATTTATCAAAACATTTCCTTTCACTTTCCTAGTTTTAGCCTGTTTGATCCCATGCCCTGAGATACTCGACTGCCCCATTTCCTAGGCCATTTGAAGAATCTGCCACGTGAACTGAGTAAACTGCGGTTTCCAGACTTTCTCTACACCATTTTAGAGCACATACGCTCTCCTTAAAATCACAGCACCATCTGGAAGCCTCAGGTGACCCAGGTGAGTCGTCAGCATCTCCTTCCAGATCCTAAGCCCCACGGCTATTGCGGCCTCTCCCGTGTTTTGTTGTGGTTGTTGTTCAGTCGATCAATCGTGTCAAACTCTCTGTGACCCCACGGACTGCAGCACACCAGGCTGCACTTTCCTTCACTGTCTCCTGGTGTGTGCTCAAACTCATGTCCATTGAGTCGGTGATGTGATCCAACCATTTAGTCCTCTGTCAGCCTCTTCTCCTCTTGCCTTCAATCTTTCCCAGCATCAGGGTCTTTTCCAGTGAGTCAGTTCTTCACATCAGGTGGCCAAAGTATTGGAGCTTCAGCATCAGTGCTTCCAATGAATATTCAGGACTGATCTCCTTTAGGTTTGACTGGTTGGATCTCCTTGCAGTCCAAGGGACTCTCAAGAGTCTTCTCCAGAACCAGTTCAAAAACACCAATTTTTCAGTGCTCAGCCCTCTTTATGGTCCAACGCTCACATCCTTACATGACTGCTGGAAAAACCATAGCTTTGACTAGAAGGACCTTTGGTGGCAAAGTAATATCTCTGCTTTTTAATATGCTGTCTAGGTTGGTCATAGCTTTTCTTCCAAGGAGCAATTGCCATTTAATTTCATGGCTGCAGTCACTATCTGCAGTTATTTTGGAGCCCAAGATAATAAAATCTGTCACGGTTTCCTTTGCTTCTCCATCTATTTGCCAGAAAGTGATGGGACTGGATGTCATGATCTTTGTTTTTTGAATATTAGGTGTGTTTTTTTTTCTTAGACTATTTTTTAATCATTGTTTTTAGAAAAATGATAAAGATTTATTATAGGAATTGAAACAAATAATAAAAATATAAAGATTAAAAACTTTTAAAGTCACTTCAAACTTCATCCATTAGTAATCTTCATAAATATTAAGTGACTATTATGATGTCCAGGAATTTTCCAAGTTTAATAGCACAAACCACAAATCCAAATTGCTTAGAGAATCCCAAGCAAAGAAAAATATCCCTAGGCATATCATAGTCAAATTCTTGAGAATCTGAATAGCAGATCATGAGGGCAGCTTGGGGAATGAATGTTGAGTTTTAAGCCAGCTTTTTCACTCTCCTATGCTTTGTATCTTAAAAAAAAAAAAAAAAAAAGGAAACTAGTTTTATTGGTGATTTCTGGGAGGAAAAGATTTAGTTCTTACAGCTTGAATTCCATCTTCAAATTTATCCTAGAAGCTGTGTACAATCTTTAAATACAAGTGCAGTATAATTCTCCTTTGTAAGTGGTTCTGGGAAGCTGAGATGGGCTAAAGAAATCTAACTATGAAAGCCAGGATTTATTTCTTATTATCTTGGGTAGAAAACATCCTGAACTCTTCAGAACTACAGGTAATGGACAGAACAGTATTTTAAATAATAACAGAGTAAACATATCCCAAAGCAGCAGTAGTAAGGCTTCTAATCTCCCATAGTATTGAACTGTTAAAGGACCATTTAATATTTTACATACTAAGATGCAGAGTTAACACTTTACTTGTAAAATATATGAATAATTTAAGAGATTTATCTAATGCTTCTGTGTGAGGCAGATAATCATTGATAACTTCCCAACTCTAAGGTGTTTGTTCTAAACCATGAACTAAGGGAACATTTGAAGCAAGTTTTATAATCCATTTTTTATTATCCAATTAAAGTTATCTTAAAAGTACAATTAGAAATTCATGAGAAAGGAATCAGAACTCATTAAAGAGTAATGCAGATATCAAATTTCTAATTTATGGACTTTCAAACTTTTAGCCTTCAGCCCTTTGTATTGATTAAAACCCTTATTCTTTTCTAATCTACCTGGACAAACTATTGAACTCTAATTTGTCATTGCCAAGTGCATTTGAAAATCCCACATGTTCTTCATGTAAAGATGAAAGCCATACGAAATGACAGTCACGTTCAAGGTTTTGTATGAAATATACCTATACATAACTATGATTATCTCTATAGCTACATCTATAAGTAATGATTTCCTTGGACTTATACTCCTAACAATATGGCAAATTAAATACCTCACAATTAGATTTTGAATGAATTGAAAAAAATACACTAATTTTTTTCTTCCAGTTTTATTAAGATATAAATGGTATACAATACTGTATATATTTAACGTATCCAGCACAATGATTTGACTTACATGCATGTTGAAATGATGATTACGATAGTTTAGTGAACATTTACCATCTCATATAGATATAAAATTAAAAGAAAAAGAAACAAATGTTTTCCTTGCAATGAGGACATTTAGGATTGACTCAACAAATTTCATATATAACCTATAGCAGTGTAAATTACATTAATCATATTTATCTAATAATTGGAAGTTCATGCCTTGTGACCACATTCATCCACCTAGGAAGACTCAAAACTGGCATGACTTTAGCTGGTGGCTGAAATCATCTGGGAACATCTTGACTTACATGGTTGGTGGGTAATACTAGCTATCAACTTGTACTCAAATTGGGCTGATGACTTCTACACATGGGGTTTTATCTGTGCACCCCCTGATATGAGAGGACATATTTGGGTTCCTCAAGTTGTGGTTGCTGGGCTCTGAAAGCGAGTGTTCTGAAGGAGTGTGCCTTTGTTATGACCTCACCTTGGAAATTAGCCAGCATCACGTCTACTATCCTCTGTTGGATGAGACAGTCACAAAGATCCAGCCAACTTCAAAAGGATGGAGCATACATGCATCCCACTACCAGATGAGCTGAATGTCAAGGTCACATCATAGGAGAACATTTTGCACCACCTTTAGAAAACACTCTGGGTCACAAGAGGTGAAAATCCATGGAGGAGATTGGAAAAGTCTCACATGTGAATAATCAGGATACCAGGAAGAAAGAAAACAAGATCAGAGAAGCAATTTTCAAACAAAAAATGGCTGAGAATTTTTCACAAGGATAGACTACATGAATCTCCCAGGAATCACAGTCTCTACCAATAATCCGTGACATAATTAATGCGGATTGCTTAAAAATGATTTTTTAACATAAAATGTATGTTTTCATACTATGGTAAAAAAATACAAACAAAGGAAAAATGGAGAACATTCTTAGGACAAAAAGAGAATAGAAGAGTCATTTAATGAAATAATATAAGGAATGGCTACTCAGGCACAAAAATAAAAGACAGAAAACTATGTCCCCAGAGTGCTAAGGAAAACAGATCTCATCCTAAAACTGTCTGTGGAGCAAAACTTACTTCATTAATGAAGGTCACTTTATTTCAAGTCATCAAAAACTTAAAATTTTCACCATCAGTCAATCTTCACTGAAGAACTTTAAAGAACATATATTTTTGGTAATTTTTCAGATTTGTTGAGGAATAATTAACACATAGGAATTGTATATATTTAAGACATACAGCACTTCCCTGGTAGCTCAGTTGGTAAAGAATTCATCTGTAATTCAGGAGAACCTGGTTCAATACCTGGGTCAGGAAGATCCCCTGGAGAAGGGATAGGCTACCCACGCCAGTATTCTTGGGCTTTCCTGGTGGCTCAGCTGGTAAAGGATCCACCTGCAATGCGGGGGACCTGGGTTCAATTCCTGGGTTGGGAAGATCCCCTGGAGAAAGGAACGGCTACCTACTCCAGTATTCTGGCCTGGAGAATTCCATGGACTGTATAGTCAGACATGACTGAGTGACTTTCACTTTCACTAAGACATACAACCTGATCTTTGGTATATGTATACAGTGAGAAATGATCAACACAATCAAGCTAATGAACATATCCATCACCTCAGTTATTTTTTTTCTTATCAATTTATTTTCACCATTTCTCTATTCATAATTTGCTTTTGTTTGGGCCTAGTTCTATTATAACTTTTTAAAATTAGGACAATTTTTAGAGCAGTATAAAATTCAAGGTAAAACTAGGGGAAAGTACAGAGATTCCCCAAATATACCCATCCTCACATACTCATAACCACCCCCTCCCATTATCAACATCCTCTCTAGAATAAAACATTTGTTACAACTAACAAATGATTAGTTTGTTAACTAACAAATGATTAACAATATGGTTTCTAATGAAACTATGTTGACACATCATAATTACCCAGTGCTCATGCTTTACTCTCTCGTTTTGCATTATGTAGGTTTGAGCAAATTTATAATATGTATCCATCATTATAATATTATATAAAATATTTTCTCTGACCTAAAAGTCCTCTGTGCTCTTCTTATCTATACCTCATCTCCAACCCTTAAACTCTGCAACCATTAATCTCATTACTGTCTCCGTAGTTTTGACCTTTCCAGAATTTCATTTCATGAAATCATATACTGTGCAGTATTTTCAGACTTTTTTAAAATGGTGATGGTTTAGTTGCTCAGTCATGTCCAACTCTTGCAGCCTCATGGACTATAGCCCGCCAGGCTCCTCTGTCCATGGGATTTCCCAGGCAAGAATAGTGGAGTGGATTGCCATTTCCTTCTCCAGAAGGTCTTCCCAACCCAGGGATTGAGCTGGGGTCTCCTGCATGGCAGGTGGATTCAAAGCTGTCTGTGTAGCTAATCTCAGGAAACAAACATGAGACAGGACCTGGAAGAGGTTATTGAGGGACCATGATCTCTGCTTTGAAGCATGGGAAGCACCATTCTGGATGGTGTCTTACAATATAGGGGAAGGGTATTTGCAATCATTCTGTATGCCCTTTGTGTAAATATGTAAAAAAGACCCAGGACTGATCTGTTGAAGCTCTACTTTTTTTTTTTTCAAGGTAAATTCAGCTCTCACTGTATTGGCAACAAAACAGAATCAACTCGGTTTTCGCCTTTCCCCTGTTGGAGTTTTTATCTTGCTACCATAGCAACTCAGTCTGCGGATATGATGATAATTAAAAACTAGACAGGAGAGTATCTTTACCTACTGAAATTGGGAAATAAACCCTCAAAACTATGAAGAAAAGTAAATACCAAGCTGTTAGCCAAAAGAAATTTTAAAAGTTGTACAACTCACTGTGATCAGGAAATGTATTAATAATTAAATTGTTTATTCCTTTAACAGTTAATTATGCAGAAAGAATACTTGGTGACTACAATATGTACTAATAATTTTTTTTCACTTGACTCAAAATTATCATGTGGATTTGGGAGTATGGTTATACATTATGTTTACAAGTAAGATGACATTATGCCATTTATTAATCTTTTGAAACAAATGGAAGTATATACTGTAAAAAATGACAAGCCAATGTTCACTTTCCTTGCTCTTAATCTCCAACCATTGGTAGTAACTCTAGTTCCTTCTTTGTAAAGAACCACTTTTATTTTTATTTTTTTAATTTTTATTTTTACTTTATTTTACTTTACAATACTGTATTGGTTTTGCCATACATTAACATGAATCCACCACGGGTGTACACACTTTTAACACTGTGTGTGTGTGTGTGTGTGTGTGTGTGTGTGTGTGTACCAGGACTTCTCAACCTGGAACTGTTGACATTTGGGGCTAGATCATTCTTTGTTTTGAGGTGCTACCCTGTAGGATGTTTAACAGCATCTTGGCCCCTTTACAGTAGATGCTACCAGCATAACCCACATCACCTCCTCCCCCAAGCTGTGTCAAATAAAACCCTCTCCAGGTGTTGACAACGGAGATTACTGTCCTAGGTCAATGTTCTCTGGCCTTCTTTTATTTATACTCCACTCACACTTCAGTCTGCATGGGTCTGCTACAAAAAGATTCAGATTTCAGCTTACGGCTGAGATAATAACAGACCAGGGAAAACTCCCCAGTACCATGCTGGTGGGGGCACAGGGCCTTGAATCATAGGATGTATTCAAGAATTTCAAAACTGTCACTTCAGGACTGGCTCAAAGTATCCCCACGATATCTCTATATACACTGCAGGAGGTGGAAGTTGTCATTACCCAGACTGAGGTTGCTGCAATCTGCCTGCAGTGGAGAATAACTAAAACTCTTGCTGTGGAAGATCAAAAAAAGTGTTTTGTCTTGATTTCTTTTTTCCAAATTAAGCCAGTCTTTCATACATTGCTGATGAGAATGTAAATTGGTACAACTTCTATGGAAGGTAATTTGAAAGTACCTGTCAGAATTGCGAGTGCATACAGCCTTTGATTCATCAATTCTATACCTAACTTATTCTGTCAGTCTTCTTGCACACATGTAAAATGATATATTTACAAAGAGTCTCAGTGAAACATTGCTTGTAATACAAAGTGTGGGAGGCTACCTGAATATTCTCCGTAAAGAGATTATATCCATAAAATGTAACTGTAACAAATCACACTTCATTGTATATCCTTTTATATTTTGTGAATCCTAAGTTATGTGTATTTGTTACTCATATACAAATGAAATATAATGAGCCTCTAGCTTCTCAGAATAAATGAATGCCTTGTTATGTAGCAAAAACCCATTAATACTGAAATCATTTAATTTAAAATATGTTTCACCTCAACCTACTTAAGACAAAATGAAAAATTATCTTTTGAAACCTCATTCTTAGCTGATTCTCTGTGGTGCATGCTTTGTTTCTCCTATTTCCCAGGATATTAATACTAATGGAAGAAATATCCCAGAACAGAAGTGTTGGAACTTTAAGACATCAGTGGGCTTATCATCTACGATTAATCCAACTGAAAACTTTTTTTTGGACTCAGAGGGAGAGGGAGAGGGTGGGATGATTTGGGAGAATGACATTCTAACATGTATACTATCATGTGAATTGAATCGCCAGTCTATGTCTGACGCAGGATGCAGCATGCTTGGGGCTGGTGCATGGGGATGACCCAGAAAGTTGTTATGGGGAGGGAGGTGGGAGGGGGGTTCATGTTTGGGAATGCATGTAAGAATTAAAGATTTTAAAATTTAAAAAATAAAAAACTAAAATTAAAAAAAAATAAAATAAAATAAAAAAATAAAAATTCATTTGTATAAGGCAAAAAAAAATAATAATAATAATTTTTTCATCTCACATATGTTGAGGTGAACTATTTTATGGGATTTATGTGATGTGAATATATAATACACATGACTACTAAAGTATAAAAATTTGGGCATGGTAAATGGAAACTTACTGTTTCTAGATATCCATATTTTATAAGTAGTACAATATTAATTCTAATTAGACTGTGAGGAATCAAAGATATACACTGTAATCCCCAAAACAATTATACAAAGTATAATGCAAAGATGCCAGCATTAATTTTGTCTTTTTTGAGGAGGAGGAGGAAAAGAGGTCATTCTTCTAAGTATTCAGTGCTATTCCAATGTGACTTCAATTTGCAGTTCCTTCTTTCTTTTATGAGTCTTCCATATTGTGTTTTATATTAAAACCTTTACCCCAAGGTCATCAAGATTTTCTTCTAGAAATGTTATAGTTTAGGCTTTACATTGGGGTACCTGCTCCACAGTTATGGGCATCCACTGCTTTTTTCCCCCATACGTCTTTGCAATATACTTGGTAGTAACTGTTTTGCAGGTTACAGCATGTATCTTTGATTCTTCAGTCTAATTAGAATTAATATTGCACCATTTATAAAATATAAATATCTAGAAATAGTAAAAAGCTTCTATTTACCATGCCCAAATTTTTATACTTTAGTATCATGTGTATTTATATATTCATATCACATATTTCAGATGCAGTGCTATAATATTTGATTTTTTTTCCTTTCACTTTTATCTCAGCTAAACTCAGACTCCAAATTCTGGAAAAAGCAAGAGAGTTCCAGAAAAACATCTATTTCTGCTTTATTGACTATGCCAAAGCCTTTGACTGTGTGAATCACAATAAACTGTGGAAAATTTTGGAATAGATGGGAATACCAGACCATCTAACCTGCCTCTTGAGAAATCTGTATGCAGGTCAGGAAGCAACAGTTAGAACTGGACATGGAACAACAGACTGGTTCCAAATAGGAAAAGGAGTGTGTCAAGGCTGTATATTGTCACCCTGCTTATTTAACTTCTATGCAGAGTACATCATAAGAAACGTTGGACTGGAAGAAACACAAGCTGGAATCAAGATTGCCAGGAGAAATATCAATAACCTCAGATATGCAGATGACACCACCCTTACTTCAGAAAGTGAAGAGGAGCTAAAAAGCCTCTTGATGAAAGTGAAAGAGTAGAGTGAAAAAGTTGGCTTAAAGCTCAACATTCAGAAGATGAAGATCATGGCATCCGGTCCCATCACTTCATGGGAAATAGATGGGGAAACAGTAGAAACAGTGTCAGACTTTATTTTGGGGGGCTCCAGAATCACTGTGGATGGTGACTGCAGCCACGAAATTAAAAGATGCTTACTCCTTGGAAGAAAAGTTATGACCAACCTAGATAGCATATTCAAAAGCAGAGACATTACTTTGCAGACTGAGGTCCATCTAGTCAAGGCTATGGTTTTTCCAGTGGTCATGTATGGATGTGAGAGTTGGACTGTGAAGAAGGCTGAGCGCTGAAGAATTGATGCTTTTGAACTGTGGTGTTGGAGAAGACTCTTGAGAGTCCCTTGGACTGCAAGGAGATCCAGCCAGTCCATTCTGAAGGAGATCAACCCTGGGATTTCTTTGGAAAGAATGATGCTAAAGCTGAAGCTCCAGTACTTTGGCCACCTCATGCAAAGAGTTGACTCGTTGGAAAAGACTCTGATGCTGAGAGGGATTGAGGGCAGGAGGAGAAGGGGATGACTGAGGATGAGATGGCTGGATGGCATCACGGACTCGATGGACGTGAGTCTGAGTGAACTCCGGGAGATGGTGACGAACAGGGAGGCCTGGCGTGCTGCGATTCATGGGGTCGCAAAGAGTCGGACACGACTGAGTGACTGAACTGAACTGAACTGAACTAAAGTTGTCGGAAGCTCACATATGTGAAGTCAGTTAACACTTTCTGGGTTACCTGGAGCCTGTTCTGTAGAAGCATGCGTAAGGGGACAGCCAATAATCTGGACAGATTAGACAGAATTTGTTCCCTTCCTTTGGCTTTATTTTGCATGGAATTTTCTCCATCACATTCCAACTGTTGTGGTCTCTCCTTGATTCACTCTGATTCTGAATCCAGTAAAACTGTTGATATTTACTAGAAATTTGGCCACTCCTTGTGGGAACAATGAGGGTCTGCCACCAGTCACTGAGCCACAAACTGGGGAAGTTACGCAGTGTCATTGTCTTCTTTCCACACCCACTTTCCTCCTACTTGCTTTGGGTGTTTTTTTAGTTCCTTTGGACTTGTTTTGTTTGTTTATTTGTTTTTCAACTGTTTAATATTATCTGAAGAGGACTTAGTCCAGTATGAGCTACTCTGCTATTATCTGAAGAAGAAATCCTTATGGTGGTTTACTTTTTAGAAAAAAAAAAATTTACCACTAAGTGCATTAAAAAGAATTTGCTTCAAGAAAGATCATAAAGGAAGAGCAGATTGATTAATTCCCTAATAACAAAGTAGCATCCGAGTGCAATGATAACCTTGTGAGCAGAATTGACTTTCTGTTTATCTACATGTGCTTCTGAAAAAAACCTAATGGTCCTTCCAAGTATGTTCTTTTTTGGAAAATGGATCTACACTCTTTAAGACCACATACAGTGAGGGACTACTGCTGGAAAAAAAAAAAAAAAGGCAATTGTACCAGAAATGAAGGTAAGTATAAATTGAAGAAAAGATAATTTTTAAAAGGAAATAATTTTATTTATTTCAACTTGAAATAAATTTATTTCCATTTAATTTCTCATTTTGCATAAGCAGTTACATAGAAAATTAATTTAATACATGACTAAAAGTTTGAAACATTCTTAATTGTTTTGTTCTTCACTGATTCCTAAAGTGCTTTATGATATTAAAATTCATGGTTATAAATACTATTACTATGCAGAATACAAAAAGAAGTGTATTTTTTGCACTATCCGGAAATAACACACACTATTTTCAGTCCTCTTCAGGAAGTTTTTGGAAATAAGTCTGTACATTATCATAGTGTTTCTGCATTGATATAATACTAACCATTCTTATATCCTGTGACACATTTAGTCAATGGAATTTGGATGTAACAGCTCTCTGATTTGTCCACATTCTAAAGGAAATCAGTCCTCAATATTCATTGGAAGGACAAACGCTGAAGCTGAAACTCCAATACTTTGGCCACCTGATGTGAAGAACTGACTCATTGAAAAAGACCCTGATGCTGAGAAAAATTGAAGGCAGAAAGAGAAGGGGACAACAGACGATGAGATGGTTGGATGGCATCACTGAGTGGATGGACATGAGTTTGAGCAAGCTCCGGGAGTTGGTGATGGACAGGGAAGCCTGGCATGCTGCAGTCCATGGGGTCGCAAAGAGTCGGACATGACTGAGCAACTGAACTGAATTAATACTTGGAAATATCATGTGTGTGTGTGTGTGTGTGTGTGTGTGTGTATGAAGTAAATGGTTTGTATTTTTTACAAAAATGACAAATTCTTTTGACTTTCAAATTATAAAAAAAAGGAAATACATTTTATCTCAGAGAAATAATGTGTGGCATATTGTAGCTAATAACTATTTACATAAAATAATTTTTATTTAAAAGAATTCATGACATGCAATATTCACTGTGTTGTTTCTGAGGCCTTGTGAAATCTTAACTCAGATAAATCTGTGCTTCTCAACCTGCCAGTTTCTCCCAGGTTTCCAATATACTAAGAACTTCTGAAAATGGGGCTCAGGCATAAATATTTTCTAAAAAATTTTCCCTAATCATAATGTGGATGCAGTATTGATAATTACTGACAAACTTCATCAGGTAGAGGTATCTATTATGCCTTGGTTATTGTTTTTCTGATAAATATGTATGTATAATAAATATATTTATATATGCATATCAGAAACTTAATTCCAGATAATCCTGGACAAATTTGATATTTGATTTTTTTGACAGAATATGTTTAAAGTAACAGTAAATGTTTTAATATTTAATATAGAATAACTGGGCTTCCCAGGAGGTGCAGTGGTAAAGAATCTGCCTGCCAGTGCAGGAGATGCAAGAGGTATGGGTTCAGTCCCTGGGTGAGGAAGATCCCCTGGAGGAGGAAATGCCAGTATTCTTACCAGGGAAATTCCACAGACAGAGGAGCCTGTTGGATTATAGTCCCTGAGGTCACAAAGAGTCATATGTGATTGAGCACAATCCTTATTCCTTCCAACAGAGTAAAGCTAGGATGCCTGGAGACATCATACAAGAGAATAAATACAATCTCGTTGTATTCCTCCAATAACTATGAAATGAGTGACATAATCATTGCCGTTTTACATGTAAGGAAATTAAAGTATCAAATAGCAAAGAAACTTTCCCAAGGTTGTAGGACAAGGGTGAGCCAAGGATGAATCCAGACAGCCTGGCTTTTTAAACCCAGCCTTACTCTTAACACCTAGACTTTTCTACTCACCCAGTAGTGATTTCCAGTGAAAATTAGCTTTCCTGGAACATGCGCTTCAAAGACATCTTCCCTTTTAGTCTCATAACTCCTGAATTGTTTTCTATCACTGGGCTTCTCTTGTGGCTAAGATGGTAAAGAATCTGCCTGCAATGTGGGAGACATGGGTTCTATTCCCCTGGGTCAGGGAAGATCCCCAGGAACTTCTGAATTGTTTTCTATCAATCACTACCTCTCAAGAAAACCAGAGAAAAGATTTTTTAATTTTTTCCCAAGAGCAGCACTCCTAAATTCACAGTCCCTATTATTTCTATTCATGGTCCCTATTATTCCCATGGACAGAGGAGCCTGGTGGGCTAACAATCCACAGGGTCGCAAGAGTCAGACACAACTGAGTGACTACACCACCACCACCAAGGCAGTGCTCAGTGTAGACTTAAGTACTCCTCACTATGAAGGCAGGACCCTTTGAGCATAATTGAATCCCTGTGAATTAGAAGATTGTGAAATCTGGTCATGGCAGCACATGCTATTCTGATTCTTTTGGTTGTTTCCTCCCCCAGATTTGAGGACTTCCTTACACATACACACTCCTGAGTATTCTGCTAAACAGACTCTGTGAACATCTCCAGATGAAGACCCTTTGAAGACCTCCAGATTTCCTCCCCTCCACAGTTCTCTTTCCTCTCTGATTCTCAGTCCCATAACTTCTAGCCAGCTGGGTCTTCTGCGGTTATTGGAGGAAGCAGTCAATTGATGTCAACTATATCCAGTTGATTGATGGTGCCAGTGAACTCAAATATGTCCTTCCAGATTTTATGCCTGCTAGGTCACGTATGTCTGTTTCTGATAGAGGGTATTACCAACTATAACAGTTGTTGTTCAGTCATGTCTGACTCTGCAACCCCATGCAGCACACCAGGCTTCCCTGTCCTTTGCTAATCTCCCAGAACTTGCTCAAACTCATGTCCATTGAGTTGATGATGCCATTCAATCATCTCATCCTCTGTTGTCCCCTTCTCCCCCTGCTTTCACTCTTTCCCAGCATTAGAGTCTTTTCCAATCAGTCAGCTCCTCACATCAGGTGGCCAAAGTAAGGGAGCTTCAGCTTCAGCTTCAGGATCAGTCCTTCCAGTGAATATTCAGGACTGATTTCCTTTAGGATTGACTGGTTTGATCTCCTTGCAGCCCAAGGGACTCTCAAGCATCTTCTCCAACACCACAGTTCAAAAGCGTCAATTCTTCAGCGTAGATTCATTTATTTCTCCTGTATTTCTATCAGATTTTCCTCTTATATTTTGTTGCTCTGTTTCAGATGCATACACATTAAAGACTGCTATATCCTCTTGGAGAACTGACCCTTTATTGTTTTGCAATGTCCCTCTTTATGGTAGCTGTGTTGAAGCTGGTAGCTCTCTGTTAAAGAATCTGCCTCCCATTGCAGGAGATGCAGGTTCAGTCCCTGGGTTGGGAAGATCTCCTGGAGAAGGAAATGGCAACCCACTCCAGTAGTGTGGCCTGGAGAATTCCATGGACTGTTATAATCTATGATGTTGCTAAGAGTCGGACACGACTGAGTGACTTTCATTTCGCTTTCAGAATTCCCTGGGAAAGCCCATGGACAGAGGAAGCTGGCAGAGTACAGTCCATGAGGTTGCAAAAATGTTGGATACAACTTAACAACTAAAAACAAATAATAACAACAAAACAATGGCCCTTCTTTGCCCTTGATACTTTTCTTTTTTTGAAATTTGTTCTGCCTGAAATTAACATTGTCATCTATGCTTTCTTTTGAATAGTACTAGCATCTTTCTCCTTCTTTTTACTTTTAGTCTATATGATTTTATATTTTTAAATTGACTTCATGTAAACAGCCAAGTTAGATATTATGATCCACTCTGACCGTCTGTTTTAATTGGTACAATGTAACATTGATACTTAAAGTGATTATTAATGTAGTTGGATTAATAGCTATTGAAATGTTATTGACGTAGAACATTGCATAGTTTTCGATATGCAACATAATGATTTGATATATGTATATACTGTGAAATAATTGCCTCAATAAATTTAGTTAACATCCACCACTGCACATAGTTACTAATTATTTTCCTTGTCATGAGAGCTTTTAAAATCTACCCTCTTAGCAAATTTCATATAAACAATACAGAATTGTTGGCCATAGACACCATGCTGTATATTAGGTCCCCAGAACTTATTCATCAGATCAGCAAAAGTTTGTGCTCTTTGGCCACCTTCAAAGATTAATGTTTTCTATTCGTTGCGCTGTTTGTTTGTTCCTACTTTTGCCTCCCATGCTTTATATGTTTTTTGTTTGTTTGTTTTAATTGAGCCTTACATATGATTCTATTTTCTCTCCTTTGTTAGCATAGGTGAAATTTAGGTGAAATTGCTTAGTCGTGTCCGACTCTTTGTGACCCCGTGGACTGTAGCCCACCAGGCTCCTCCATCCATGGAATTTTCCAGGCAAGAGTACTGGAGTGGGGTGCCATTTTCTTTATATTTTTATAGTGCTTGCTGTAGAGTGGGCAATACATATTTGCAACTGATTCAGTTCCACTTTCAAATAGCACCATAGTACGTTATACATGATGCAAGTACTTTATAACAGTAATATATTCCTTATTCCTCCCTCCATCCTTTGTATCATATATTTTACTTACGTATCAAACATATTTGCATGCATAACCCCACGCATTTTGCTATTATTATTTCTAACAAAATATTACCTTTTAGTTGAATTTAAGATAAGAAAAATAAAAGATTTTACTTTACCTTCAGTTCAGCTCAGTTCAATTCAGTCGCTCAGTCATGTCCGACTCTTTGCGACCCCATGAATTGCAGTGCTCCAGGCCTCCCTGGCCATCACCATCTCCCGGAGTTCATTCAGACTTACGACAATTGAGTCAGGGATGCCATCCAGCCATCTCATCCTCTGTCATCCCTTCTCCTCCTGCTCCCAACCCCTCCTAGCATTAGAGTCTTTTCCAACGAGTCAACTCTTCACATGAGGTGGCCAAAGTACTAGAGTTTCATCCTTAGCATCATTCCTTCCAAAGAATACCCAGGACTGATTTCCTTCCGAAAGGACTGGTTGGATCTCCTTGCAGTCCAAGGGACTCTCAAGGGTCTTCTCCAACACCACAGTTCAAAAGCATCAATTCCTTGGTGCTCAGCTTTCTTCACAGTCCAACTCTCACATCCATACATGGCCAGTGGAAAAACCATAGCCTTGACTAGATTTTACCTTACTTTATATTTCCCATAGTCTTCCTTTCTTTGTGTAGATCCTGCTTTCTGACCTGTATCATTTTTCTTCTTGAAGAAACTATAATATTTCTTGCAAGAGAAGTCAACTGGCAACAAATTTTCCCAATTTGTGTTTCTCTGAGATAATCTTTATTTCACTTTCACTTCTGAAAGATACTTTTGCTGGGTATCTCTGCTCTGCTAAGTCACATCAATCTTGTCTGACTCTTTGAGACCCTATGGACTGTAGCCCACCAGGCTCCTCTGTCCTTGGGATTCTCCAGGCAAGAGTACTGGAGTGGGTTACCATGCCCTCCTCCAGGGAAACTTACCAACCCAGGGATCAAGCCCACATCTATTAACTTCTCCTGCACTGGCAGGCAGGTACTTTACCATTAGTGCCACCTGAGTTTCTGGGCGTAGAGTTCTAAATTGGATTTTATTTTTTCTTGCAACACTTTAAGTATTTCTCTCCATTCTCTTCTTGCTTGTATTGATTCTGAAGAGCTGACATGCATGATTCTTATCTTTCCTCCTCTATAAATGAGATATTTTTCCTCTGACTTCTTTTAAGATTTTATCTTTGATTTTCTGAATTTTGAATAACATATGCCTAGATGTATGTTTTCTGACATTTATCCTGCTTAGTGTTATCTGAGCTTCCTGGATCTGTGGCTTCCAACCTGACAGTAGTGGAGGAAAATTCTCAGTGCTTATTGCTTCCAATATTTCTTCTGTCCTCTCTCTTCTTCTTCTGGGATTCCTGTATACCTACTCTTTACTTTTTGTGTTATCCCACCATTCCTAGATATTCTGTTCCATAATTTTTTTTTTTGCCTTTTTTTTTCTCTTCTGTTTTCCATTTTGGAATTTTCCAGTGACATATTCTCAAGCTCAGAGATTCTTTCCTCAACTGTGTACAGCATATTAACGAGTCTATCAGAGGCATTCTTCACTTCTGTTACATTGTTTTTGTTCTCTAGCATTTTTCTTTGATTGTTTTTCTTAAAATTTTCATCTCTCTGCTCACATTGCTCATATGTCCTTGCATATGGACATACTTTTCCCACTAGAACCCTTATTATATATAGCATAGTTGTTTTAAAATCATAATCTACAATTCCAACATCCCTGCCATAAATGGGTGTGGACCTGATGCTTCCTGTGACTCTTTATATTGTTTATTATCTTTTTGTTCACTATCATTTTTCTTGAAAGGTAGGCATCATATACTGTGTAAAAGGAACTGCGGTGAATAGGTCTACAGTAATGCAGTGGTAAAGTGGGGGAAAGGAAGTTCTCAGTCTTTCAATGAGCCTGTACCCCTGGACCGTGAACTTTCCCCAGGGCTTCTCAGTTACTGCACCGCTCTTAGGTGGGACAGGATGGCTAAAGGAGTCTGGATGTGGATATTTCCCTTTCTTCATGTTCAAGACTAGAGGGATCTGGAGAGTTGAGCATTTCCCTTCCCCTAGTGTCACCTGGGCTCAGCTGGTAAAGAATATGCCTGCAATGCAGGAGACTCCAGTTCATTCTTGGGTTGGGAAGATCTGCTGGAGAAGGGATATTTACCCACGCCATTATTCTTGGGCTTCCCTGGTGACTCAGCTGATAAAGAATCTGCCTACAATGCGGGAGACCCGGGCTCAACCTCTGGATTGGGAAGATCCCCTGGAGAAGGGAATGGCTACCCATTTGGATATTCTGGCCTGGAGAACTCCATGGACTGTGTAGTCCATGGGGTCACAAAGAGTCGGACACAACTAAGTGGATTTCACAGGGTTATTAGTCTCTAATAAATGCCAAGTAAGGTAAGCTCTGATAAAAATAAATTTCTCTTGAGGGCAGACTTTGTTAAGCAGGCAGAATGCTCTGATGTATTTCAAGATGCTTACTCTTCTTGTCTCCCTGCTGGAAGGCAAGGAGATTTTTCTCAGATCTCCACTGTCAGAATCTGTTGAGAGTTCTAGAAAGTAAAGCAGAGGCAAGGGGCCTTCTCGATGACCATGTCCCCATGAAGTTTTTAACTCACCTATTTGTCCACACTTAGTCTCCACCAATTGTCAATTACTGTTCATGTTTTCCTACCCTAGCTTTGGTTCCCTGAGAAGTTTCTGCTCAGGAGTTTCGACATTGGTTAGTTGTGGTTCTCTGCACCTGCCATTCTATCTCTCCAACTCTGGAGGCAACGGCTTGCCCTGTGGTCACGCTTCTCTAAAGGATTTAAGAAGAGTGGCTGATTTTTCAGATTGTTCTGGTTTTCACTTGTTGTCAAGAAGTAGTGGTGATTCCTGAACTCTTTACCATGGCAGATCAGAAAACAGGATTCTGATTTGCTTTCACTTTTATGCTACTTCAGAGACCACCTGATACAAGCAGAGAGTAAAATTTTAAAAATTAACTCAGTTTTAAATATTGTCATTAAAGGGCCATGAGTTGGATGCACAGACTTCTTGGTTGTTTTTATTTATTTATTTTTCTGGTATGACATAGATGGTTTGAACGAAAAAGTATGCAATTTAGTATTCGTCAGCCCTGTTATTGAACACTGTATTATGATTTTAGCCAACATCATCTATTTCACAGAGATTTAATACTTTTTGGAGTCTTTGCTCACCTACTATGACTTCTTAGCAGAAGAGGAGGAGGGCATAAAATCTGAATCCTTGGTGAAACTTTGATTTTCTTTAAGAGATGATTTTTCCCCCAAATCAGCCATCAAATTAGTAGTCAAAGATTTTAATAGACAACACAATGTTAACTTTAAGAAAAGGTTTAGAAAAGGAATACATTTCTGATACTAAAGAAACATTCTGTCTTCGTGAAGTGTGCTGCTGTAGAACTTGGTGATCATGAAAAAGGGAGAGCTTCACACACTAGGCCGCTGCTCACTGTGGAGTTAATCCAGGTCAAAGCACATCTCCAAAAAGGCAGTTCTCAGCTGTACCGTCGCTTTGAAAAATCCTGTCACATTTAACCACAGCCTTATGTGAACTAATGTTTTTTTTTTTTTTTAAGTTTTAAAACTTTTAATGTAATATGTAAAAAAATCAGATTAGCAATTTACTTAGAGTCTTTTTAAAGTTTCTGTCATATGTGAGTACATCATTATTGACTAACTTGGAAACCTCTTCGCACTTCAATAGATTTGATGAAAATATATGCCCTCAGCCTCCAACCAGGTCTCATTGCGCTCTTTCCCTTGTTTACTTCTCTCTCTGTCTCTCACAAACACACACATACATATGCAAACAAAAATCCTAAATTCAATTATCAAAATTCATCTTTTCTTGTATCTTCTAGTAATTGCTCAGGAGTTGTTAAAGAAAGCTTATGTGGTGATCACTGAGTCATTTGGAGAAAAATTCAAATTATTTTCTGATTATGTCATATCAAATTAATTATCTAGTTTAATTATACTGTGTTACTGTGTAACCAACTAAACATGATAAATGATTTCTATTCAAGCTCTTCAGTTTGATCCTTCACGTAGTGAATAAATATGAAATGATGCTTTAAAGTATTTATGTTTGCATCATCCAAAAAAATAAAGACTTTTTAAAATATGAAAACACTGAGAAATCTAAAAGTGAATTGACTTAAAACTTTGTCTAAAATTAACATAGAAGCAGGCTAAATGTCCATTGACAAGAGGAATGGCTAAAGATGTTGTTCATTTATACAACTGAATATTACTTAGCCATGAAAACAAATAACACAATGCCATTTGCCACAACATGGACGGAACTAGAGATTGTCATACTGAGGGAAGCAAGTCAGACAGAGAAGGAGAAATGTCATATGACATCCCTTATGTGTGGAATTTGAAAAGAAATTATTGAAATGAACTTACAAAACAGAAACTCACAGAGAATGGATTTACAGTTGGTGAGAGGAGGGCATAGTTAGAAAGTTTGGGAAGGACAAGTACACACTGCTATATTTAAGATGGATAACGAACAAGGACCTACTGTATAGCACATGGAACTCTGCTCACTGTTCTGGGACAGCCTGGATGTTATGGGGGCTTGGGGGAGAATGGATGCATGTATGTATATGGCTGAGTCCCTCCGCTGTTCACCTGAAACTATCATGAAGTGAAGTGAAGTTGCTCAGTCATGTCCGACTCTTTGCGACCCCATGGACTGTAGCCTACTACGCTCCTCCATCCATAGGATTTTCCAGGCGAGAGTACTGGAGTGGGTTGCCATTTCCTTCTCCATAGGATCTTCCTGACCCCGGGATCGAACCCAGGTCTCTCTCACTGTAGGCAGACACTTTACCGTCTGAGCCACCAGGGAAGTCACTATCATGGCATTGTTAATTAGCTGTACCCCAATACAAAATAAAAAGTTCAAAGTAAATAAATAAAATTAAGAGTGAAAAGTAGTTATTAGATCACTTCTCAGTCAAAATATAAAAATTTCAGGGTAAAAATTTCTTTTATTATTAAAACTGCAAAATTTTATACTCCACAACATTATTTCACTAAAACATATGAAACATAAAATTCTCATCCTGCTTTTGCATCCTCCTCTTTCATGAATGACTACAAAATATATAAATACAGTTTAATATTCAAAAGAAAAATTGAAGAGTTTCTTTACATATATCAACACTTTTATTAAGATCAGTCTGCATTTAGTTTTATTTTCATTTGATTGAAGATATAATGTCTTACTAAAAATAGAACTTAAAAATATACTATGAATTAACAATTGGTAAACTTTGTAGTTAAAAAGGTTCTGTGGAAAATCATGTACTATTGTACCAAATGTTTCTTTGGATCCCCAATACGTACTTTTTCAGGATTTCTCATTTATGCATGTTTGGATGCTTAGTCACTAAGTCCTGTCCCACTCTTTGAGACCCAGTGGACTGTAGCCTGCCAGGCTCCTCTGTCCATGGGATTTCCCAGGCAAGAATACTGGAGTGGGTTGCCCTGTTCTCCTCCAGGGGATCTTCCCTAACCAGGGACAGAACCTGCATCTCCTCTGTCTCCTGCTTTGCAGCTGGGTTCTTTACCAATCCAGAAAATTCATCCTGAGTTATTTTCCCCCACTGATTAATTACAGAACTAATTGTTCACACAATTGGAATGTTTCCTATTTATATATGTTTTTTCCTGAGGATAGTTTGAAGTTATTTACACTTCAGTGATTAATTTAAATAGCTTGTATCACAAAAATATCAGCTTCAAACAAGACACAGAGAGTAGCAACTTCACTTGCTGACTGACATGCGTTTGATTGATCCATGCAGGATGTGCTTCCGGAAAGGCTTTAGGGAAGTCCATACTAACACACACAACATACTAAGATAAAACACGATTAAAACTCAGTTGGATCTGGTGAGCCGCCTGTTCTTTCACTCTTGTGTCCCTATCCTACCTTCCTCCAAAGGTCATACAGTGTTGCTCAAACACCTTAATTCTTTGAAAGAAAAAAATGGACCCATCAAAGAGAGTCAAATTTTATTGAGACACATGGCACTGAATGTTCTAGAATGTCACCTGTGGGAATTCTGACCATTCATGGATCTGCAATTTGGACAGTTTTGCTTCTCGCAGATGTATTTCATGTGACCACCTGACCATTCTTAATTATACCTCTTTGCAGACTCTTTCTTTGCTTTTTAAAAAGGGGAGATGTTGACTTCCTAATCACAAGTTCACACAGAAGAAATAAGAGCTGGAATTTATAACACTAGCCTTGCAGGAGCTTAGAAAATGCTGACGAAAATGCTGAAACACTGTGCTGTGGGACTAGCACACGCCGGCCATCCAAGATAAATAGCTTTAAGCACCTGGAGCGATGAGGGAGAAAGCACGGCCTCTAGCCAGGCCACCATCACATTCACCTTCTCAGGGACCCCGCTCAACTAAAGCCTAATTGAAAGGTCATTTATGCCTACATATGACCTCTTGATTTGACTATTTGGTAACATTAAAATTTCAACTGATAAAATTATATTCATTGAGTTTTACCAAAAGTCTCCATTAGTTTAGCAAATTTCCTTGCCAGTGCAGGAGACATAAGAGATGTAGGTTCAGTCCCTGAGTTGGGAAGATCCCCTAGAGGAGGGCATAGCAATAATAATAATAGTGGGCATAGAGTTAGAACCAGTAAATGGATTTTTCCCATGGTAATTACAGGTCCTGACATTTACCTGAAAGGGAAAAATTTAGAGGAAAACATAAGCAGTCAAAAACATTGGCTTAGAGTGCTTGCTTCAGAAGCATGTACACTGAAGCTGAAAAGATACAAAGAATTAGCATTTCCTCTGAGGGAAGATGACATGCAAATTCCAGAAGTGTTCCACATTTAAAACAAACAAACAAACATTGGCTTAGATGCACAAGGAGGACAGAAAGATGCCTTGATATACAATATGATCTAAAATCCCTCCTTTTTGGAAACAAGGAAGAAATTACTTGTTTTGTACAGAATGCCCTCCACGAGCTAGCAGCAGGCCCTGGCTGAAATCAGAAATGGAAGCAAGTGCTGAATCAATGCCTTTTCTATACCACAGAGACCTCTGTCTGTAGACTCTTCTCTCCGATCCCCTGGAGAAGGAAATGGCAACCCACTCTAGTACTCTTGCCTGGAGAACTCCATGGACAGAGCGTCCTGGTGGACTATACAGTCCATGGGGTTGCAAGGAGTCAGACACGACGGAGCGACTAACTTCAAATATTTACATAATGACAATTGAGAGATGTATCAGAACTTCCCTTTAGAAGCCAAAGATTTCCTTTTGCCCCCAAAGAAATAAAATTCTATTTCTTGGGTACCTGGAAGCAGCAGTCTGGAGGAAAAGAGTGAATATGTGTAAGGCCTTCCAGAGGTTGGATTACTGAGATAAGCTTGGGGTGGAATGAAAATGTATCTCTTACCCCAGAAGTACAAATGACAAATCTTTTACATTTCACCGTTTCCAAGGTATGGTCATTTTTGCTTCCCTGACTGTTGCTAAGGTGCTATTTGGTTCCTATGAAAGTGAAAGTGATAGTCACTCATTTGTGACCCCATGGACTGTAGCCTGCCAGGCTCCTCTGTCTATGCGACTCTCCAGGCAAGAATACTGGAGCGGGCAGACATTTCCTTCTCCAAGGGATCTTCTCAATCCAAGGATCGAACCCAGGTCTCCTATGTTGCACGTGGATTCTTTACCATCTGAGTAACCAGGGAACTCCATCTGACCCTATGCACCTTTCTCCGCAGCTCAATTTGGCTTGTTCCTTTCTGTTTGGTTGGCTTTGTTTATCCCTATTGTTTCCCAACGCCAAGTTAGGTCTCACTTTCTCCAAGACACCTTGCTGCCCCTCCCTGGTGCAGGCTGGGGGTTCTATATGAGAGCCTGCTGAAACACTGTTGTAGTGGCTGCTAGTGATTATCACACTGCGTCTCCATTGTTCTGTACTGCTGAGCAGTGAACTCCTAGAGCACAGGGTCTGAGTTTTCCATCTCTGTCTCCCTGGCAGAGAACCTGAGGCATGGTGGATGTTCAGAGAAGACTTTAATCGATGAAACTCTGGCCCTTTCTATTTCCGTCACCATCAGAGTCTGTGCTGGGTTCCATACAAGCCCTTTATTATCCCCTCATGAAGGAGTATTAGAATGCAAGCGACAGGGGCTAGGTTCCAAAGATAACACTCCATCTACTTTGATGCAAAATAAACAGTGGGACATCATTAAGCCACTCTAAGACACTTACTCCTTGGAAGAAAAGTTATGACCAACCTAGATAGCATATTCAAAAGCAGAGACATTACTTTGCCAACTAAGGTCTGTCTAGTCAAGGCTATGGTTTTTCCACTGGTCATGTATGGATGTGCGAGTTGGACTGTGAAGAAAGCTGAGCGCTGAAGAATTGATGCTTTTGAACTGTGGTGTTGGAGAAGACTCTTGAGAGTCCCTTGGACTGCAAGGAGATCCAACCTGTCCATTCTGAAGGAGATCAACTCTGGGATTTCTTTGGAAGGAATGATGCTAAAGCTGAAACTCCAGTCCTTTGGCCACCTCATGCGAAGAGTTGACTCATCGGAAAAGACTCTGATGCTGGGAGGGATTGGGGGCAGGAGGAGAAGGGGACGACCGAGGATGAGATGACTGGATGGCATCAGGGACTCAATGGACGTGAGTCTGAGTGAACTCCGGGAGATGGTGATGGCCAGGGAGGCCTGGCATGCTGCAATTCACGGGGTCGCAGAGTCGGACACGACTGAGCGACTGAACTGAACTGAACTGAACTAGTAATAAATGGCTTGTGAAACACCTCATGTGAGATTACAATTTATGGATGTCTTACCAATCTGATTAACCAGCACCCATGGATCAGGAAAAAGAAAGTTATGTGGAATAGACATGTCCCCAAAACACACGAAGACACAAATATAACCTTGGTCGTGGGTGTGCGTACTCACTCAATCATGCCTGACTCTTTGCGATCCCATGGACTGCAGCCCGCCAGTTTCCTCCGTCCATGGAAATTCCCAGGTGAGAATACTGGAGCAGGTTACCATTTCTTCCTCCAGAGGATCTTCCTGACCTAGATATCTTGTGTCTCCTGCATTAGCAGGTGGATTCTTTACCACTGTGTCCCGTGGGAAGTCCTGGCTCATGTGAATTATGAAATTATGAGAGCTCCATCTGTATCATTGACAGCAGATGCTTCCCCAAATTACCCATGTTAAACCCAAAGATATGAGGTGAGAGAAGCAACTCTCAAGAAACCAAAGTTAAATGGTACTTTACAATAATACAAGAGTATCTCCCTATAGCAAATTTATAGAGACTCCCCTCCAAGGTGTGCTAACATAGACGGGTAAGGTATAGCAAATTTAGGAACTACCTACTGCTTCTGTTAAATCCACATAGACTTATTTGTTAGCCAAACCCACCCTATTTTCCTGCTTGGGATTAACAACAACAACAACAAAAAAAACACCTAGCTGTTTCAGTCAGTTCAGTTCAGTTCAGTTGCTCAGTCATGTCTGACTCTTTGCAACCCCATGGACGGCAACACGCCAGGCCTCCCTGTCCATCACCGACTCCCGGAGTTTACTCAAACTCATGTCCAAGTCAGCGATGCCATCCAACCGTCTCATCCCCTATCATCCCCTTCTCCTCCAGTCTTCAATCTTTCCCAGCATCAGGGTCTTTTCCAGTGAATCAGTCCTTCACATCAGGTGGCTTTAGCATCAGTCCTTCCAATGAATATTCAGGACTGATTTCCTTTAGGATGGACTGGTTGGATCTCCTTGCAGTCCAAGGGACTCTCAAGAGTCTTCTCCAACACCACAGTTCAAAAGCATCAATTCTTTGGCACTCAGCTTTCTTTGTAGTTCAACTCTCACATCCATACATGACTACAGGAAAAACCACAGCTTTGAGTAGACGGACCTTTGTTGGTAAAGATTTCATGGCTGCAGTCACCATCTGCAGTAATTTTAATACTATAAACCCAGATTACAGTCCTGATTCACAGAGCTACAGTAGGAGTTGAGTTAAACTGGTTGAGGGAATAACATCACGAGAAATTTGACAAGATGAGTTCTGAGCTGAAATGAAGGGTTATGCCTTTGTTCCATGGTTATTAAGGTGAAAAGTATACAAAATGGATTAGAGGATCAAATGTGCTTGTGTTGTCGGACTGGACTCTTTCCATGTTTCATTTTGGCATTAAATGCTATAATTCTAAGACGAGAGTCTCAAAACAGCCTTTTTCCTCAGGTGCCACTGAGGACACCTATGAACACTCACGTGGAGGGAGCCACCCTGTGTGCCCTGTCTCCTGGCAGTTGGGTACATACAGAGCACAAGTCAGGAGTCATCACCCCCTCTAAGAAGGAGCAGAGATGCCAGTGCAGGGTCTCAGAATCAAACAGAAGATGAAGAGATCAAAAATCAGACACAATGAGAGATGAGGGTTTTAAATCAAAGTGCTGCGCACTGTTCAGAATCTTTAAACATCCACGTTCTCCATGCAGGTCAATGCTGATGGCACGTCCTTAGTAATTCAGTCTTGTAAAACTCCTATTTGATGCTCAGTTTTGTTGTGGAACATTTGCATTAAACTCTGTGAGGCTGTGGATTCTGCATCGGGAGCTGAGTGGAGAACATAATGGCCAGGGTCCCACCATGCCCCCATATCGCACTTGGGCGTGAACAGATCTCTGCATTGAGTTTGGTCCAGCGATGATGAGAAAGAGTGAGGACCTCAACCCAGAGAGTCCACCAAAGTGAAATATCTGCCAGGATTCCCAGGGGTGTTTGAAACAGAAGCTAGCATGAGAGAAATGGACCTTGACCAGGGGTGAAGGATGATTAAAAGCGTCAGGTGTGACAGTCAGGGCGCAGGTTTGCCTAAACGTGGGCAATGCTACTGTCTCCTTAAAGTCCCTGAGCAACAACTGTCAACCTTTTAAGGTGTAAGGAGTCACTTTGGCATGAAGGCAACTTCCTTAGGCAACAAAGTGCAGTAATTTTTCTGAGATATCAAAGCCTCCCTTTCACTACTTTCTGGATGAGATGAATCATAAGAACATTTCTTTTCTACACTGATGTCCCCCATGGACCCCATCCAAGTCCAATACCAGCTTTCCATGAATGTGAGTTACTGGTGCATGGACAAGAATGATGAGAATTCGGTGGACCTGTACATCCAATGTCTTAGTCTTTGTTGAGAAAACCATCAACATCACATAAAAGGCATCCAGTTAAACACATGTGGGGTGTAGCATAAGGAAAGGTTCTACATGTGGCAGAAAATGAGCCAGCTCTCTTGGGAAAATAGAGCCCATCAGTAAAATGGGTTTTATTTCTACTCTGAAATTACTGGCTAAAATCAGAAAGCAGACATGAAAGAGAAAATGGGAGAGATGAGAGAATTCCACTATATTTACATTTTTAATTCATGTACAATTATTTTTGTAGGCTGTCAGATTTTTTTTCCGTTAGAATATGGAATCAGTCCAATGTTTTTATTTAATAATAGATATGTTATGGGACCATGCAGAGATATCACGCATGTATTAAGGACTTTGTACTTTTTATCCTACAAGCACTGAGAAAAACCACTGTAAGTTTTTATTAAGGGCAAGGCATGATTAAATTTACTTCAGAATCTAAAAGAACATTCCCCTTAGAGTACACAAAATGGATTAGAGGATCAAGTGTGCTTGTGTTGTTGGATTGGACTATTTCCATGTTTCTTTTTGGCATTAAATGCTATGATTCTAAGATGAGAGTCTCAAAAACAGCCTTTTTCCCTTGTATATGAGTTGCATGAACTTGATCAAAAGTAGCATTCCGTAGAAACTCTTCAAGAAATGGTATTACACTCTCCAAAGAGGCAAAGAACAGCTCTGAATTTATAAGAGAAGACAACACAACTTGCAAGAGGCCAACAACAAATTCAAACAGAGTATTCAACAAATTCTGCACCAAACAGAGCATCTGTGTTCTGTTTTTAATGCCTTTCAGAATGTCGAGATTTCAAAGAAGTCTATATGACAGCTACAAAGATCACAATGTGTTATAGGTCACTCTAGAAATTGTACTAGATAGATAGATAGATAGATAGATAGATAGATAGATAGATAGATCAATCAGTTGCCAAAACTATTCATCTTAATATAGGCCATTTACTAAAAATCCACTTACTACATTTCAGTATAGGCCATTTACTAAAAGGATGGGAGTTGTGGATGAACTCAGCTGGTTCTTTCACTGAACCAAACTCAAGGCAATTCTGTGAATCCTCAGATGTATATTTCCCTTGGTCAATCAATTATGAAGTTCTGGATATCTATTGCAGAGTAACAACTAACTGGATTAAAACAATTGGTCACTATCTCTCACAGTTCTGGACATTGATGAGTCATCTGAGCGTCTGCATCTTAGGGTGACCATTCATTAAGGGAGGTCAGGGCTGAGTCTGGAGATGTCTGAAGTCTTCTTCACTACATGCCTAGCATTGGTCTTGGATGCAAAATGGGTGGAAAAGTTGGGGGTAAACCAAGCATCTCTTTCCATTTGTTAAACAGTCTTGGAATCCTTGCATGTACAGTAGTTTCAAGGGTTCAAGCATCATGCATGGCACCTGAATTACACCAGAGCAAGTGATGTGAGGAAACACACAGAAGTTTCACAATGTCATTTAGGTTTCCTGTAACTGAGTCTCAGGAAGCAGCACCACTAACACTGCATTCTCTTGGTCACACAGGGTCAGCTGGAACTAGTGCGAGAGAAGGCTACCCAAGGGAGACAAACACCAGCAGGCATGGTTCATCAAGGCCATCTGGTAAACTAGTTTGTTGTTCCGTCACTAGGTTGTGTTTGACTCATTGCAACCCGTGAACTGCAGCACACCAGGCTTCCCTGTCCTTCACTCTCTCTCAGAGTTTACTCAAACTCATGCCCATTGAGTTAGTGATGCCATCCAACCATCTCATCCTCTGTTGCCCTCATCTCCTGCTGTCTTCACTCTTCCCCAGCATCAGGGTCTTTTCCAGTGAGTTGGCTCTTCACATCAGGTGGCAGAATTATTGGTGCTTCCGTTTCAGCATCAGTCCTTCCAATGAATATTCAGGGTTGATTTCCTGTAGGATTGACTGGTTTGATTGCCTTTCATCTACTGGAGGCTAGTGGAGCAAAGAAGATGTGATGATTAAGGGAGTACAGTTTTTCAGCCCAGCTCTTTTGAATGAAAAGGATGCATGCTACACAGCAGATCAGTGCTGTAATATCTTATTGAGCAGATTCCACATAGGAAGCCAGTTTCACTCAAGAGGAAACTCATTTATTACCATTTAATATTTCTTAATATTTTGGGAGGAAACAGAGAGTAAGATAGGTACTGAGCATTGCTATTTCTTGCTCTCACAAAAGGATTAAATAACGGAAATATCTCTTGGAGTCCATAGGTTAAGTTTACTTGATAAAAGTGTCAGGAATGGCTATTTACTGCCAGGAAATGAGGGACCAGCCCAGTGATTAGAATCCCTCAGACTCTTGAATAGTCCCAGCAGTCAAGGAAGCTGGTAACTGATTTAACTGTAAACCAGAAATGTCACTTGCCTCTATCATCGATCAGGAGGGTGTTGTGTCAAGATGCTGTAATGTGTGCTGCCTGGTACAAATAATCTGCAATGAATAGATCTGTTTCTCCTCATTTTCTTCATCCTTTAGAGGTTAATGGACATGAGAATCACTCCAGAAACCCCCAAAACCCCAGGGCTTTTGTGTTACATTCTGTAGCTATCTAAATCCTCATGATTACAAAAGTTGAATCTCAATTTTTAAAAAAAATTCCAAAAATACTTTAAAAGTACCATCCTGTTTAATTTGTTGTTCAGCTGCTCAGTCATGCCTGACTCTGTGCGACACCATGGACTGCAACACACCAGGTTTCCCTGTCCTTCACCCTCTCCCGGAGTTGCTCAAACTCATGTCCATTGAGTCGGTGATGCCGTCCAACCATCTCATCCTCTGTCGTCCCCTTCTCCTCTTGCCTTCAATCTTTCCCAGCATCAGGGTCTTTTCCAATGAGTCACCTCTTCGCATCAGGTGGCCAAATTATTGGAGTTCCAGCTTCAGCATCAGTCCTTCCAATGACTATTCAGGGTTGATTTCCTTTGGGAATCACTGGTTTGATCTCCTTGCTGTCCAAAGGAATCTCAAGAGTCTTCTCCAGCACCACAGTTCAAAAGCATCAATTCTTCAATGTTCAGCCTTTCTTATGATTCAACTGACCATCCATATATAGACACTGGAAAAATCATAGCTTTGACTAGGTGGACTTCTGTCAGCAAAGTGACGTCTCTGCTTTTTAATATGCTGTCTAGGTTTGTCATAGCTTTTTTTCCAAGGAGCAAGCATCTTTTAATTTTGTGGATTTTAGAGCCCAAGAACGACCTCGAGACAAATCAGTTTGTCTTCAGCAGGACAGAAGCATGGACGCTGCTGACTAATACAAAGCAACCCCACACGAGAGTTTAAGCCAGGAAAGAAAAATACCCAATGTGATTGGAATCTGTGGAAGGAGAATCTCTGTGAGCACCAGGAGTGATTCCAAACTCTGGAGAAGAGCCAGCAAAGCCTGGTGCCCCCAAACAAGGAGGACTTAAATGCTCGGGGATTGGGGGTGGTCTCAGCCATGGAGAGACCCACCCAGCTCCAACCTCGCCAGTGAAGTCTGTGTCTGTGGAGGAGAGCAACTTTGCCACCCACTGGAACACTGGAGACCCAGGAAGACACAGCAACAAGCACCAGGACAAGACAGATGCTGCTCACACACAGAAGGTACAATCATGTGAGGACAGCTGGTCTATGGATGGGTTTTCAGGGGATGGGACTCAATGTGGATTTGCAGACGCAAAGTCGTCAGGCTACAACATGTGCCCTGTATTTAAGCTTTTCTTCTTTTCCCACTTCTAGAAGTCTGGAGTGAGTGATGTTTGTAAACTGACTGTGTATTGGAGCAGTTTAACAGACAGGCGTGAATATTCGAGGCGAGCAGCGCATCTCCACCTAGGGGACAGGAGAGCGGCCAGAGGCAGGGCAGGGTGGCAGTGGGGCTCATTGCTCAGTACGCGCAGAGTCCTCTTGTGTTGGGTGAGGGGGCTCTGCGTCACCTCCAGGGGAGGGTGTGTGGGGTCCTAATGCCTTCGGAGTCCAGTCACTCTCATGCCTCACCCAGGGGCCCCAAACGTGTTAGTAAAATGGTAGTGAGAATGCACATTCAGGCACAACCCCAACTCTTGGGACACAGAAGCCTCAGGAACAAATGTAAGCCTGGCTCTGAGTTGACTGAGTCAACACAAGGACCATTCACAGCAGCCGTGCGAGGCTCTTAGGGAACACATTCAGCACTGTTCCTGGTTGGTTCACAATCCAGGCGCTTTTTCTCCTTATTTCACTTTTAGTAAGTCTCCCCAGATTCCCAGGGTTAACAGAAGAATGCAGTGGCAGGAAAGCCCTGCCCTGGAGGCTTTAGGACTTGTTTCTATAACCTTGTAGTTTTACAGCTGTGTTGCCGACTCTGTCCATTTGGAGTTCATCCTCCTTAAGACAAAGCACAGGCTTTGGACCAGCAGATCTCTGACCTTCCATGGCATTTACATGAGACCACGAATGACCATAAAGCATGAGCAGATTAGTGTTGACCCCATTCTTTCACCATTCACTTATTCCACGTATGTCGTCAAAGCCTGATCCATGCCTGAAAGTCATGGTAACAGAGGTGATACCATGCAGCCCGGGTCCTCAAGCAGCCCCACAGTCAGGAAGGAACAGAAGCACAGTATCTTTGATTACATTCATTGATATATTAAAGGTAATTAATGCTTAAGGTTTATTAGAAAAAAGGAAGACCTCTGACTGATGCTCACAGTCAGACATCATTTGGGTCCACGGCTGTCAGAGAGCCCACACCCACAAGGCACCTGTGATTCAGGAGGAGAGTCCCCAGGCATCCCTCACGGCAGCTTGTGGGAGGTCAGTGAAATAAGAGCTCCTCAGATGAGCAGGACAGATTAAAGTCCTACCACCTGCTTTGGCACGCTTCTGAGGGGTCATTAAACCCTGAGACAATGATAGGACTCAACTCAGAAAAGAAGGTGTCTAAATGATACCCCAAACCTGAGACTGTAATAAAAACATGAAAAACGCTCCACACAAGATGTGATTTGCCCCCAGCCACAGTCGTGACCGATAACACGTTTCATTATCTCAGAACTGCGTGGGCTACGCAGATGAGAACAAGTGAGGTTCTGAGGGCCGAATCTTCTCAAAATTTCCCCGCTGGTGATGGTGTTCTTAAATTTCTTTTAGTTGGAAATGCTGTCCTATTTGTTGAAAAACAGGATGCCAACCCCACATGGCCTTCGATCAGTTGCTGATTTTACATGGGATACACCGCAGCAGGGTGTGTTATCATAACACCCATCAACAATTCCAACAGAAAAGCTTCTCATGATGAGCTGTGGCCAACTCCCTCGAGGCAGCCACTTGAACATTTGTATCCACCTCTTAACCCTCATGGCTTTTGCCCTGTGTTGCTTTTGCTTGACCTCTAGAGTTAAAGTTGCCCTCTGCTGTTTTTTTCTTTATTTTCCATTAGTTCTGCTGTGTGAGCTCAGGGTGACTGTCACTTGAATCCGTGGGCAAAGGTCTAGAGAGAGACCCCACTTCACAGAGAAGGGCAACACTAAGCAGTTATCAGACCCCGGGGGAGAGGACTCGGATGTCAAGGACAACCAGAAGTGCTCCTGTCAGGTCAGGGCTGAGAACCACAGACCAGTGAACTGGGAGGAGCAGGGGGCTGGCTCTGCAGTCCCCGCCACACAGGGACCCGTGAGAGGAAAGGCAAGGCTGAGGGGAGGCTGGGGACCTGCCCTGACCGCCCCAAGGGGGGAGCACGGGGTCCTGACGGCAGGGCGCCTCATTCCTGAAGACCCCAGCCTCCCAGGCCCTGTGCCTGTCTTTTCCCTCTGTCGGCTGAAATGACAGCGTTTCTCCAAGAATGGGACTCTTTTCAGAGGACTTGAAAGGAAGGCTGTGCTCCCAATCGCAAAGCATTTTTCTTTCCAGGGCAGGATCTGTGAAGCTTAAAGCTTAAGGCTGACTAAATCACACCAGCGTCTCATGCCCCGGTGTCCCAGCAAATGCCTGTCTCAGCTCTGGTATGCGGCTGTGCAGAGGGGGTACGTGGTCTGCAGCCCTTGCTGCTCCTGAACCAGAGGAGGGGGCATGCAGGGACCATAGGCGTGAGGAAGAGAAGGGGGTCTCAGCCTCTTTCCATGTCCAACCACATCTGACAGGGTGAGTCCCACACTGGCTGGGCTGAGACCTGAGGCTGGTGAATCTGCAGAGCACGTGTGTTTGTGGAATGGGGTGTGTGTGGGGGGGGGGAGTAGCTGTGAGAGAGAAAGAGAGAGGTGGGGTGGAAAATGCCTGTGATAATGCTTGTGTTTGTACGCAATGCTTAAAAATGTGAGCACATGGGTATTGTTGAGTGCATGATGAATGTAAGAGCGTGCATGAGTGTAAAGGTGTTTGTGAGTGTGGGTGTTTTGTGTTTGTGGATGTGAGTGGACTGCGTGAAAATGTGAGGTTGTAGTTGTGGCTACGCAAATGAGTATGAGGGCGTATGAGAGTATGCGAATGTATTTGTGTGTCTGTGAGTGAGTGAATGAGAGAAGGTGTGTGTGAAAGGGCTGTGTGCTGGTGTGTTCTGTAGGATTGGGGAAACGTGGTGAGAAGGGACACGGAGAGAGTCTTAAGCACTTTCCAAGGAAAGCATGGACCCTGGTATTTCCCCGAACTCGTGCACACATGTCTTGCTGAACCACAGGCCCAGGGAGCCTGGAAAAGTGATGTGGAAACCCTGGAAGATGAAAACTGGGACCCTCTAGACACAGTGCCCCCGGGCACATTCTTATCCTGGCCCATTGGCCTCTTCGCTTCAGGCAGCTCTCAGTCTAGGCATAGGTTGGCAGCATCGATGGAGAGAAAGCCCACCATTCCCTTGGGCAGGCCTGTTCTCCTGCTCCCTTCTGTTCTCAGCCTGTCTTCCCTTCATGCTTTCAGAACATATGATACTTCTGGGCAGTAATTTTCTAAAAGAAATGATCTTGAAAAGGCCCATTCATTTTAGATTCTGCTTCCATATGCCTGTTGAAGCAACTTATGTGACAAAATGAGCAGAAGTTGGAAGAATTTATGGATTTGCGTTTCTGCATTGCCCTGGAGGAACGTCTATAATTGGGCACTGAGAGCTTACTGGAAAGTCCTAACTGGGGGACGCGGCTGCACTAGCTCCCCTTGCAGACAAAACGTCCCTCCCCTGCAGGGGAAAGTCTTCCTCTCACAGGTGTTGAAGGGCTGTGGGGAGCAAAGGGAAACCCCCATCACAGCCTCCTCTTCTGTCAAATCTCTCTGAGAAAACAAGTGTTGTCAGCTCTCAACTCCCAAAACAACTTTTTTCAATCCAGGACATCTCCACAAGAGGGAAACGCATTCCCTGAGAAAGAAGGCAAAGACGCAAGAAAAATGACAGACAGGTGGAGTGTCCCCTGGATGAGACCCTGGGGCCAGGAATCAAGACCCAAGGCTTCGTCTTCAGCTTCTACAACTTGATGTGTGATTCTGATTCTGAAATATTAAAACAGAGATAGATATATTCTCCTCTAGGAGTTTAATAGTTTCTGGTCTTACATTTAGATCTTTAATCCATTTTGAGTTTATTTTTGTGTGCAGTGTTAGAAAGTGATCTAGTTTCATTCTTTTACAAGTGGTTGACCAGTTTTCCCAGCACCACTTGTTAAAGAGATTGTCCTTACTCCATTGTATATTCTTGCCTCCTTTGTCAAAGATAAGGTGTCCATATGTGTGTGGATTTAGGCAAAATATTCTCCGACATAAATCACAGCAGAATCCTCTATGATCCACCTCCCAGAATTCTGGAAATAAAAGCAAAAATAAACAAATGGGATCTAATTAAAATTAAAAGCTTCTGCACAACAAAGGAAAATATAAGCAAGGTGAAAAGACAGCCTTCTGAATGGGAGAAAATAATAGCAAATGAAGCAACTGACAAACAACTAATCTCAAAAATATACAAGCAACTTATGCAGCTCAATTCCAGAAAAATAAACGACCCAATCAAAAAATGGGCCAAAGAACTAAATAGACATTTCTCCAAAGAAGACATACGGATGGCTAACAAACACATGAAAAGATGCTCAACATCACTCATTATTAGAGAAATGCAAATCAAAACCACAATGAGGTACCACTTCACACCAGTCAGAATGGCTGCGATCCAAAAATCTGCAAGCAATAAGTGCTGGAGAGGGTGTGGAGAAAAGGGAACCCTCCTACACTGTTGGTGGAAATGCAAACTAGTACAGCCACTTTGGAGAACAGTGTGGAGATTCCTTAAAAAATTGCAAATAGAACTACCTTATGACCCAGCAATCCCACTGCTGGGCATACACACCGAGGAAACCAGAATTGAAAGAGACACATACACCCCAATGTTCATCACAGCACTGTTTATAATAGCCAGGACATGGAAGCAACCTATATGTCCATCAGCAGATGAATGGATAAGAAAGCTGTGGTACATATACACAATGGAGTATTACTCAGCCATTAAAAAGAATACATTTGAATCAGTTCTGATGAGATGGATGAAACTGGAGCCAATTATACAGAGTGAAGTAAGCCAGAAAGAAAAACACCAATACAGTATACTAACACATATATATGGAATTTAGAAAGATGGCAATGATGACCCTGTATGCAAGACAGCAAAAGAGACACAGATGTGTATAATGGACTTTTGGACTCAGAGGAAGAGGGTGGGATGATTTGGGAGAATGACATTGTAACAAGTATACTATCATGTAAGAATCGAATTGCCAGTCTATGTCCGATGCAGGATACAGCATGCTTGGGGCTGGTGCACGGTGATGACCCAGAGAGATGTTAAGGGGAGGGAGGTGGGAGGGGGGTTCATGTTTGGGAATGCATGTACACCCGTGGTGGATTCATGTCAATGTATGGCAAAACCAATATAGTATTGTAAAGTAAAATAAAGTAAAAATAAAAATTTTTTAAAAAAGAGATAGATATATTTAATAATTATTTTGAGAAAACTTGCCCTATTCTATGGTTATCAAAATCCCATTAGAAAAGTCTGTATTTACTACAGATTTTGAGGCACAAACTAAGAGCTGTCAGTGGTACTTCCTCCATATGAGGGAGTTTCTGTGTTGGAGATGCTGAACATTGGCTCCAGGAGAACAGGAGTGGAGACATTTCAACCTTCCTCTGACCTTGATCTTGGGTCCATTCTTCAGCTGCATATGGTGGCCACTGCAGCCATGGTGTCAGGAGATGACCTACATAAAGAAAAAGCAGAGGTGATCAGAGTGTCAGTGTTCCCAGAGAATGTGACCCCACTCTGTTATCACTTGGTACTGGCTGCTTTTTCTTTTCTGAAAATGCAAATAATGTCCTCCCTTTATCTATACAGATGGGTATAAGTGTCATACATATTGATATAGTTGATCCTCCTAGAAAAATAGGGGCTTCCCTGGTGGCTCAATGGTAAAAAAAAAATCCGTCTGTAAATGCAGGAAATTCGGGTTCAGTCCGTAGGTGGAGAAGATCCCCTGGAGGAGGAAATGGCAACCCACTCCAGTATTATTGCCTGGAAAATTCCATAGACAGAGGAGCCCCCAAGGGCTACAGTCCATGGGGTCGCAAAAGAGTTGGACACAACTCAGCGACTAAACCCCGGAAAGAGTATTCCTCCTGATTTGTTTCTTTATGGGTTTTCATTTTTATGACCTACATGGTTTTAAGGTTCACCCAGAGCCAAAGAGAAAATTCCTGCTAATGCTGAGAAAGACATTGCTGTATCATTTCTAACATTTTAAGAAACCAAGATATTTTCATTTCCAAGAAGAACAACACCTGTGTCAGGGACTCTTGCCTGAGCTCTCCTTACTGACATAAAGCAGAGACCCAGAGGATTTTTAAAACCTCTTGATTGGAGAAGGGGGGGGGGAAGACTGCAGTTTCACACATTAACAACATTCTGGAAAATTATTTGGGTCACCTGTACTGGGCCTGTCTTAATCTGTCTATACCAGTACCCATGGACGTGCTCTGGTGTTCTCCAGTCTCAGAGGGCAACCCAGTGTTCCCCACCGTTGCATGTGCTACACAGAATTGAGAGAGAAACAAGGGTGATACAATCAGTTTTCCACACTTAGCACTAGAGTATTTTTCATTACCAGGTCACTCTATTCAGACGATGAAAACTCCTATACGTATTGCTGTATGGTGACCAGGCCTTGCATCTAATGAGAAACGCATCTCCTTCAGTGAAGCTGAATATGAGTGCTTCAGCTTTAAGCTCCTTTGATCTATTACTCATTGATGAGAAGCCAGGTTGTTGGATCTGAGGAGATAGTGAAGCTTAAAGGTCAATGTGATGTTTAGGTTAAAAGAAAAGAAAGTCAGACTTCCAAAGTGGTATATTTGGGAGCCATGGAGTTTAGAAGTGAAGTGCTTTTAGTGAATACCAGGGACAAATTTTAAAACGTACATCTTGGCATAGTTGAAAAGATTTTTTTTTGGTGGGGGGGTGGGAGTGTATGGAAAATGCAAGTATCATGTTACTTTATCAATACAGGGTTTAGACACGTGAAGCAAAGAAAAAAGATGGCACTCATATACATGTATCAACTTAGACATTAAGAGCAGAGACACACTGAAGAAAAGCAAAGCAATCTATTTTGAGTTTGATATTAAACTCCCAGAACTGGGCAATAACAAAGGCTGCATCTAAAAATAAGGATTTTCCAGTAGTCATGTATGGATGTGAGAGTTGGACTATAAAGAAAGCTGAACGCAGAAAAACTGATGCTTTTGAACTGTGGTGTTGGAGAAGACTCTTGAGAGTCCCTTGGACTGCAAGCAGATCCAATCAGTCCATCCTAAAGGAAATCAGTCTTGAAGGTTCATTGGAAGGACTGATGTTGAAGCTGAAACTCCAATACTTTGGCCACCTGATGCGAAGAGTTGACTCATTTGAAAAGTCCCTGATGCTGGAAAAGATTGAAGGTGAGAGGAGAGGGGGGCAACAGAGGATGAGATGGTTGGATAGCATCACAGACTCAATGGACATGAGTTTGAGTAAACTCTGGGAGTTGGTGATGGACAGGGAGGCCTGGCATGCTACAGTCCATGAGGTCGCAGAGTCAGACACGACTGAGCAACTGAACTGAACTGAAAAATAAGAATATTTCTCATATTGTCATAAGTTTACCAAAATCACTTTGTATTGTATTTATAACAAAATCATTTAGTTTTGTATTCACGGGTCTCCATATTATTTTGGACAACTTGATATGGGCTCTCTGTGTCCTGAAATAAGTAGCTGAATTTGCAGCTTGTGGGAGTATACCAGAGAAACCACGGCCGGTGAGGCAAATTTGCTGCTCCTAGACATACCTTCTTGCAACTGCATGTTTTAATCAAGAATGTAAGATTGCTTAGTAGAAAGTAAACCACACTACTTGGATATTCCATTTGCTTTGAAAGATATAAAGAATAAAATAAATACAGGTACTGAATTCATTTTACAGTTGCTGCCATGACAAATTACTACAAACATAGAGGCTTAAAATAGCAAATTTATTATCTGACAATTCTGTAGGATGAAAATCCAGGCAGCTTGGAAGATGTTCTTGCTCCTGCCCTCTCATGACTGAAATCAAGGTGTCAGCAGAGCTGTGTTCCTTGCTGGAGGCTGTGGAGCATCCTCTCCTAGGTTCTTGATGGCTGTTGGCAGAATTCAGTACCAGGTGGTGGCATCAAGGTCCCCATTTTGCTAGCTTTTGCCTGGAGGTCATTCTTAGCTTTTAGAGGACACCTGAATTCTTTGACTTGTGATAGCCTCCATCTTCAAGATCAATGTCAAATCCCTCTCAACTCATGTCCATTGAGTCTGTGATGCTATCCAACCAGGCTTCCAATCTCTCTGACATTCTGTTCTGTCTCAGCTGAAAAAAGTTCTCTGCTTCTGTGGGTTCACATGATCTGACAGGGCCTGTCTGGATAATCCAGAAGACCCACCCCATCATAAGGTCCAGAAATTTAATTAGATCTGGTTTTTTAAAAAAAATTACATTTCTTTCATTATTAAAAGCATACATAGGAGAAGCTATTAGTTTTACATAGGAATGTACTCATGAACAAGGCATTTCTTACAGTTTTCCAAAACTAATACAGTATTATAAAATTCATTGAATAAATATATCCAAATTTTAAAGCTAAATTGAAATCCCTAAAACTACTGGGGAGAGTAGACTTTTTCAAAATCAAATGAAAACAGAATGTGACTATGGTTTGTATTGCCTGCCTGCCTGCTAAGCTGCTCCTGTCATGTCTGACTTTTTGTGACCCAATGGACTGTGGCCAACCAGGCTCCTCTGTCCATGGGATTCTCCAGAAAAGAATACTGGAGTGGGCTGCCATGCTCTCCTCCAGGGGATCTTCCCAACCCAGGGAATGAGCCAATGTCTTCTGAGGCTCTTGCACTGAGGCAGATTGTTTACTGCTGAGCCACCAGGGAAGCCTGGTCTGTATTAAATAAATTTCATTTTTAGCTTTGGTGGTGGTGTTGTCGTTCAGCTGCTCAGTTGTGTCCAACTCTTTGTGACCCACATGGACTGCAGCAGGCCAGGCTTCCCTGTCCTTCACCACCTCACAGAGCTTGCTCAAAATCCTGTTCGTTGAGTCGGTGGTGCCATCTAACCATTTCATCCTCTGTCGTCTGCTTCTCCTCCTGCCTTCAATCTTTCCCAGTATCAAGGTCTTTTCTAATGAGTCAGCACTTTGCATCAGGTGGCCAAAGTATTTTATGAGATGCACCCTTATTGTGCCTTTGCAAACAGGCTAGTTTTCTTTAAAACCTGATCAACATTTTCGATATTTATAGCTCTATATGACAGATAACAGTGAAACATTATTCTCATTGTGTAATTATAGACATATTATAAAACCCATATTATATACATATTATATGTATATTATATTATATGCATATATTATATTACATACTATAAGGCCTTCCCTGGTGGCTAAGAGGTTAAAGCGTCTGTCTCCAATGTGGGAGACCTGGGTTCAATCCCTTGGTTGGGAAGATCCCCTGGAGAAGGAAATGGCAACCCACTCCAGTATTCTTGCTTGGAGAATCCCATGGACAGAGGAGCCTGGTGGGCTACAGTCCATGGGGTCACAAAGAGTCAGACATGACTGAGAGACTTAACTAACTGAACTATAAAACCCAAGAGCATGAGAGAAGCAAAAGAAACACAACTCTGAGCCATCTGAACAAGATATAATGGAAGAAATTCACAGGTTTCAGAGAATGCGAACCGGCCATCTCTCTGGGGCCATTAATTTTTCTATCTTAGGTACTGTTTTCAAATAATACAGAAAATTTAACAATTATCCCCACAGAACTATCTGTTGTTTTGATATAAGATATTAGAATTTTGAATTTAAACTATTTGGAATTACTTAATACTTAAATATATTGTTCAAGTATTTTGCTAAGGATTTATGCCTCATCTTGGCTCCATACATATTTATGCCTCATCTTGGCTCCTACCATACATGCACACATAACTTGTATTTACATTATATGTAAAATATTATATATAAGATATGTATATACGAAGTATGTGTATCAAGGCTATGAAATAAAGGTCACTGAATTTTTCTTATCTGTATTGAATATTTCAACTTCTGGTGATTCACTACTTTCTTCTTTCTGATGCTTTTTGATGTTTGTTGTTCTTGTCATTTTTTGTTGTAATGATTATCAATTATTTTCTAAGTTACAAGTAAAACTTATTTTTCTTTGGCCACACTGTGCAGGATGTGAGGGTCTTAATTTCCAAACCAGAGATCTAGCTTGTGCTTCCTGCTTTGGAAGAGCTGAGTCTTAACCACTGGACAATCAGGGAAGTTCCTAGCAAAACTTTTAAAGACAATTTCATTGGGGAATGAAACTGTTCAATAAACATGAAACAGATCTTCCTGTCTTCTACTATGCTTTCCCTCCTACAGTGCAGAGAATTATTTTAGGGCTTTTATACAATGTAGTGCCTTCTCTCTCAACCTAAATGCTATGATTGTTACTAAGGACAATATGAATTAATAGGGGAAAACGGGAATGATTATAGTTTCCATTTTATCTATCTTTAGAGGAATCCACATTATTTTTAAGTGCATAAACCTTTTGCATACATATTTACTGCAATCAAATATTTAACTTTCAAATTGCAGAATGGGTTGATTTCTAAGAAACATATTCCATTGTGGTGTCACAGTGAATACATGGTTGCAAAGCAAGGGCTAGATGGTAAAAAATACCTGATGCCTCAGAAATATTCATTCCAAAACAACAACTAAAGGAGTGAAAAAGCACCCAGTCCAGCTGGATTTCAAGGGCAACCTTCAGCTTTTCTCATGTCACAGAGAAAATTAAAAAAAAAAAAAAGAAAGAAAAACCCTTAAACACTTGAATGATTTTCTTTTTCTTTTGCTGTTCTAATAATTTGTCACAGGAGAAAATTTTTGATCATCTCTGTCCAAGCTTCTAAACAAAACACTGAAATTCAGGTCACCATATTACCAGGACTCATTATGTTCTGTCTTTTTTAAAAAGTAAAGTCTTTTTAAGCAACAGCTTGCAATTTCTGTTCAAAATAAAAGGCTGATTTCAGCTCATTTGCCATGGAAAATTTCTAACATAAGAAATACAGAGCAAAATAAATTGAATTCAATTTCTTCTCATGCATTGCTTAGTGAAGGCAAAGGCTTTCTGCAAAGAGGAAATTACAGCATTGAAGGTTACATAAAAAGGAAGACTGAAAATAAAATGACACAGAGGAAACATTAAATATGAGAAAACTTGCCCTGAGCAAATACTGTACATTGATGTCTTGATTTCATAGCATTTCCAATAGCATTTGTAAAAATGTTCTGCAAATTGCCCTTAATGTTTTGAAAGGAATTCAATAGATTCAGGCAAAGTTGAGGCAGAATATCCACCAGTGAAAGCTAAAGCACTTGGCTTTGGCACCTGAGCTGTCCGCGTGGCCTCAGAGGACACGCTGGTGTGTGACTCCAGCCTCACTCACAGGAGTGAGAATACACGAGGACATGGTCCTGGCAGAGACTGTTCAGTCTCCCCACAACAGGGAGTGTGTGCTGGGGAGATCAATGGTCCAATACAACCTCCACACCCCCCAGCTCCCCTGCCTGGCCCCACCGGGGCTCCACATCTGCCAGGGAGTCACTGAGCAGATGTCTCATGAAGCATCACCACCCTACTTGATAAAGGCTAGTGGGGGACACCGGATTCTGGAGAGGGAAGAGGCTCAGTGAACCGGGAAGAGGCCAGCCTCCCCACTTCACTCAGGCCAAGGGCAGCACCTGCAGGCAGACTCGCTGGGTCAGGCAAGTGCCCCCAGAGAGGAAAGGCAGGGCAGCCTGTGTTGCCCAGCTCGCCCTTCCAGGGGTCCCCACTGGACTCGGCTCTTTGCTGGGGGCCACAGGGAGAAGCTGGGAATCACACAGATGAGGATCCCTCCTGGGATGAAGACTCAAGGTTGAGTTGATTCTCTGGGGTGAGACACCCCTGACCTTGACTCAGACCAGCCACCCTAGGTGGGCGATCTTCCTGATTCTCACCGGATTTCATCTCTTCATATGGAAACGAAGGCTCAGTTCATTATGTAGATTCAGGAATGGGAGATCAGCTATGTAAAACACTTAGCAGATGCTTCATAAATGTGAGTTAATATAAAAATTGCCACTCTGAGCCAAATGTATATTTAGTCAATCATGGTGTTCTTGATGTTTATTCATATGTTAACATCTGACTGGTTACAGTTATACCACAGTGCCACTCCACTTAATCTTTCTGTATTCATTTTGATAGAAATCAACATATCCTGTACACGGATAATGGTGTACTTTCAATCAAATGCTTGCAAATGCAACTAAGTTGTAGCCAGATGCTACAGACTGAATGTTTGTGTCTCTCCAAAATTTCTATGCTGAAGTCTAATCCCCTGTGTGATGCTTTTGAACTATGGTGTTTGAGAAGACTCTTGAGAGTCCCTTGGACTGCAAGAAGATCCAACCAGTCCATCCTAAAGGAAATCAGTACTGAATATTCATTGGAAGGACTGATGCTGAAGGTGAAACTCCAAAACTTTGGCTATCTGATGTGAAGAACTGACTCATTTGAAGAGACCCTGATGCTGGGAAAGATTGAAGGCAGGAGAAGGGGATGACAGAGGATGAGATGGTTGGATGAAATCACTGACTCAATGGACAAGAGTTTGAGTAAGCTCCAGGGGTGGTGATGGACATGGAGGCCTGGCCTGCTGCAGTCCATGGGGTCGCAAAGAGTCAGACATGACTGAGTGACTGAACAGAACTAAACTGATGGAGTAGAAGGTGGGGCCTTTGGGAAGTGATTAGGTCCTGAGCGTGGAGTCCTCTAAATGGGATTGGTGTCCTCATAAGAGAGACCCCAGAGAACTCCCTCACTCTTTCTGCCATGTGACGACCCAGAGAGATGGCCATCTGCAAACCAGGAAGCAGCCCTCATCACATACCAAATCTGCCAGTGTCTTCATCTTTGGACTTCCTCATCTTCAAACTGTGAGAAATAAATTTCTGTTGCTCTGGCTACAGTACATGGCATTTTTATCATCCAATGGACTAAGACACCAAGTTTTCTCTCCCCAAAGTCCCTCTGTTAATTTTACCTTCTTAATATGACTGAAATGTGTTTACCTTTCTACCCTTTCTTAGACAGTACCTCGGTGAATGCCCTCTAACCTGTCCTCCTGAATAGGTACCTGGTGACTGATCTGTTTCCTTCAATCTCTATCCCAGCTGACAGAGAGAGACTCATCTAAACATGCAGAGGACATTCAAGTACATCCCTTTGCCCAAGACAAAGACGAGCTCTGCTTAACACAGCCACTTCTAGAGTCTGGGCTCCAGCCCTCCTTTCTTTAAACTGAGCCCGTTCCCCAGTGCCCACCCTCTGGACCTTCACGTTCTCTCATCTGCACCCTGCCCTCCTTGGCTGGCCTGATTAAACTTTACTGGCTTTTCACATTTGTGGGTTTATCATTCCTCTTATTAGACATGACTTTCTAGGAAAGCCATCCTTGACCTCCCAAGGCTGGAGTAAGCACATATATATGCCTACATGCTAAGTCATGTCCAATTCTTTGTGATTCCATGGACTGTAACCCACCAGGCTCCTCTGTCCGTGGGATTCTCCAGGCAAGAATACTGGAGTTGGTTGCCATTTCCTTCCTCCAGGGGATCTTCACAATTCAGGGAATGAAGCTGTGGCTCTTATGTCTCCTACACTGGCAGGCACATTCTTTACCACTAGCACCACCTGGAAACTCTGTAAATACATACAGTCAAGCCATTACCTCATATTTCACATTATGTTATAAATTAATTTTTAACTGCCTCTGTCATCAGACTGGACCCTGTGCCAGAACACAGAGCCAATTATTTCCTGAGTATTCTCAGTACCAGGCCCAAGGATAAGCATATACTGTGTCTTGAATAAACATTGCTGCGATTGATTAAGATGAATGAACAGGATAAACATTTACTTCATGACTCTGTTCTCTCAGCTCCCATTTACTATTCCTAGTGCCACACTGACTTTTTCATCTAGAATAACAAGAATAAGATTCAAAGTCAAGGTCACTATTGTGACATAACTGCAATCAGTAGAGTTGTCAGCATAAAGATTGAAACTGTAGAACCCGAGACTTCCCTGGTGGTCCAGTGGTTAAGATTCTGCCCTCCCTATGCAGGGAGCATCTGTTCAATCCCTGGACCAGGAAACTAAGATCCCACATGCTACATGGCATAGCCAGAAAACATAAATAATAAAGTAAATTTAAAAATGAATAGATAAAACTATGAAACCCACTTGGCACATCCCTTTGAGAATCTTTCTTCTTGGGAGCTTCTTCCTCTTTGATTTTTCTTCTTTTGCATGCTGTACTTCCTCCTTCCTCATGTCATAGTCAACCCTTTTCTTTTGGGCTGGCCAACTTGAACAGTCTTTGGGTTTTTATATGTTCAGTTATCAGCTAAAGCAGGCTACATCTGCACAAGACCAACATCTGAAATTTTAGAATGGACAGGAAAGAATCCAAAAGTGTGGGGGCGGGGGGGGGGGAAGGGTGGAGAATGTGAGTCTTTGACCAGCTACATAAGACTTGAGGAAGTAAGCATCTCATTATCCTCCCTACTGACATGCACATCTGTGGAGGATGAAATGGATGGGCATGAATAGATGTGTGAAAGATGCTACAGGCAAGTGTTTTTGTTATTTATTTTGTTATCCTGTACTGTTCAGAACCAAGTTTGTGCAACTAATATCTGATAGAGTTAACTTTAGTCAAGTTGGTAAGGAATCCAAGGCCCCTTAAGAAGAAGGTATACGTTCTTTGCCTATAAATAGCAATCTATCTTGCTCAAGAATATGTTTTTCCTTAGGCTCTGTGTTAATGACTATAGAGCAACAATGTATCTTCCCTGAGGACATGTTTTTCCTTAGGTCCTGTGCTAATGATTATATAACAACAAAGTATCCTGCTTAAGGACATGTTTCTTCTTCTTAACAGGAACCCTTTCCTTCTGGCTAATCTTGTACCTATGTTATCTCAAGATGTATGATGTGGGAGAGCTTCTGGGAGAACTTTTACAACCTTGAGATAGTCTTCTGATCCATTGCTAGTAACTAATCAAAAGGCATAGAATGTTCTGCTCAAGTTAACAAAAGAGAATACCTCTTTCACCACCTTCTGATGTCTGTGTCAGAAGTCTTCTCTGTTTCTTTTCAATAAACTCTCCTCAATGGAAGCCTCAAGTGGTTCCTATTATCTGCCAGGGTGGGCGAGAGATTTCCTCTCCCCATGAAAGCCATGAGCTCAAGTACAGCCTACACTCCATGGCTTCATCACATCAGGAAAAGTTTCACACCCAGTCCAGACTGGTCCACCAGGTACAAGTCTTCCATGCTATGATCCTAGATCAAGGAATAAAGTGATAAATTATATATTTGCTTGATTTTCTCTGCTCATCTTCAGATCCTTGCAGAAGTAGGAGTCAACTACTTGAGGTTTTAAAGACCTTCCATCCCACCTATTTCTCCGTGGGATCCTCATAGACAATGAGAATGGCATTGCCTCTTGATGAGAGTCAATTCTTCTCCTAGCTGCTGCTGCTGCTGCTGCTGCTGCTAAGTCGCTTCAGTAGTGTCTGACTCTGTGTGACCCCATAGACGGCAGCCCTCCAGGCTCCCCTGTCCCTGGGATTCTCCAGGCAAGAACACTGGAATGGGTTGCCATTTCCTTCTCCAATGCATGAAAGTGAAAAGTGAAAGGGAAGTCCCTCAGTCGTGTCCAACTCTTCAAGACCTTATGGGCCGCAGGCTACCAGGCTCCTCTGTCCATGGGATTTTCCAGGCAAGAGTACTGGGGTGGGGTGCCATCACCTTCTCCACTTCTCCTAGCACTTATGACTTTCACTTTGCACAGTGAAGCATGACTTCTATCATGTCTTTCTCCCCTCTGGTTGCACCTTTCCATTAGCATACATTAGTGTCCATTGCATACAGTAGTGTCTCCAAAAATCACTGCAGATGGTAACTGCAACCACGAAATTAAAAGACATTTACTCCTTGGAATAAAAACTATGACAAACCTAGACAGCATATAAAAAGCAGAGACATTTCACTGCCAAGGTCCATGCCAAGGTCCATCTAGTCAAAGCTATGGTTTTTCCAGTAGTCATGTAGGGATGTGAGAGTTGGACCATAATGAAGGCTGAGTGCCAAAGAATTGATGCTGTTGAACTGTGGTGTTGGTGAAGATTCTCGAGAGTCCCTTGGACTGCATGGAGATCCAACCAGTCAATCCTAAAGGAAATCAGTCTTGAATATTCATGAGAAGGACTGATGCTGAAATTGAAGCTCCAATACCTGATGTGAAGAGCTGACTCATTAGAAAAGACCCTGATGCTGGGAAAGATAGAAGGCAGGAGAAGGGGACGACAGAGGATGAGATGGTTGGATGGCATCACTGAGTCAATGGACATGAGCTTGAGCAAGCTCCAGGAGATGGTGAAGGACAGGAAGTCTGGTGTGCTGCAGTCCATGGGGTCATAAAGAGTTGGACAGGACTGAGTGACTGAGCAACAACAAGTGTCTGTTAGTCATTATCTCTGAAAGAAATATTTCTTAATCTTCTCATCATGTCTTCCTCTCATGCAGCTCACCTATCTCTATCATTCCCTTTTCTTCCAAAACCCTAGAAACAACTATCTAGGGACTTCCCTTGTGACTCATTGCTTAAGACTTCATGCTGCCAAAGGAGGGGCTGAGCATTCAATCCTTGGTCAGGGAGCTAAGTGGCATGACCAAAAGATTACAAAAGTAATAAAAGAAAAAACTAAATAAAGAACCATCTAGCACCACTGTGCTTACTTCTTTAACTCTCATTCATTGGCCAAGTCCCAAACTCTGCTGTTTCCTTAAAATCAATTTATTTGTTATTTTCTGGAAATTGCATTTGCCAAGGTCAACAGTGACCTATAACTTGCATATTCAATTTTTTTTTCCATGCAAAGGACATTTTTTAAATCGGCTGCTAAAATATCTTCTGGGGGCTTTTTGGTCTTCCACAAGCATTGCCTTCTCCCTGAGATCTTTACAGACAGCACTTCTTCACAGCTCATGTCTCAAGCACTTACATCTTCTGTTCCTCCTCCACTCTCTCCCCTTTCCCAGTGTTACTCAGAAGTCCAGTATGAGGCCAAATTTCTTCTCCATCTCTGCATCATTTATAGATCACACTGTCCATCCTCATGTCTTTCACTACAACTTTTAAACATCTTTCAGCATTTTGACATTTTTCTGATGCTTAAATCCACATCTCCAAGCTACATACAGAACAGTTTCATGAAAATGTCCTAAGGCAGTTGAAATTTAAAATTCTAAAACCAAATCTCATCATCTATCCCTAAACACACTCTACTTCTTCTCTACCCTTTGTGGGACCAAGATGATTTTGTTAGTAACATTTTATTAATTGTTTAAAATAACTTCTGTTTTCCATGGGGAAGGGCTTATAACAGAGGAGTTCTTATTGATCTACAGAATGCTATGAGGTGGTTGTAAAGCTGGGTTTATCGATGGACGCTGGGGTGAGTTAAATGCTTGACATAAACAAGAACTGTGAACGCCCAGTTACTTTCCAGGAGAAAGAGTGAGGAATTAGCACAGGAGTAGGGAAGAAGAGAAAAGAGCGGGTAAAATAATAAGCCAGTATTTCATCTGGTAAAGAAGAGTTAGGGAGAGATGTCAGTGTCAAGATAACTGAAAGGAAACACAGTCATTGTATGTTTCAATTCATGCAGGTTACAAGAGGAGCTCTCCCAGTGTTTCAGGAGAGTTCTAGCCAAATTTAGCAATTGCCTTAGGGAGAGAGAAAAAAGCAGAAGGGATTATTTCTTGGGTCTGGAAGGATTCAGTTCAGTTCAGTTCAGGTGGTCAGTCATGTCCGACTCTTTGCGACCCATGGACTGCAGCACCCCAGGCCTCCCTGTCCATCACCAGTTCCTGGAGTTCACCCAAACTCATGTCCATTGAGCCAGTGATGCCATCCAACCTTCTCATCCTCTGCTATCCCCTTCTCCTCCTGTCCTCAAACTTTCCCAGCATCAGGGTCTTTTCAAATGAGTCAGCTTTTCACATCAAGTGGCCAAAATATTGGAGTTTCAGCTTCAGCATCAGTCCTTCCAGTGAACACACCGGACTGATCTCCTTTAAGGTGGACAGGTTGGATCTCCTTGCAGTCCAAGGGACTCTCGAGAGTTTTCTCCAACACCACAGTTCAAAAGCATCAATTCTTCAGTGCTCAGCTTTCTTTACAGTCCAACTCTCACATCTATACATGACTCCTGGAAGGATACCAGGGCATTAAGTAAGGACCATCTTAAAACAGACAAGAGATAATCAAGTTCACAGAGGTAATACGTTGACAACAAAGACAAGGAAATGTAGACCTTGATAGAAATTTGGAGAGATCTGCGGGACGTGTTTAGATGTCCCCAGTTTCTGAAAGACAGTTGGAATCAATCTTTTCTGATTATTAGGTCAAGAAACTCACCAGAGTGGATTTCTTCAAATGAGTTCATAACTTGATCACAATCAACTGTCTGGGAATGGACTCAGAGATAGTCACCATTACCACCACGATCTCCAACAGGTCCTACTTCTGGACCTATTGGTCTTTGTTGCATTCTTCTTCCTTCTCCTCCCTACTTTCTAGTTTATCTGTGTATGTATGCTCAGTTGAACTGATATGTCAGTCAGTTCGTGTCTGACTCTCTTGCAACCTCAGGGACTGTAGCCTGCCAGGCTCCTCTGTCCATGGGATTTGCCAGGCAAGAACACTGGAGCTGGTTGCCATTTCCTCCTCCAGGGAATCTTCCCAACCCAGGAATCAAACCTCATCTCTTGCATTGGTGGGCAGATTCTTTACCACTGGGGAAGCCTGAGCAGACTATGTCTCTCATTCTCCCATGAGAGCTTTGTTCTGGTGGGATCCTGCCAATATGAGGCTCTAGAGGGAAAAGAGAGGGAGCAGGGAAGGGAGAAATCTATCATGGCTGGAGACTTTGTCAGCAGCTGAATGTTCTCTGTGGATCCAGACAGAATTCTGCACTAGCCCTGCCACTGGGTGACCCGAACCCTGGGCTCTGGACACTGCCTCCTGCCTTTGAGCTTCCAATCTGCAGAGGAATAAATTCCTGTCCTGTGTGGCCCATCCCTGGGTGAGCTCACAGACTCATTCAGATTCTCAGTTTCTCCATCACATATATAAACATCATTGTTTAAATCTCCTTTTTTTGTAAATTAATTTATTTTAATTGGAGGCTAATTAAAATATTATAGTGGTTTTAAATAGACAAAATGATTCCCTTTGTCCTGTTTAAACCCTCACTGATAAATTACTCATGGACAAATGTCAGTATATGTCAGTAATGGGACATATACACTCATGCTTCAATTTGGGTATCATATTTCAACCATCATCATTTCTTGAATTTAGTGTTAAACACAAATATCTAAAGTGTTAAATACATAATATTCTAAACAAGGGTATATCAAGGGCAAAACAGCCCTGGAATGCAAAATGCTTTCCTGGCATTTTGAACAAACCTGAGAAAGAAATGAATGTCATCCATTCATTTCTCTGCACCTATTTGCTGAACAAACATTTACCAGCACCTTTCGTGAATCAGAAATTCTCCTTTGTTTCTGCAGGAGAGGGATTAGAAGTGCGTGGAAAGGGATAAATGACAGCAAAATCAGCAACATCAACAAGGAAAACAAAAAGAGGTTTCTGCCTCTGGGGAGTTCAGGTTCAATCGCAGGAGAAGAGTGTAAACAAATAATTACTGACTCCAACAAGGTTATGCTTCTATGGTGCCAGCTGAGGAAGGAAGGACCCCACAGTCATTTCTCATTAAAAAGACAAAAATGTGACTTTTAAATAAATATTTATTATCTCCTGTGTGTTTACTCTTAGGGCAATTCACTTTTATGCATCTTCTGTTTGACTTTCTTAGATGTTCTGTCCATCAAGCCTTGCCTTCTCACAGCTGGAGGAGACTGAAGTCAATGTTTTTGTGTTAATTTGATTTATCATACAGGAAACAAATGTGTGCTCTGCTGAAAGAACCCGAGAAGCCATATAACAAGACCTATTTTAAAACTGACTAAATTATGTATTGCTTTTTTTTCCCCAATTCACTATTTCCCAGAGCAGAAATACATTTAAATTTGTTATTTCATAGACTTATCTGTGTACCACCAAACACAATATTTCATTTGATTTGAAAGCCAAATGCAATCTAAGCTGCTCCCCATATCTTTTATGAAATATTGCAGCACAGACCAAACCTCAAAGAATCACAGATTGTGAGTGATGTCGTGCGGATCACCTCTGCATCTGGGTGTCACTGGGGAGCCAGACAAATCTCCTATTTGTATCCTATGTTCTATTTTTATGAACATAATTCTAAAAGGGCACAAAAACATTTTTGGGAATCAATCGTGTGAGAGATTGAATATACAAATGGACAGTGTTAGACCGTGTATGAAAATAGAAACCTGACCCACAATTTGCAGTGACCAGCCCAGGAAATCAAACTATTATCCACATAAAGGGCCCAGGAAGCCAGCTTGCTTTCTATGTCAGACTTGTAGGAAGTCAGATTACTATCTTTCATGACTAATCCTGGAACCTCATCAATAATCCCTATAATGATTGGTCAGAAAGAACCAGGACTTGGTTGACAACTGACAGCCTCCCTAATTTTTATCCTCACTTTTAATCTAGGGCTAACCAGAGTAACCCCTAACCAATGTACTCCTAACCAATCACACTGGAGGCCTCAATTCTAGTTAGCTCACCTCTAGCCTCCCTCGGAGAAGGCAATGGCACCCCACTCCAGTAGTCTTGCCTGGAAAATCCCATGGATGAAGGAGCCTGGTGGGCTGAAGGTCCATGAGGTTGCTAGGAGTCAGACACGACTGAGCGACTTCACTTTCATTTTTCACTTTCATGCATTGGAGAAGGAAATGGCAACCCACTCCAGTGTTCTTGCCTGGAGAATCTCAGGGACGGGGGAGCCTGGTGGGCTGCCGTCTATGGGGTCGCACAGAGTCAGACACGACTGAAGCGACTTAGCAGCAGCAGCAGCAGCAGCAGCAGCAACCTCCCTACACCACAACTTCCAATCAGAGCACACCAAACACTGTCTCTTGATTTTCCAAAATAGAATTCCCCACTCATCTGCCTGCCTTCGAGTCTCTGCTGAAATGCAAGTGATGGTAACTGACTCCCTTCCTCTGGCAAGCTCTGTATAAGTAGCTTTTGATTTTCTCATTTGATTGATCTTTATTTTCACATATGATTTCTCTTTGCATGTGAATTTAGTTGACAATATATAAAGTTCATTACTGCATTAAACAATGCACTCGGGGATTTAAAACAAGATTAATTGTCAGAGTTTCAGTAAGATATTTCTGAGAAAGACTATGAAACTCTTCATCATAGCATCTCGGCTATAAACCTGAATGTGTCTAATAAACTCAGTATAAGTACTGAGAAATTCCCTATTGGGATCTACATCCTTTGTTCTAAGCAGAAATGTAGTTTTTTGTGGAGACGTGAGCTAAAGAGGTGAAATTAGAATGCACCTGGAGCACAACTCTGCCATATGAAAGAGGATTTGTAACAACTACAGTACCCAGAAGAGGATCAACAGGACACCAGAATGAGTCTGGAAGCCTCAAGAGAGTGGGCCAGTTACCGTGGGAGACAGTCCACTCATAGCAGAGATTAGAGAAGAATTTCAGGAGGCAACATCACAGGTTTCAAGGGATCTGTGGTTGGAAGGAAAAGGATGTTTTGTGATGCTTTGGAATACAGTATATGCACTAACATGTTGAACATGGATGGAGCAACATATTTCAAATGTATGATTTGGGATGGGCATTAGACTGGATGATTTCTTATATGTCTCTAAGATTTCATGATTCTGTACAAACTATTATTACAGTAACATACTAGCATAATAAAGTAGCCAGATATTCGCATTGCAAATCTCCTGACTAGTGTGCTTCCACTGAACGAATCCAGGACAATGTTTTGAAATCAGGGAGGAAGTTTGTCTCAAAAGTATCAAGAGCTTGTTTTATAAGAAGAAATGATTTATGTTGAGAGTGTTTTGCCTATGTTCTCCTCTAGGAGTTATATAGTTTCTGGTCTTACATTTAGATCTTTAATCCATTTTGAGTTTATTTTTGTGAATGGTGTTAGAAAGTGTTCTGGTTTCATTCTTTTACAAGTGGTTGACCAGTTTTCCCAGCACCACTTGTTAAAGAGATTGTCTTTAACCATTGTATATTCTTGCCTCCTTTGTCGAAGATAAGGTGTCCATATGTGTGTGGATTTATCTCTGGGCTTTCTATTTTGTTCCATTGATCTATATTTCTGTCTTGGTGGCAGTACCATACTGTCTTGATGACTGTGGCTTTGTAGTAGAGCCTGAAGTCAGGCAGATTGATTCCTCCAGTTCCATTTTTCTTTCTCAACATTGCTTTGCTATTCATGGTTTTTTGTATTTCCATACAAATTGTGAAATTATTTGTTCTAGGTCTGCGAAAATACCGCTGGTAGCTTGATAGGGATTGCATTGAATCTATAGATTGCTTTGGGTAGTGTACTCATTTTCACTATATTGATTCTTCCGATCCATGAACATGGTATATTTCTCCATCTATTAGTGTCCTCTTTGATTTCTTTCATCAGTGTTTTATAGTTTTCTATATATAGGTCTTTAGTTTCTTTAGGTAGATATATTCCCAAGTATGTTATTCTTTTCATTGCAATGGTGAATGGAATTGTCTCCTTAATTTCTTTTTCTGCTTTCTCATTATTAGTGTATAGGAAAGCAAGGGATTTCTGTGTGTTGATTTTATATCCCGCAACTTTACTATATTCATTGATTATCTCTAGTAATTTTCTGGTGGAGTCTTTAGGGTTTTCTATGTACAGGATCATGTCATCTGCAAACAGTGAGAGTTTTACTTCTTCTCTTCCAATTTGAATTCCTTTTATTTCTTTTTCTGCTCTGATTGCTGTGGCCAAAACTTCCACAACTATGTTGAATAGTAGCAGTGAAAGTGGGCACCCTTGTCTTATTCCTGATTTTAAATTTTTAAAATAAATAAACAAATAAAAGCATAAAAAAAGAAGAAATGATAAGCGAATCCAATGTTCTATCCTGAATGAACTCCTGGAACAGAAAAAGGAGAATGGGGTACAGTTAATATAATCCAAATAAAGTATAGTAAAATATACAGTTCAGTTGGCACTAGTGATCAAACCTGGATCACTAGCTGTGACAAATACACCACAAAACATAAGATGCTAATGGGGGAGGGTGGGAGGAGAGATGGTGAACTGAGAGGACCCTGAGCTCCAGACTCCAACAGGCATGAGGAGATACATCCTCATGCGGAGCAACTCTCACTGAACACAACCTGGAGTCTGGAAGACGGACTCTGCTACTGAGAGAGCCCACACATGCTGAAGTGATTTTACTAAAAATGCTAACGTGCTTTCTTTAAGGGGAAAAGAAAACACGTAAGAAGGAAGAATTCATAGGAAAGGGAAAATTCCACTAGTGAAGGACATGTAAAGGATGTGGACCAACCACCTACAAAGCCAGCATGATTAAAAGACAAGAATTATGAAGTTATGTATAATTACAATAAATAAACCCTTAAGGCTGAGACATGAAGATATAAAATGTGACATCAAAAACACAAAACATAGAGGCAGGGAGCAAAAACATGTACTTTAGAAAGCATTTGAATTTAAATGATTATAAGTTTAAAATAAGTAGACATAGTTACAGGTCAACACATACAAACCCCATGGTAACCACAAATGAAAAACCTGCAATACATAACACAAAAACTTTCCAGAACTGAACTCAAGCATAACACTAAAAAAAATCAACAAATCACAAAACAAGACATTAAGAGAAGAAGAAAAGTGCTAAAAATAACTAAGAAATAAAACAAAACTCCCTCCCAATAAAGGCAGCAAAATGCAATAAATGCATGCTATCGATAATCCCTTTTAATGTTAACAGGCTAAATAATCCAAACCAAGAAACACTGAGTGATTGATTGGATTAAAAAACCTAAACACATCTACATGCACCCCAGTTTTATGGCTATATTATTTATGATAGCCAAGATTAGGAAGTGGCTTAAAAGTGTCCATCAACAGAGGAATTTACAAGCAAGATGTGAGATACACTCACGCACGTGCACACACACACACATACATACACACACACACACACACACACACATGCAATTGCACATTACTCAGCCATAAAGAGAAGAATGAAATTTTGCCTTTTGCAAAAATACGGATGAACCTGGAGGGTATATGCTAAGGGAAAGCAGTCATTTAGGGGCAGACAAATAATCCATGCTGTCATTTACATCTAGAATCAAAAAAATAAAACAAATAATGTGTGTGTGTGTGTGTGTGTGTGTGTGTGTATATATATATATATATAATATTTAAAAATATAAATAAATAGGTAACAAAACAGAAACATACTCACAGATAAAGGGAATCAATGAATGGTTACCAGCCTAGAGAGGGATGGGGGGAGGGCAAACTAGGCTTAGTGGATTAAAAGCTACAAACCGGTATGTATAAAATAAGCTACAAGGATAGAAGGATACATTTTATAGCACAGGGAATATAGCCAACATTATGTAACAACTTCAATGGAGTGTATTCTATAGAACATCCAGACACTATGTCATACTGAAAACTAATATAATGTTCTAAATCAACTGTACTTCAATAAAACTATACTTCAAAAAACTATAGAGGAAAGAATATAAAGTATACAGAACTCTCCAAACTACTTTTACAACTGTTTTTGAAAACTAAAACTATTATAAAGTTAAGCGTCAATACAAAAAAAAATTATGCTTCTTAAAAGTGCAAATGACTGAGTACATAGTTTTTAATTTTCTCTTTCATTAGGGTTATTCAGGTAAGAACACTGCCAAAATTATAACATTTCAATCAGACATACTAGATTAAATTTTAACCTAAATCTGTGAGATGGGAATTCAAATAAAGTGAGGAGAGTTCATGCTACACAAACGATTCAGAGTAGTCAATATATTCAGGAAAGTTTGAGAATGAGTCATTGCCATAGTTTCACCTGAGACTAGTCTTATTTAATCATTTTTCCAGTGTCCAAGCTTACTGTTAAGGCATGGGAGTAGAAATCTTCATTACAAACTATATAAAATATTTTTAAATTTTAATATTTTTAAATATTTTTAATATTTTATGCAATTCCACTTATGGATTTGGATTTCCAGTGTGAGGAATTTTAACATTTAGTCACTACATTAAAGAAACTGTTATAACCAAAGACTTTTGATAATGGCACATTCGTTTAATAGATTGCCACTAACAATAGTCAATTATCATGAGTGATGACAAAGCAAAACATAACATCTGCAGGTTTCACTAAATTAAACCCTGTGATTCACTGAACAGGACAATCTGAACAATTAGGGATCCATCGTAAATTAAGACTAATTGAAAGCTAAACATGAAAGATAAAGGGAAAAAAAACTAACAAAATATTTGTGAGCAATTCAAGCAATCAACTCTGGATTTCCTTATGAATCCATCGTAGAGATATTTTAATGCATGAAAGCTATACTATAGGAAAAATGTTAAAGAAAGATGACTTACTTTTGCAATTTGAAGTATGTATATGTGCTGGAGATTTAAAAAGGATTTATTGAGGTATAATTGACATACAGTAAGCCATATATAAAAACCATAAAATATGTGCAGAAAACATACCTATAACCACATTCAAGATGGTGAACATATTCATCAACTCTGCAGGAATCCTTGTGTCCTTCTGAAATTTCTTCCTCCTTTCAGTGTCTGCCTCCCGTCCCCAGAAATACAGCAATCTACATTCTGAATTTTCTATAATTACATATAAGTAGATGATAGACCATTACACACAGAGAGAACATACTTCTTTCAATCAGGGTTGTTTATCATTAATTAATGTTGTATGTATCACTACAGCAACATCCTCTTTAATGTTTGAGTAATATTCCCAACATTTTATGGTATAGATGCATTTAATACTAAACTTTGTTTATTCATTCACCTGTTGATCAGTTCAGTTCAGTCTCTCAGTCATGCCCGACTCTTTGCGACCCCAAGGACTGCAGCACCCCAGGCCTCCCTGTCCATCACCAATTCCTGGAGTTTACCAAAACTCATGTCCATTGAGTTATTGATGCCATCCAACTATCTCATCCTCTGTCATCCCCTTCTCCTCCTGCCCTCAATCTTTCCAAGCATCGGGGTCTTTTCAAATGAGTCAGCTTTTCACATCAGGTGTCCAAAGTATTGGAGTTTCAGCTTCAACATCAGCCCTTCCAATGAACACTCAGGACTGATCTCCTTTAGGATGAACTGATTGGATCTCCTTGCAGTCCAAGGGACTCTCAAGAGTCTTCTCCAACACCACAGTTCAAAAGCATCAATTCTTCAGCACTCAGTGTTCTTTATAGTCCAACTCTCGCATCCCTACATGACTAATGGAAAAACCATAGCCTTGACTAGACAAATCTTTGTTGGCAAAGTAATGTCTCTGTTTTTTAATATGCTGTCTAAGCTGGTCATAACTTTCCTGCCAAGGAGTAAGCATCTTATAATTTCATGGCTGCAGTCACCATCTGCAGTGATTTTGGAACCCCCCCCCCCAAAATAAAGTTTGCCACTGTTTCCATCCCCATCTATTTGCCATGAAGTGATGGAACCGGATGCCTTAATCTGTTTTCTGAATAATGAGCTTTAAGCCAAATTTTTCACTCTCCTCTTTCACATTAATCAAGAGGCTCTTTAGTTCTTTTTAGTGTTCTGCCATAAGGGTGGTGTCATCTATATATCTGAAGTTGTCGATATTTCTCCCAGCAATACGGATTCCAGCTTGAGCTTCTTCCATCCCAGCATTTCTACTCTGCATAAAAGTTAAATAAGCAGGGTGACAATACACAGCCTTGATGTACTCCTTTTCCTATTGGGAACCAGTCTGTTGTTCCATGTCCAGTTCTAACTGTTGCTTACTGACCTGCATACAGATTTCTCAAGAGGCAGGTCAGGTGGTCTGATATTCCCATCTCTTTCAGAATTTTCCACAATTTATTGTGATCCACAGAGTCAAAGGCTTTGGCATAGTCAATAAAGCAGAAATATATGTTTTTCTGGAACTCTCTTGCATTTTCAATGATCCAGCGGATGCTGGCAATCTGATCTCTGGTTCTTGAACATCTGGAAGTAGATGTTCATAGACATATCATTTGTTTCAAATTTTTGGCTGACCATAGCCTGCCAGGCTCCACTTGTCTATGGGATGTCCCAGACGAGAATACTGGAATGGGTTGCCCTTTCCTTCTCCAGGGATCAAACCCTCCTCTCCTGCGTTGGAGGCAGATCTTTGCGATTGAGCCACCAGGAAGCCCCAGGATACATAATGTGCTGTGCTGTGCTTAGTCACTCAGTCATGTCCTGTGCTTTGTGACCCCTTGAACTGTAGCCCACGAGGCTCCTCTGTCCATGGGAATTCTCCAGGCAAGCATACTGGAGTGGGTCTCCATACCCTCCTCCAAGGGATCTTCCCAACCCAGGGATCAAACCCAGGTCTCCCACATTGGAGACAGATTCTTTACCATCTGAGCCATCAGAGAAGCCCAAGAATACTGGAGTGGGAAGCCTATCCCTTCCGCAGGGTCTTCCCAACCCAGAATTGAACCAAGGTCTCCTACATTGCAGGTGGATTCTTTACTACTGAGCAACAGGGAATCCCAAGATATATGATAGGTGAATGCTAACTCTCTTTCAAATGGTTGCTCCATTCTATGTGTCCCTCAGGAGTATATGAGAGCTCCAGTTACTCTGCATCACAAACAACACTGTTTTGTGGGCTAAATTTTTAGCCATTCTAATGGGTATATAGTATATTTCATTATGGTTTTAACTTGCCTTTCTTTGTTCACTAATGGGTTTCCCTGGTGGCTCAGCAGTTAAGAATCCACTGGCCAATACAGGAGATCAAAGAGACACGGGTTCAAACCGTGTCTTCTCTGGGATGGGAAGATCCCCTGGAGAAGGAAATGTGTGACTTGTATATATTTTCTTCCAATCTTCTTTAGTGTCTGTTTTACTGCTTTTAATATTGGGAGAAATATCAATAATCTCAGATAAACAGATGACACCACCCTTCTGGCAGAAAGCAAAGAGGCAATAAAAAGTCCCTTGATGAAAGTGAAAGAGGAGAGTGAAAAAGCTGGCTTAAAACTCAACGTTCAAAAAATGAAGATCATGGCATCCAGTCCCATCATTTCATGGCAAATAGATGGGGAAACGATGGAAACAATGACAGAGTTTATTTTCTTGGGCTCCAAAATCACTGCATATGGTGACTGCAACCATGAAATTAAAAGATGCTTGCTCCTTGGAAGAAAAGCTATGACCAACCTAGACAGCATACTAAAAAGCAGAAACATTACTTTGCTGACAAAGGTCCATCTAGTCAAAGCTATGGCTTTTCCAATAGTCATGTATGGATACAAGAGTTAGACCATAAAGAAATCTGAGCACCAAAGAATTGGTGCTTTTGAACTGTGGTGTTGGGAAAAACTCTTGAGAGTCTCTTGGACAGCAAGGAGATGAAATCAGTTAATCCTAAAGGAAATCAATCTTGAATATTCATTGGAAGGACTGATTCTGAAACTGAAGCTCCAATACTTTGGCCACCTGATGTGAAGAACTAACTCATTAGAAAAGACCCTGATATTGGGAAAGATTGAAGGCAGAAGGAGAAGGGTATGAAAGAGAATGAGATGGTTGGATGGCATCACCGACTCAATGGACATGAGTTTGAGCAAGCTCCAGGAGTTGTTGATGAACAGGGAAGCCTGGTGTGCTGCAGTCCATGGGGTCTCAAAGAGTTGGACATGACTCAGTGACTGAACTGAATTGAATATTGCCTTCTAAAAAGCAGATGTTTCTAAATTGGATGAAGTAGTAGGTATTCATTTGTATTTTACATGCTTGGCTCAGATGTTCAGTCGTGTCCAGCTCTTTGTGACACCATGGACTGTAGCCCACCAACCGTCTGTCCATAGGATTCTCCAGACAAGAATCCTGGAGTAAGATCCCACTTCCTCCTCTAGGGGATCTTCTCAATCCAGTGATCAAATCTGAGTGTTTTGCATCTCCTGCATTGAACAAGCAGCATCTTTATCACTAGCGCTACCTGAGAAGCCCATGTGAAAGGGAAACTGAAAGTTGTTCAGTTGTGTCCTACTCTTTCCTGTATAGTCCATGGAATTCTCCAGGCCAGAATACTGGTGTGGATAGCCTTTCCCTTCTCCGGGAGATCTTCCCAACCCAGCGATCAAACTCAGGTCTCCCACATTGCAGGTGGATTCTTTACCAGCTGAGCCACAAGGGAAGCCCAAGAACACTGGAGTGGGTAGCCTATCCCTTCTCCAGCAGGTCTTCCTGACCCAGGAATCAAACTGGAGTCTCCTGCATTGCAGGCGGATTCTTTACCAACTGAGCTATCAGGGAAGCCCCATATATGTGTGTAATTTTATTACATATAAATTATTTCTTCCATGTGTTTTTGCTTGTTCAAATTTGCCCAGCAAATTTTCATTCTCCAGAAATCCAGAGGAGCCAAATATTTAAGACTCACCCTTCCCTATCAAAGAAGTGAAGTGTATCTTCCCATGACTTATGTGTGGGCTGCATACAGCAGCTGCTTTCTAAAAGTATAACCCTGAAAGGGGTAAAAAGAGTAACTTCATGGTGAAGAAGCCTGACAAAAGTACTTCAGTCAATTGATCAAAGCTAACACCCTTAGTGATTAGTCATGTTGGCAGTATGTACCTTTGACATGGTGTGAGGAAAACCACACTTTATTTCTATGGTCTTCGTCTCAAAACTAAAAACCCCAGGGTGGGAAACATATCAGACTCAATCTAACCGAGGGGAATCCTACAGTGTAAGGGATCAATACTCCTCAGGACTGTCAAGGTCAACAAAAGCAAGGAAAGTCTGAGTGACTGTCACAGCCAAGCAGAGCCTTAAGAAGAGATGACTGGTTAACAATTGCAATGTGATAGCCTCAGTGTATCCCAGAATCAAAAAGAGAACATTAGGTTAAAACTCAGGAAATCTGAATAAAGTATAGACTTGTAATGTATTAACATTGGTTAATGTGTAACAAATGTACCACACTAAAGTGAGACGTAAATAATAGGATAAATGGTGTGAGGCATATGGAATCTCTGTACACACTCTAAGTCTTCCTTAAATCTAAAAAGGTTCCACTTTCAAAGATACGTATTTAAAAATTGTCTAAGGACTTGATTTTATGTAATACCTTTAAGCTCTTCTTTGGATGTAGCTATTACGAATTAAAGAGTCATTTTTTATATTTCTTATAATATGAATTGGTCACTGACTGCCATAAAGCTGCTAATTATATACTTAGAAGTAAATGTTCCTTTTTGAGTTTGTTTGGTCCAAGTGAGTTATTATCATGAAGAATAACTGCCTATGATTTGCAAAAGTAGATAAATATTTCACATCAAAGACTCCCATGGCTTATAAGATTTTCTTTGCTTGAGTGGTTTCTGAGGATGAAATTCAAACTGGAACAGACATTACAGTGAAATCTTAGTGAATTTGGAAGAGGTCTGAAGGATTGAAAACATGTAATGAAACAGAAGATAAATATCACTCCTTTCCATAGATAATGCTATAGAAATATAACCAACTGAAATATTATATTAAATGCCCTAAGTAACATTTAATATTGTGACACTTTCGTGTTTACCATATGAACATAATGTGAGGTTTAATCACACAGTTGCCATAAGTCATTAATAAATGAGAGTGGTAATAAAAGTAATACGTAGTGCAAGGTTGTATGTCAGATTCTCATCTCTGCCCTACTTATCAGCTATGTGATTTTTAAGTAAACCATTTAACCCAGAGTGTTCATTTTCTTCTTTCTGTAAAAAAGGGATAATAAAGCACCCACTTATGAATGAATGCTATTTCAGTCATATCATTTACCTCTAAATATATCGTAAATCCTACTCTATAGCGTTGTTCCTTCAAAAGTCAATTTTCTAGTAAATTAAGTAAAGATAAAAGAACACACTTTTTATAGTTAATTATCCATTTATCATTTACTGTGCCCACCATTTCTGCTTCTAGATCAAGTTTTCCAACTGGTCTCAGGACGTTCAGCCTGAAGGACTGGCCCTACTTAGCATTTCCTGCTGTGCAGATTGTCTCAGCTTCTGTTAACACGAAGCTATCCTGATTTCCTCTCAGCTTTGGAGGATACTTTTGGCTGATAAATTTTTATTTTTTAATATTTAGTACTTTAAAAGTATAATATTTCTGTAAAATCAGCAGTTATTCTTATCTTTAAATGCCTTTTTGTAATGCTTCTTCTTTTCTCTCCACTCTGGCTGTTCCCAAGTTTCTTTGGTTTTCTGTTTTGATTTTGGTTTATAGCATTTTGACTGTGGTATGTGTAGTATGAGTCTTTTAATACTTATTTTTCTTGTGTCCTACTGAGATTCTTGCATATGTAAACACATTCTTTCTGCAGATATTGAAAGGTTTTAGCAATTATGTCTTCAAATATTTTTTTCTACTCCAATTTTACATATTTCTTTTTCCTGAGGAACAATTACATGGATACTGCATAATTCAATATTATCTACAGTTCCCTTAAGCTATTCACTGGGTATTTTTCTCTCATTCTTTTTCATTCTAGTTTTCTCTGTTCTTCAGGTTGGATAAATTCAATATTTATACATTTATTTTAATATAACAGATATTTACTATTTTATATTTTTAATGATAAATATTATAATAAATGTTTAATATGAAAAATAACACAATACATAATATAATGAATATACATATTATGTATTACCTTGTATTATATGTCATATATTATGGTTTATAATATAAATATTGTAATATACAGTATATTAATATACAATATCATTATAAATAATTATAATTTAAATATTTATATAAATATACTTAACCTATAAAATTTAGGCATTTAATTTATATTTTAATTATATATGTCACATAGTATGTTATATATAAAATAATATGTAAATATGCTTCTGTATGTTATATGTTTGATATGTTATGCATAATTCATGTATAAATATTTATATTTGGTATTTACATTCATATTTGTATAAACAGAAATATTGTTAGGTGACATTATATATGCATATATTTCTGGGATACTATTTTTGCTCTAAATAAGTTACTTATTTTCTGTCTAGGAGGTTTAGCTCCTCTGTTCATCTTTCTGCAGATTAAAATTATGTAGCAGTTACCATTGCCCTTCCTCAGGAGAATTATTCTTTGTGGATATTCTGAGCTGACACACAGCAATATTACTTGCTTTGATCAATCAAACGAGATTGAAACTGACATGACAATTACAGACATTAGTATAAGAGTCAGTGTGTCAAACAAAAATAAAAAATTAGGGTTAAGATTCTGTGCTTCCCAGGGATGATCCAGAGAGACGATATGGGGTGGGAGGTGGGAGGGGGGTTCAGGAATGGGAACTCATGTACACCCGGGGCAGATTCATGCCAATGTATGGCAAAACCAATACAGTATTGTAAAGTAAAAAAAAAAGAAGAAGAAGAAGAAGATTCTGTGCTTCCAATGCAGGGAGTAGTGCAGGTTCTATTCCTGGTCGGGGAACTAAGATCCCACATGCCCCCAGTGCAGCCAAAATAAGTAGATAAATCAAAAATAAATAATGAAAATTAATATCAAATCAAGAGGGGGAAAAAAAAGCATCAGTGTGCCCTTCATCTGATATTCTTTTTTCTCTGGTTTGTTATCTAAGACTGTTCTAGAAAGTTGAAGTCTCAGCAGGCTGACTTTGGCATGAAAATTACAATCACGCAAAGTAAGAATCTGTAATGATCTGAGTGAAGAATAAACATCTGTTGTTCTAATCAATGAGATGTGGGTGTCACTTGTTACTGTAGCCAAGTTAATTTATCCTTCTGATACCTTAGATAATATATGTACTTATGTATTATAGTTTTAGAATAACTTTTAATTTTAAAGTATATTCCACTACTTACACTTTGGAATTTTGCTAGTCAAACAGAACAGTTCAAAATAATATACATATTGAATCACCTCCTTCAAAAGGATAATGTGTTTCCATTTATGTAAATCTTCTCTTACGACACCAAAGAGACATTTTAGTGTCTGTTATCGCATAATTTTAGAGAAGGAAATGGCAACCCTTTTCAGTATTCTTGCCTGGAAAATCTCATGGACAGAGGAACCCAGGGTGCTAGAGTTCGAGGGGTCACAAAGAGTCAGACATGACTGAGCGACTGAGCGCACACATCACGTAATTTACATCAATCTTTTTCTAATGAACAGTAATTATTTTTATCTTTAATCTATTAATAGTAGTATAATCAAAAACATTCTGCATAAAACTTGACATGACTTCTAATTAATTCTCCTTCATAAATGCATAAAGTAGGATTACTAAATTCGAAATGATAATGATTTTTAAACTCTTGATTGCTGTTAAATAATATCTTAGAATAATTGTATGAATTTACTTTCCCACCAGCAATATATTTATACTGGTAATTTCATACATACAATGTTACTATTATTAAGTTTTATCTTTTCTTCTGTAAAGCATCCATATGGATAGGTAGATGGATAAATAGGTAGATCATATGTGTGTTTTGTGAGTGTCGATGAAGATACTCCCACAAATAGAGAGTATTTAAAATGCATGCAGGTATGCACACATATATATTTTTCACCTAAACAGTGAAATAAACAGTTATATATTCATTCACATATTCACATATATTAATACATATGGCTGCATACACACATAATTGTTGGCTGTTGCTAGCATTAGAGATCATTAGTTGTCAGTCTTATTTAATTTGTACTCTCTAACTTCCCATTAACTTCTAACTGCTAAGTCACTTCAGTCATGGCTGACTCTGTGAGAACCCATAGAAGGCAGCCCACCAGGCTCCCCCGTCCCTGGGATTCTCCAGGCAAGAACACTGGAGTGGGTTGCCATTTCCTTCTCCAATGCAGGAAAGTGAAAAGTGAAAGTAAAGTCGCTCAGTCATGCCCGACTCTTAGCAACCCCATGGACTGCAGCCCACCAGGCTCCTCTGTCCATGGGATTTTGCAGGCAAGAGTACTGGAGTGGGGTGCCATTGCCTTCTCCAAACTTCCCATTAACGTACAGTGCAAATCCCTTACATCCTGTCATTTTACCTGTAACTTCTTCAATCAAGAATCTTTCACAGGGGGTGGTCCTAAGACAGATGAGGAATAGGGCGGGGAGACCACTTTCTCCCCCACAAATTCATCAAAAGAACATCTAAACCCTGAGTAAATTCCACAAACAACTTCTGAATGCTGGCAGAGGACATCAGGCACCCAGAAAAGCAGCTCATTGTCTTCAAAAACAGGTAAGAAAAATATAAAAGACAAAAAAAGAGACAAAAGAAGTAGGGAGGGAGTTTAGTCCCGGGAAGGGGGTCTTAGAAAGAGAGAAGTTTCCAAACACCAGGAAACACTCTCAGTGCCGAGTCTGTGGCAAGCCTTGGAAGCCCAGAGGGCAACATAACAGGGAAGAAAAATAAATAAATAATTAAACCCCACAGATTACGAGCCCATCGGTAACTCCCCCAGCGGAGAAGCAGCGCAGACACCTTCATCCGCCACTAGCAAGCGGGGGCTGGGCAGGGAGGCGCGGGCTGCATTGCTTTACAAGGATCGGGCCAGAATGGCCCAAATGCCCCGAGTGTAACCAGAGCGAGCTAACTTGGGCTAGCAAACCAGGCTGTGGGATAGCTACCATGTGAAAAGCTCTAACATAAGACACCACCAGGACCGCACACAGAACAAAGGATGGAACAGAATTAGCCGGCTGCAGACCATCCCCCTCTGGTGACAGGCAGTCAGAGTCGGAAGGGCTGGAAGAGGGAAATTGCAGCCCCAGAGAGACATTACCTATGAAACTGTAAACAGGCTTCTTTGCTAACTAAGACTTCTTGGGGTTCTGGACAGTCATCATCTACCCGAGAAAGTATGCCAGCTGTATACCCAGAAAACTGAGCAGCAGGGACGAGAGAGGTGATAAGTCGCAGTGACCGCACTCGCCAAACACCTGAGCTACTAGGACCTGGGAAGGACACAAAACGCAGGCCCAACCAGTCTGCACCTCTGGGGGACTACCTGAGTGTCTGAGCCTAAGCGGCTTAGACCTCAGAGGTGCATGCAGCCCAGGGCCGGCCTCAGATGGGTCCCAGCAGAGCAACCTAGAGCCTGAGCTGTGTGCGCCATGAGCGGGGGCAGGCCCAGCGTGGCTGGGACACTGCAAGCACTCGCCAGCGTTATTTCTTTGCAGCATCCCTCCCTCCCCACAGGGCGACTGAACAAATGAGCCTAAAAAAAAACTGTCCACCACCACCCCTCACCCCCTTGTGTCAGGGCTGAAATCGAACACTGAAGAGACCAGCAAATAGAAGAAGCTAAAACAGAGGGAACTGCCTTGGAAGTGACAGGTACAATAGATTAAAATCCTGTCATTAGTACCCACTACATAGGAAGGGGCCCATAGATCTTGAGAAATATAAGCCAGACCAAGGAACTATCCGAAAATGAACTGACCCCATACTGCCCACAACATCAGAGAAAGTCCTAGATATATCTTTACCATTTTCACGATCATTCGTTTTTTTCTTTTTTGATGTTTGTTTTTTCTTCTTTTCTTTTTCTTCTTCCTTTTTTTAACACTTTTTAATTTTTAAGTCCTCTATTTCCCCTTTAGTTTTCATTTTTTAAACCTACTATGACTTCCTCCCCCCCAAAAAAAGACCCTATTTTTAAAACAAACTTCATATATTTTTTTATTTTATTTTTTATTACTTTTAAAAATAATTCTTGTGACTTTGTTTTTTTTTAATTTTTTTCTTTTTTCTTCTTCTATTTTTTAATATTGTATTTTTTAAAATCCAACCTCTACTCTAGATTTTTAATCTTTGCTTTTTGGTATTTGTTAGCAATTTGTACCTTCAAAAACCCAATCTTCAGTACCCATTTATACTTGAGAGTGACATTACTGGCCTGACTGCTCTCTCCTCCTTTGGACTCTCCTTTTTCTCCACTAGATCGCCCCTGTCTTCTCCCTCCCCCTTTTCTTCTCTACCCAACTCTGTGAATCTCTGTGTGTTCCAGATGGTGGAGAAATCTTAGGGAACTGACAACTGGCTGGATCTGTCTCTCTCCTTTTCATTCCCCTCTTTTATACTCCTGACCACCTTTGTCTCCTTCCTCCCTCTCCTCCTCTCTGTATAATTCCGTGAACATCTGAGTGGTCCAGACTGTGGAGCACTCATAAGGAAGTGATTACTGGCTAGCTAGCTCTCTCCTCTCTTGATTCCACCTCATCTCATTCAGGTCACCTCCAACTCCCCCCTCCCTCTTCTCTTCTCCATGTAACTCTGTGAACCTCTCTGGGTGTCCCTCAATGAGGAGAAACTTTTCATCTTTAATCTAGATGTTTTATCAACGGTGTGGTATAGAAGGGGAAGTCTTGAGACAATTGTAAAAATAAAACTGAAAACCAGAAGCAGGAGGCTTAAGTCAAAAGCCTGAGAACATCAGAGAATTCCTGACTCCAGGGAACATTAATCGACAGGAGCTCATCAAACACCTCCATACCTACACTGAAACCAAGCATCACCCAAGGGCTAACAAGTTCCAGAGCAAGACATACCACACAAATTCTCCAGCAACTCAGGAACACAGCCCTGAGCTTCAATATACAGGCAACTCAAAGTTACTCCAAAACCACTGACATCTCATAACTCATTACTGGATATCTCATTGCACTCTAGAGAGAAGAAATCCAGCTCCACCCACCAGAACACTGGCACAAGCTTCCCTAACCAAGAAACCTTGACAAGCCACCTGTACAAACCCACCCACAGTGAGGAAACTCCACAATAAAGAGAACTCCACAAACTGCCAGAATACAGAAAGACCACCCCAAATGCAGCAATATAAGCAAGATGAAAAGACAGAGGAATACCCAGCAGGTAAAGGAATAGGATAAATGCCCACCAAACCAAACAAAAGAGGAGGAGATAGGGAATCTATCAGACAAAGAATTCCGAATAATGATAGTGAAAATGATCCAAAATCTTGAAATCAAAATGGAATCACAGATAAATAGCCTGGAGACAAGGATTGAGAAGATGCAAGAAAGGTTTAACAAGGACCTAGAAGAAATAAAAAGAGTCCATATATACTGAATAATGCAATAAATGAGGTCAGAAACACTCTAGAGGCAACAAATAGTAGAATAATGGAGGCAGAAGATAGGATTAGTGAAATAGAAGATAGAATGGTAGAAATAAATGAAGCAGAGAGGAAAAAAGAAAAATGAATTAAAAGAAATGAGGACAATCTCAGAGACCTCCAAGGGGATTCCCATAAAGATAACAGCTGATCTTTCAATAGAAACCCTTCAGGCCTGGAGGGAATGGCAAGACATACTTAAAGTGATGAAAGAAAATAACCTACAGCCCAGATTACTGTACCCAGCAAGGATCTCATTCAAATATGAAGAAGAAGAAATCAAAAGCTTTATGGACAAGCAAAAGCTGAGAGAATTAAGCACCACCAGAATATTGGAAATAAATGCGAAAATAAACAAATGGGACCTAAATAAAATTAAAAGCTTCTGCACAACAAAGGAAACGATAAGCAGGGTGAAAAGACAGCCTTCGGAATGGGAGAAAATAATAGCAAATGAAGCAACTGACAAACAACTAATCTCAAAAATATACAAGCAACATATGCAGCTCAGTTCCAGAAAAATAAACGACCCAATCAAAAAATGGGCCAAAGAACTAAATAAATATTTCTCCAAAGAAGACTTACAGATGGATAACAACTACATGAAAAGATACTCAACATCACTCATTATCAGAGAAATGCAAATCAAGACCACAATGAGGTACCATTTCACATAGTCAGAATGGCTGCGATCCAAAAGTCTACAAGCAATAAATGCTGGAGAGGGTGTGGAAAAAAGGAAACCCTCTTACACTGTTGGTGGGAATGCAAACTAGCCCAGCCACTATGGAGAACACTGTGGAGATTCCTTAAAAAACTGCAAATAGAACTGCCTTATGACCCAGCAATCCCACTGCTGGGCATACACACCAAGGAAACCAGAATTGAAAGAGACACGTGTGCCCCAATGTTCATTGCAGCACTGTTTATAATAGCCAGGACATGGAAACAACCTAGATGTCCATCAGCAGATGAGTGGATAAGAAAGCTGCGGTACATATACACAACAGAGTATTACTCAGCCATCAAAAAGAATATATTTGAATCCATTCTAATGAGGTGAATGAAACTGGAGCCTATTATACAGAGTGAAGTAAGCCAGAAAGAAAAACACCAATACAGTATACTAACATATATATATGGAATTTAGAAAGATGGTAACAATAACCATGTATGCGAGACAGCAAAAGAGATGCAGATGTACAGAACAGACTTTTTGACTCTGTGGGAGAGGGAGAGGGTGGGATGATCTGGGAGAATGGTATTGAAACATGTATAATATCATATAAGAAATGAATCGCCAGTCTAGGTTCGATGCAGGACACAGGATGTTTGGGGCTGGTGCACTGGGATAACCCAGAGGGATGGAATGGGGAGAGTGGTGGGAGGGGGGTTCAGGAGTGGGAACTTATGTACACCCGTGGCAGATTCATGTTGATGTATGGCAAAACCAATACAGTATTGTAAAGTAAAAAAATAAAAATAAATAAAAATCTTTCACAGATAAGAATGCAGCACCTAGCTATATAGTATTCACTTCGTTCAAATTTCCCCTAATAGCTCACAAATATTTGATGTTTTACACTTTTTTGTGTTTTTCTGTTCCCTTTATCTTCGGAATCTTTGATTACAAGTTATTTAAAGTAAGACTACTTTTAACATGCGTGTTCATATATCCTTGTAAATGTGTGATTCATTTTATCTTTGGTCTCTACATAAAAATGAAATTGTGGGATCATGAAGCAAACACATCTTCTTCTTTTGGATAAGATGCGGAAGCTGGTGAATCTTATTCAAGGTAGTTTTGTATTCTCCATCCTTGGCATTTCCATAGACAATTGAGAACATACTTGTAATTTTCAACAAAAAAATAAAGACAACAAGATCAACAAAACCCACTGGATTCACCATTGATCTACCAGGGGAATTAATAATAATTTATAATAATATATGATGTCTGGTAACTTCATTATTTGTTGTCAGTTTTGTAGAAGATACTAGAGACTCTGGGATTTATCAGTTGTTTTTGTTTGTTTTTCCAGAAACGAGTATCCCTCTTCTCCAGTGTGATGAGAGACTGATCTCAGTTCAGTGAGTAACTGGAGAGGGTCCCACCTGGCAGCCGCTTTAGTGACACCCAGTCTTCCTCTGGTCTCCATCTTCTGGAGCCTGTGGGCTCTGCTCTTCTGTAGCTGCAGACCTTTGCTCTTGATTTCCTGGACACCAAGAGGAGGCAGTCCTGCTGCTTAAATTTCCTTGCCATCCCAACACTCAGCAAATGCCTCATGGAGAAAAGCAGCCTCCCTCAAGATGGGGTCCCCCTGAAGTCTGTCCTCGCAGCCTACACTCTCTGCTGGTGTCTTTCTCTTACAGAGTCCTCTGCCCTGAACCAAGAACATGGCCATTCTCTCCACGATTTGCCAAGTATCCCCAAGAAAATAACTTGAGAAAAAGTTTAAGTGTTGTGATTTTTCATGACAACAAAATTTTAGTTGATGTATCTCCCTTCATCCAGTAGGACTTATTAAATGGAATTCTGCGTCTTCTATCCAACCTCCAAACTCAAATGTTTTTAATTCATCCCTACCCCATTATTAATCTGGAAAAATAGTTGCTTTGGGCTCCTTTACCTGCACTTTTCAGGGAAGACGTGAACATCTTATGGCTTTAAGATAAACTGATCCTACTTGTAAGCTGCTGGCTGCACAAGCCACATGATCAGGTTCCTCAATCCACTCTGAGTCTTCTAGCTTCCTCCTTGCCCCTTCAGTTCCTTTTCCTTTTCAGATGCAGGATGGAGTTCACACCTATTTGAGAGTCCTGGAAACGCCAATACCTTCTTTCAGTTCAGTCAGTTCAGTCGCTCAGTCATGTCCAGCTCTTTGCAACCCCATGGACTACAACATGCCAGGCCTCCCTGTCCATCACTAACTCCCGGAGTTTACTCAAACTCTTGTCCACTGAGATACCATCCAACCATCTCATCCTCTGTCATCTCCTTCTCCTCCTGCCCTCAATCTTTCCCAGCATCAGTGTCTTTTCCAATGAGTCAGTTCTTCACATCAGGTGGCCAAAATATTGGAGTTTCAGCTTCAGTATCAGTCCTTCCAATGAATATTCAGGACTCATTTCCTTTAGGATGAACTGGTTGGATCTCCTTGCAGTCCAAGGGACTCTCACGAGTCTTCTCCAACACCACAGTTCAAAAGCATTAATCTTCAGGGCTCAGTTTTCTTCACAGTCTAACTCTCACATCCATACATGACCACTGGAAGAGCCGTAGCTTTGACTAGATGCACCTTTGTTGGCAAAGTAATGTCTCTGCTTTTGAATATGCTATCTAGGTTGGTCGTAACTTTTCTTCCAAGGAGCAAGTGTCTTTGAATTTCATGGCTGCAGTCACCATCTGCAGTGATTTTGGAGCCCCCCAAAAATAAAGTCTGTCACTATTTCCACTGTTTCCCCATCTATTTGCCATAAAGCGATGGGTCCAGATGCCATGATCTTAGTTTTCTTAATGTTGAGGTTTAAGCCAACTTTTTCACTCTCCACTTTCACTTTCATCAAGAGGTTTTTTAGTTCCTCTTCACTTTCTGCCATAAGGGTGGTGTCATCTGCATATCTGAGGTTATTGATATTTTTCCCAGCAACCTTGATTCCATCTTTACTGGATACAGAAACATCACCTGTTGCTAGCAACCCCCGATCTTAGCTCCTTCATTCAAACAACTCTGAAGAAGAGTCATCTCCATGGGTTACTCTGAGCTCTAAGCCTCACATCACATTCTGTTCCTGCTTCCCCGTGGCTTTAACTACACTACAGGGATGCTTTGGGGCAGAACAAGTAAGACAGCTCTGAATCTCCTGAGTCCAGTTCTTCCTGCATCTTCTAACTTTCCCTGCACCCAAGCAAGTGGAAGAACCCCTCCTGTGATCATATCCTGTGAATGCCTCCTCCTCCTTCCCATACAGAGCTGCCAACCAGGCTCCTGGGGGCTAAGGAATCTCTCAATTTTGTGTGCCCCAGAATCTGCAACAGGAAATGACCGTGGGTAGTGGAGACTATTGCATGACTATTAGCAAAATGCTCTGTTCAAGGATGGAGTCTAGACTCACTTCAGCAAATGTTGGAATATGGAGCAGGGCAGTCTTGGGCCCTGCCGTTGTTGCTCAGCGGCTCAGTCATGTCTGACTCTTTGCCACAGAAATGACTGCAGCACACCAGGCTTCCTTGTCCTTCACTATCTCCCAGAGTTTGCTCTGACAGACAGTAAAGTGTCTGCCTGCAATGTGGGAGACACGGGTTCAATCCCTGGGTTGGGAAGACATCCTGGAGAAGGAAATGGCACCCCACTCTAGTACTCTTGCCTGGAGAATCCCACAGATGGAAGAGCCTGGTAGGCTACAGTCCACGGGGTCACAAAAAGTCAGACATGATTGAGCGAGTGCCTTGCCTTTGCCTTTTGGATGTCCACTGAGTCAGTGATGCCATCCAACCATCTCATTCCTCTGTCACCCCCTTCTCCTCCTGCCCTCAATCTTTCCCACCATCAGGGTCTCTTCCAATGAGTTGGCTCTTTCTATTAGTATTGGAGCTTCAGCTTCAACATCAATCCTGTCACTAAATATTCAGAGTTGATTTCCTTTAGGATTGACTGGTTTGATCTCCTTGGGGACTCTCTAAGGGGCTCTCAAGAGTCTTCTCCACACCACAGTTGGGCCCTGAATGGAGAGAAATCCATGAGTTCTCTTCTGCTTAGAAAACTGTGCTCTCATGAGAATCAGCTTCTTGATGGGTCAGAAAAATCAAGCAGAATACTATATGTTCAAAGTCACAGAGACTGAAGGTAATTAGAAGCGAGAGTGTAAATCCATCACCTTTCAGGGTCTTGCTGCCTGAACCGTTTCAAAGGAGAAAGATGCTCTCACAGCTGGAATGGCAGCACAGATATCTAAAGGATCCCACATTTAAGCTTTAGAGTAAGGGTGACTTTAATTGGAAAGAATCTGCCTGCAATTCTGGGATACCCAGGTTGGATCCCTGGGTTGGGAAGATCTCCTGGAGAAGAGGAGATCTTACTCCTGTATTCCTGCCTGGAGAATTCCATGGACAGAGGAGCCTGGTGGGCTACAGTCCATGGGGTTACAAAGAGTCGGACACGGCTGAAGCAACTAAAACATACGCATATAGGAAACCAACACACTCCGGGCTGGAATATTGTAAAAACCTGTTTAGAAGGTCAGCCAACCTTCTGTTCTTCTCCCGGCACCTTTCCCAGAAGGCAAGACAAGAGGAGGAACCTGCAGCAGTGAAGTGAAGCGATCTTCTGACTCATTTATTTTCTGCCTGCCTATTTACAGGAAGCACTCGCTGGCTCTAAACTGCCAAGCGCCCCTGTTTTTCCCTCAGTTTTTAAGCTGTGCTGTGTCACCAGATCATCTCATCTCCATTAGGCAAAGGCACAGTTGATGTGATGCCACAGACTTTTCCAGATGCTGTCATTAATTAAGATTTCTCCTTCAAACACCTGTTTCCTTGCACGCAGAATTACTATTAGACCGTAACAGCCACGAGGAGACACCTTGAACCCTAAAACATAGAGCTTCTGGAAGGTGGTCCTGACTTCTTCCAGAGTTTGCAAAAAATTAAATCTTCCCCTCCTAGGTGCTGTCACAGCACAGTCATTAGTCAAGAGTGAGTTTTGCATAGCTTAGTGTTCCCTGTGAGGATAAGGTTGACTGTTTATGACCCAATGTTACTCACAATCTCCATTTTCATCTTACCTGTTAAAACATATGCTCTTGAAGAATTGGGTTCTGCAAGGGAGCAATTTCTCTGTCTTACAGCAGCACTTCTTAAAATCTTCCTCTTGACCTAAATCTCAGGGCAGAGAGTAATGGGACCACTGAGATATCAGGGGGAAAGTATAGCTTTGAAAGTGAAAGTGTTAGTCACTCAATCATATCAGACTCTTTGTGACCCCATGGATGGTAGCCCACCAGATTCCTCCATCCATGGGATTTTCCAGGCAAGAATACTGGAATGGGTTGCCATTCTCTTCTCCAGGGGATCTTCATTGTCAGTCAGATTCTTTATGATCTAAACAACTGAGCTCTGAAGTGTACCTTTAGAGAAACTGAGATTCAGACTGAACCCTCATGTTTCACCTATAAATACCGTGTGAATTTTTACCATGTACCACTTTTTACATTTATCTTTTTCAGAGAAGTAATATTTTGTATAACACATCTTCAAGGAAAATTAATTTTACTTTGAAATTTCTCATCTTTATCTTGCAGCTCCCTGTCCTGACATATGTGAGTCCCATTTTGAAAATGAATGATTTAAGGTTCTTAGTTTCTCTTATTTGGAAATATCTCTTAAGTCCCAGATCATGGGATGATTTATCAGTCAGCTGACTGATTACAGTTCAGTATGAATAAGCTTGCTAGATCTTTCCTGAGAAAGAGTTACTGCAAGAGAAAAGGCAGTGTAATTATGAGAATGCTGGTGACCTAAGAGGGGGACTGACTAGCACCGAGTGAGGGCTTTGGCAAGGAGCTGGATAGAGGGTCATCCAGTGACCGGGAAGCAACACACATCCAGTTATTAGGTCAAGAGTTTGCACCAGGGATCAGAAGCAGGCTCTCTTATAGGTGAATACAGGCAAACTGAATAACTTCTATAGCAGTACTTTTAATCCTCCAAACCAAATTCCTAATAATAGCTAGGAGTAAAAAGTAGGACATATTCCTGAATTAAAATAAGATGTGATTTAGTAAGAAATAGATATGAATGGTTGATGCAAATGCAAGATCATCTGAATGCATGTCACAAGGCTGGTACAAATAGGCTGCTCTAGAAGTTCATTAAGGAGATCAACCCTGGGATTTCTTTGGAAAGAATGATGCTAAAGCTGAAGCTCCAGTACTCTGGCCACCTCATGCGAAGAGTTGACTCATTGGAAAAGACTGTGATGCTGGGAGGGATTGGGGGCAGGAGAAGAAGGGGACAACAGAGGAAGAGATGGCTGGATGGCATCACTGACTCGATGGGCATGAGTCTGAGTGAACTCCGGGAGATGGTGATGGACAGGGAGGCCTGGCGTACTGTGATTCATGGGGTCGCAAAGAGTCGGACAAGACTGAGCGAGTGAACTGAACTGAACTGAACTGAGAAGTTCATTTCATGGCGGGGGCCCAGACTTCTTTAAAGGGTGAAGACATACTACCCAGCCTCACATAATAATATGCATAGTAAATTGATAGTGCTGGGAGAAATATCAGCAACCTCAGATATGCAGATGTGTGTGTTAGTCGTTCAGTCACTTTCAACTCTTTGAGACGCTATGTACTGTAGCCCACCAGGCTCCTCTGTCCACGGGATTCTCCAGGCAAGAATATTGGATTGATTTGCCATTTCCTTCTCCAGGGCATTGTCCTGACCCAGGGATCAAACCCAGGTCTCTTGCCTTGCAGGCAGAGTCTTTACTGTCTGAGCCACAGGGAAGCCCAGATATGCAGACAGTACCAGTCTAATGGCAGAAAGCAAGAGGAACTAAAGAGCCCCTTGATGAAGGTTAAAGAGGAGAGGTGAAAAGGCTGGCTTAGAACTTAACATTCACAAAACTAAGATTATGGCATCCAGTCCTATCACTTCTTGGCAAATAGATGGAGAAAAAGTAGAAACAGTGACAGATTTTATTTTGTTGGGCTCCAAAATCACTGTGGATTTTGCATGGTGACTGCAGCCATGCAATTAAGGCTTAACACCAAAGAACTGAAGCTTTCAAACTGTGGGAGGACTGATGCTGTAGCTGAAGCTCCTATCCTTTGATCACCTGAGTAAACTCATTGGAAAAGACCCTGATGCTGGGAAAGATTGAGGGCAGGAGGAGAAGGGGACAACAGAGGATGAGAGGGTTGGATGGCATCACCAACTCAATGGACATGAGTTTGAGCAAACTCTAGGAGATAGTGAAGTACAGGGAAGCCTGATGTGCTGCAGTCCATGGGGTTGCAAAGAATAGGACATGACTTAGGGACTGAAAAACAACAGCAACAAGGCTAGACAAAGTTGTACTGGAAAAGATCCCATGGCCCATTTTTAAAAATCACAAATGCTTTAAACTAACTTTAGTTTTTAGAGCACTTTTAAGTCCAAAGCAACACCAAGAAAATGTACAGAATTTCCCCATGTACTTCCTACGCTCATATATGACAGCTTTCCCGTCATCAACATCCTCCTCCAGAGAGGTCAATTTGTTATAACAGATGACTCTGCACTGACAGGTCATTATCACCATGATTCACATTTGGATTCACTCATGGTGCTGTACATTCTATGGATTTAAACACATGTCCATCATTATAGCATCATAGAGAAGAGTTCACTGCCCTAAAAATCCTCTGTGCTCTGGGTATTCATCACTCATCCTTCAGTACCTAACAACCATTGCTTATTACTGTTTTCATGATTTTGCCTTTTTCGGGATTTCATATGATTGGAATCTAACAGTATATAACCTTTTCAGATAGATTTCTTTCATGGGGTAATATGCATTTAAGGTTCCACCATGTCTCTTCTTGATATCTTGTTTCTTTTAAGTGCTAAATAATATTCATTTGTCTGATTGCCACAGTTTATTCATTCACCTACTTAAAGGTATATTGACTATTTCCAGTTTGGGGCAATTATGGATAAAGATGCTATGAACATCTGTGTGTGTGTGTTTTCATAGATATAAGATTTCAGCTGATTTGAGTAAATACCAAGGAAGATGTTGCTGGATCATAAGGTGAAAGGACATTTAGTTTTATAAGAAACCAGCAATCTGTCTTCCAAGGTGACTGGACCATTTTGCTGTCCCACCAGCAATGGACGAGAGTTTCTGCTGCTGCACATCCTCAACGGCATTTGGTGTTGTCAGTGTTTCAGATTTTCATCATTTTAATAGAAATCATCGGGAAGATCCCCTGGAGAAGGAAATGGCACCCCACTCCAGTATTCTCACCTGGAAAATTCCATAGATGGAGGAGCCTGGTGGGCCACAGTCCATGGGGTCGAAAGAGTTGGACACGACTGAGCGACTTCACTTTTCACTTCACTTCACATCAGTTTTTAGTTTGGCTTGGAAATCAGGGCATGTGAATGGGAGTAGTCGGTGCCAAATAGGTGGACCAAGCTCAAATTGTAATTGGTTCTAACAAACAGACCACATCATTTAACAGACATATGATCTGAGTGTCTTCTTTCCATTTTTTCCAAAGGTCAACTCTTTCCAGGTCTAAGAGGCAAGAGAACAGAGTTTACCCTACAATCCTCCAATCTGGGGCTCTGGACATGCTTTGTATGTTCACGTGCCCCCTCCCTGGTCCCAGCAGTCCCTCCCAATCTGCCCCATCCCAACTCCTCCCACCTAGTGTCCCTCTGTTCATTCCCTCCCTCAGTTCCCTTACTGATCCCTTCCCACATTTTTCATTCTTCACCCCCACCTTCCCCTCCCTTTCATTTACTTCCCAGCCCCTGCTGTCTCCTCCCCACCTCTTCTTACTGGAATGGACGCTGCACAGGATGATGCTCATCTGCCAGGGTAGCAGGGACAAGACCTCACCTTCCTTCACTTCTCTTTCTTTATTCCCTGTCATCTGACCCCACCCGAAGCTCTAAAGATGGATCAGTTCAGTTCAGTTCAGTTCAGTCGCTCAGTCGTGTCCTACTCTTTGCGACCCTATGAATCGCAGCACGCCAGGCCTCCCTGTCCATCACCATCTCCTGGAGTTCACCCAGACTCGCATCCATCGAGTCCATGATGCCATCCAGCCATCTCATCCTCGGTTGTCCCCTTCTTCTCCTGCTCCCAATCCCTCCCAGCATCAGAGTCTTTTCCAATGAGTCAACTCTTCGCATGAGGTGGCCAAAGTACTGGAGTTTCAGCTTTAGCATCATTCCCTCCAAAGAAATCCCAGGGCTGATCTCCTTCAGAACGGACTGGTTGGATCTCCTTGCAGTCCAAGGGACTCTCAAGAGTCTTCTCCAATACCACAGTTCAAAAGCATCAATTCTTTGGCGCTCAGCCTTCTTCACAGTCCAACTCTCACATCCATACATGACCACAGGAAAAACCACAGCCTTGACTAGATGGACCTTAGTCGGCAAAGTAATGTCTCTGCTTTTGAATATGCTATCTAGGTTGGTCATAACTTTTCTTCCAAGGAGTAAGCGTCTTTTAATTTCATGGCTGCAGTCACCATCTGCAGTGATTTTGGAGCCCAAAAAAATAAAATCTGACACTGTTTCCACTGTTTCTCCATCTATTTCCCGTGGAGTGATGGGACCGGATGCCATGATCTTCATTTTCTGAACATTGAGCTTTAAGCCAACTTTTTCACTCTCCTCTTTTACTTTCATCAAGAGGCTTTTTAGCTCCTCTTCACTTTATGCCATAAGGGTGGTGTTATCTGCATATCTGAGGTTATTGATATTTCTCCTGGCAATCTTGATTCCAGCTTGTGTTTCTTCCAGTCCAGCGTTTCTCATGATGTACTCTGCATAGAAGTTAAATAAGCAGGGTGACAATATACAGCCTTGACATACTCCTTTTCCTACTTGGAACTAGTCTGTTGTTCCATGTCCAGTTCTAACTGTTGCTTCCTGACCTGCATACAGATTTCTCAAGAGGCAGGTCAGGTGGTCTGGTATTCTCATCTCTTTCAGAATTTTCCACAGTTTATTGTGATCCACATAGTCAAAGGCTTTGGCATAGTCAATAAAGCAGAAATAGATGTTTTTCTGGAACTCTCTTGCTTTTTCCATGATCCAGCGGATGTTGGCAATTTGATCTCTGGTTCCTCTGCCTTTTCTAAAACCAGCTTGAACATCAGGAAGTTCACGGTACACGTATTGCTGAAGCCTAGCTTGGAGAATTTTGAGCATTACTTTACTAGCGTGTGAGATGAGTGCAATTGTGTGGTAGTTTGAGCACTCTTTGGCATTGCCTTTCTTTGGGATTGGAGTGAAAACTGACCCTTTCAAGTCCTGTGGCCACTGCTGCATTTTCCAAATTTGCTGGCATATTGAGTGCAGCACTTTCACAGCATCATCTTTCAGGATTTGAAATAGCTCTACTGGAATTCCATCACCTCCACTAGTTTTGTTCATAGTGATGCTTTCTAAGGCCCACTTGACTTCACATTCCAAGATGTCTGGTTCAAGATGGATCAGGGCACCCTCAAATTCCTAACATCATATTTTCTTTGTTTCACATGCCATGACTTTGAAGAAAGAGCACCATCTCAAACCTGTGATGATGGATCAGTCTCCATCTGCCTTTCCAACCATGGAACTCAAACTCATGACATGGGTTTGTCTTATAATCTATCCCTTCTCCCCAAAGCCCCTATTGAAATCTGATTCAAGAATGACCAGAAACATCTCGGACACCAAGAACATCCCAGGAAGGGTTTTGCTGTTCCAACTGAAGGCCAAGAGCCCAGGGCAGCCAGCGACAACCTTGTCTACCCTCTTCAGAGATCATGGCCCCTCATCTTTTGGGTGACAAGGCTGACACGGGAACCACACCCCTGAGTGTATAGATTCTCTCTGCTCTGACACAGACTTCTGATTCCAGCTCACCTGCAGCTTCCCCTGCTGCCTAAGGGTCACTGGTCTCAATCCAGCTGGCAGCGTTGGACCTTGTTCCATCTGTTGCCACTGGTCCCCATTCCAGTGACACTGGTGTCCAGGTGCTCAACCCTTCCTGGCATTTAAGAGACAGCAGTTTCATGGAGTCTGATATATGGTGTTATCAGCATGGAAACAAATGGCTGCCTGCCTGCCGCTGGCTTGTCTGAATCTGGGAAGCCACTCACTCATTAGAGATAATGGCATAGTCAGACAGTAATTGAGGTCAGCGAGCCTCGCTCTGTCATGCCTGGACAGAGGCTCTGCCCTGCACTTTTTCATTTTTTTCGTTTGGACTTTAGCCTAGAAGAGGTCACAGCAGTAACTGATCAGTTTGAAAAAATGCCCAATATTTTGATTTTGCTTTTGAAGGTCTGTTTTGAAGGTGGTCATTGGGAACCATTAGCACACTCAGGGAGTTTTATGAGAGCAGCCTTATCTGTTTGAGTAGTTTAAGCTTTTTGTTTATAAAAGTGTAGATAACATTACAGGAAAAATGTTTTTGAAAAGCAATGCTTTCTTTTCAGTTTGTCAACCAAGGAAGACCACTATTGTTCTGTTCTGGAGAGGAATGCACGTGAGCCAAGAGCACTGATACATGTGACCCCTGAAGCCAGCGAGCGTGGGGCTCAGGTGCCAGGACTATCACCCACCTCTCACCTGCGGCGCACCTGTGACAATCAAGGGCAGCTGTTGTCTTTCGCTTGGGGCCCATGGGTGGACACCACAAAGAGCCAGTTTGGGAATCTACACAATTAAAATTCCTACTGGATAAACTATTCCCATACCAGTGTCCCACCTGGAGATTATGTTTTGTTTATTCTGTGGTTAGATCTGGACATTGGAATGATAAAAGTGTCCAGCTAGAGTTATATATCCCTGATGATCATGCCAGGTGGGGATTGGGTCTCAGGAAACATTGTTCTAAAAGATTCTTTTTCTCTTCTGAGTCTTGGTCTGAAGACTGATTTAAAAAAATAATAATGATAAAGCAACTCTGTTCACATATACTATCCAGGCTTCCAATCAGCTATCAATAATCACAAAGTTGTCTAGGCTTGATGGGATGTTAAATATAGAGTCCTAACACCCTTTCTGTTCCTATAACTTTATGTTACAGACCCAAGAATGAGTGACTTCATCAGGAACCTTGAGGCCAGATAAGGGCTGACACCTAAAGTCAGCCTCCACCAATCATGGTTTTTCCACTTGCGAACTGCAGGGGTTAAACTGTGTTATCAAGAAGTCCCCTCTCAACCTGCATTTCTACCAACAGCTTAACTGTGTCACAGGCATTAGAGATGTTTACAAACAGGTGTCTTTTCCACTTTCTTTTGCACATGTCAAGCCTGAACTTCACTTCTCTGTTCAAAAGTGAGCTGGCATTTGAGTTGTCTTGGCCATTGAAGACTGAATGGAAGCGAAATATATGACTGCAGAGCAAAAACTTTAACAACTAAGGCATGATTTATCATGGTCCCATTCATGAGGGCCAGAGAAGGCAACGGCACCCTACTCCAGTACTCTTGCCTGGAAAAACCCATGGACGGAGGAGCCTGGTGGGCTGCAGTCCATGAGGTCACTAAGAGTCGGACACGACTGCATGACTTCACTTTCACTTTTCACTTTCATGCATTGGAGAAGGAAATGGCAACCCACTCCAGTATTCTTGCCTGAAGAATCCCAGGAACGGGGGAGCCTGGTGGGCTGGCATCTATGGGGTCACACAGAGTTGGACACGACTGAAGTGACTTAGCAGGAGCAGCAGCGGCAGCAGCATTCATGATGGCAATTTGAGCTGAGAGGAAGCTTTGTTAGTGTGACTATGGAATAATAATCCTGGGGCAAAACATCTTTTCCAGTCCACACGTAAAAACCAGAGACAAACCTTAACTATTTAGACCACTGAGATGTTAGAGATATTTGTTACTGCAGCACATTTATTTTTTCCTAACTGATACAATATATCTCAACTTCTGAAAGCTTCATGAGGACTTTTCAAATTCTCGCTGCCCCACTGAGAATGACTTAGTCAAATGTGCAATGATCATGTTGATCCTGATGGAGTAACCTCTCTAACTTACCAAAAAAGAGACCATTTTTAATGTATGGTAACTAGGTGTGTGCTGTCTCTTCAGTCACGTCTGACTCTGTGACCATATGGACTGTAGCCTGCCAGGCTCTTCTATCTGTGGGATTATCCAGGCAAGAATACTGGAATGGGTTGCCGTGCCCTCCTCCAGGAGATTTTCCTGACCCAGGGATCAAACCCAAGTGTCTTATGTCTCCTGCACTGGCAGGAGGGTTCTTTACCACTAGCACTGCCTGGGAAGCCCTATAAAACATGTTTATTACTTCATTTGTCAATTTCTTGGATTTGGCCAGTGTAACTTGGAGAGATTAGTGTGATCCAGAGATTTCTGATTCTGAAGCTGAAAAGTTAAGAATTTTGACTGTAAGTGACAGCCACCAGTAAAGCAGCAGGAGGTTTTTTGTTTTGTTTTTTTTTTTTTTTTTTGCAATTTAATACTTGATGATTTGGACATCAAATACTACAGAATTTGTAAGAGAAGCTTCAGAGGAAGTAAAATTTCCCTTTTTGAGGTTTAATCTGATTGTGTTTAACATTTCATATCTGAGATATTATTACCTTACACTTGTGGCAATGAACTGGATAGATGGCATTCAGCTGAGATCATATGCACAAAATTACATGAAAAATTGAAATATCAAAGTTCGTTTAGCACAGCTGTTTGCTAATGAAGACATATTACTAATGGAGAAGTTTGTTTTCTAAAAGGAACTTCCACCTGAGGCTGTGAAAATACAAAAGAGCTGAGTAAAGTAAGATGGAGACAGAAGGAATTATTCCTAATTAAATATCAGTGATTTATTTGCCAAATCTCAGATATTGCAATGAATAAATCACTGGTTGTGAAGGTGGAATGCAGGCTCTCCTCCTGACTGATACTGTGATGAACTACTTTGAGTTTGAAGTCTCCAATGTACTTTGCCCTGTGTTCCTGCCACTATAAAATGCATTTCCTTGTATCTCTGTTCTTCACCCATGCATTCCAACATACAGCAGTGAAATAGAAAACAGCTCTTGAATTTTAGAATAACAACAGCAGCAGCACAAATCTGTACAGCAAAACTGTTCTCCTTGTGCTGAAGATGCTGAAATGCTGTTACCGGCCAGAGTCAAAGCAGGCCCATAACTTGTCTGATAGTTGGAAGTGCGTCTCTCTTTTTCAACACGCTCAGCAGCGTGTGCTTGCTTTGTGGAAATACATGGTATAGCTGAAGAAAAAGTCATCCATGTTGGATATTCCCAAAGCTTTCAGGAATGAATTCAACATAAAATAACAGATGGCAAGCACTGAGGCTATTAAGTTTGAGGCAATAGTGTGCAATACAGAGGGGCTGGTGGAGCCAACAAGGGGATACTGGCCAGACATGGAAGGCTGAAGTGCCAAGGTTAGTTCTCACCCCACGGACAGCTGATGGTGGGGTCTCACCCCTGTGGTGGATGACCTGATGACCCCATCCACTGAGCGGTTATTCAAACGGGAATGTGTTGGAACATTCTGATGAAGGCCTATGTTAGAGGTTTCTTGCAGACCTCAAATGACAGCTTATGTGCTGTTTTGCATGCAGAGATCTCCCGTCCAGAGAATGTAGCAGCAGAATGTAATGATTTTTGGACACTGATGTCCACCAGTTCATCATGGGTGTTGCTTGTGTGCATCCGTGCTAGAACTGAGGATATAAAAATGAACAAGGCCGACACCCTGCTTTTCAAGGTAGCAAATCTGGGTGGCCCTTGAGGTTTATATTCTTGTTTCTTTGGGGGCCTGGGTAAAGAGTAAAGAATCTGCCTGTAATGTAGGAGACTTGGGTTCCATCCCTGGGTTGGGAAGATCCCCTTGGAGAAGGGAATGGCTACCCACTCTGTATTCTTGTCTGGAGAATCCCATGGACAGAGAAGGTGGCAGGCTACAGTCCTTGGAGTCGCAAAGAGTCGGACATGACTGAGTGACTACCCGTCTCACTTTCACATCTTTGGGGGTTCAGCAGATAGGAAACTTACCAAGTCAGGGTTAATTTAACAGACAAGTAGGCTGATACCAGCCACTGCTCACCCTTCCTAGAAAAGAAGTTCTCAACGAGGGACTGTCCATTGGTGACCGTCACACAGGTGTTCCTTTCTCCCAGATGCTAGAGGTGGATCAACAGAAGACAGGGACGCTCGACACTGGCATGTTGGTCACTGGCTGGGGCAGGCAAGGTATGAAATGGTGAGAATTCAGGGGTCCATGTGCTCTTCTGCTTCTCGGCTCGTAAGTTTTCCTAGGAAAGCCCACTTTCTACCTGCACCAAGAACTAGTGGGACTGAACCCATGTCCCATAGAGTTACCAGAAGCTGATAACTAGTAGAAATTCTTAAACCTGTCTTAACAACAAAAGTGGGAACAGCTTGTTAAAAATCCTTTGCTCATATACTACCTTCATTGATTAAGCTTCTTTTTTCTTTTTTTCTCTTTAATAACATACCTTCCCAGTTTCATGCAGACCAGTTGTTTTACAGGAATTGGAGTCATCTCCTGCCCCGTGTCAGACGGCTAGGTCTGGTTGGGACCACTGACCCTAAAATGAGGCCTATGCAGGTATGTGACGAATGGCTTCTTGACATCAGAGGACTCTGAAACTCTACCCTCAGGTCACGCTATGCATTTCCATTTTGAACACGCACATGCATGTAACTGACATGCACCTGTACAAAACTCTGGCTACCTCCCCTTTTCCCCACCTCCAATAACCTTTCCCCAACTAAAGATCAACATGCTTACCCCATTAACATCCCAGCCCCCTCACCTCTGGGGAGGCAGATCTGAGACTTGGCCCTCCCATGTCCTCACGTGGTTGCACTGTAGATAAACTCTTTCTTAGCTGTGAACCTCTGTGTTCTCTGTCTTGCTGCACGTCAGGCAAAGAGACTTGGTTCATTAGCAGAATCTGAAAGCAACCCCTTGGCACAGTTCAGGAGGAGAACAAACAAGTCAGCCACCAACTACGATGCTGCTAAACTGATATAAAGTCATCCTTGTGATGCAGAGTAAAGAGCGTTGATTCCCTCTGAGTCTACTGGAAGGTTTCACAGAGGATGAGGACTTTAGGTTGAGCCCTAAAGACCGAGTAGGACTTGGATAGAGGCAGGGAGAAGACCTAGGGGTGCAGGCAGGAGTTCAAGGTGAAGATTCCTGAATGGCGAGAAGCCCTGTAGGACTGGGATGTCTGTGCACTCAGTGAATTGCGTCTGTCCAGACAGCAGTCTGCAGTGAGGTTCTGGGTCAGTCTCAGCCTATGACAGTGACACTTTCTACTAGGAGTGACTGGGCACTCACCTGGGCACATGCTACCTGCGGCTGTCCCCACAGGTATTTCCCCATCAGAGCCGATGTCGTGGCTGCACCAGCCCTTGTGCATCTTGCTATTACTGTAAATTGCTCCTCAGCAACAAGCACCTAGAAAGCTTCAAGTAGCAAACTTACTACTCACAAGTCCTGCAGTGTACACAGTATACCCGCAGTCACACAGTAAAGTGGAGATGGGGAGACCTCAACTTCTGCTGTAATTTTATTGGAATCAAGGGTGGGGTGACTAGGATTTTACAGGTTCACTCTTCACTGGTGGATTTTAAATCTAAGAGTAAAAATTAAAGCACAGAGAAAGTAAATAAAGCAAGCAAGCAGGTCACACAGGGCTTCCTAAAAGGGGAACATCATAGGTGGAACATCATAATTGACTCCCTTTTTAGTTGAACAGCAGGGAAATCAGTTGTGAATATTCATTGGAAGGACTGATGCTGAAGCTGAAACATTGGCCAGCTGATGCAAAGAACTGACTTATTTGAAAAGATCCTGATGCTGGAAAAGGTTGAAGGCAGGAGGAGAAGGGGACGGCAGAGGATGAGATGGTTGGATGGCATCGATGACTCAATGGACATGAGTTTAAGTAAACTCTGGGAGTTGGAGATGGACAGGGAGGCCTGGTGTGTTGTAGCCCATGGGGTAACAGAGTCGGACATGACTGAGTGACTGAACTGAACTGAGACAACGTATTTTTTCAGCATGAGTACCTTGAAGTGGATGCCTCAGCAATCCACCTCCCCTTCAAAGCATTGCTTCTTCTAATAGTAGAGTCTTAAGCTCCTAGTATAGTGCATGTATAAATTTTATTAAATATTCATTTATTTTAAAAGCTTTTTATTCATTGTTTCTCAAAATCTGGGGCTGGTATTTGATGGTAATCGACTGGTGCCACTCCCCCTCTTTTGACACGTGGATTTATGCTTTCTTTCTTCTGAAAGTTCTGGAGTTTGCATTGAATAGGGCCGAAGTTATAAGTATCTAAGGAGAAAAGATCAGTCTCTTTTAAAGTTTTAAAGAAAATCCCCGTGTTCAAATGCCAACTATATAATAATAATGTGAACATTCTGTAAAGAACTGTCATTTTCTAGGGAGGCTTTCTGATATCACTTTGGCAGAATAAGTGTTGAGGACAGTGGAGGGGGGTGACTGGAAAGGTCATCCAACTGCTTCTTTATATTTTTCTCAAAAACGTGTGATGCCATTGATCAAAGGTAAAAATTTTAATTCAACTGAAATATATCTTTGAATTATTGAGCAAAGATTTTAAAGATTTGAGGTTAGATGAAAATTATAAACTTCATAATGCAACTCAATATGAAATGCTTTAGCTTTTCACAATGGAACATAAATGGGTAAAAAGGGCAGTTTTAACACTGAATTAAATGCAGAGTTAATACTTTTGTCAGTCTTATTATTCCAATTGCCTTTTTTTCTTAACATGCAGTTCAATTTAACCTTCTCAAGTAACCTTTCCTGGCCACATGAAGAGAACTAGGGGAGCACGGCACAATGAATACCATGAGTTACTAGAGGGGAGATGACCGTCTAGAAATATATCCAGCTAAAGTTTCCTCCTAAAGGCAAAATGAAGGTTTGCTTAATCAAACAAAAATAGTGACAACTTTTTTCTTTGCAAACAGACCTTGTCTATAAACTCTGTTAAAGCAATGTCTTCAGGTTGAAGAATAGTAGTACTCCATGGAAACATGTATCTACGTAAGTAATGAAGAGCACTGGAAATGATAATACGTCGGCAAATAAGAGATTTTTAAATATTTATTTTAAAGAGAGTTTGTGTTCCTGAACTCAGATTTGGCTGCTCACCTCTTGAAAGCCAGTACTTGAGAGAAGAGTGTTGGTAGAAATGGAAATATTGCCTTATTCAGGAGGCTGGCAACCTGGGGAGAAGGTGGGCTCGTGTGTAAGAACCAACTCCCAAAGATTCTACTGAACCATGAGAGTTTTCAAAGGGGGAAATTAATTGCAATTCATCATTTCAGGAGGCGTCAGAGTCTTTGTTATCTTCCAGTGTTTGCAGAGTCTCTTATGATTGGTGGTGAAGTTATAGGAAGTTGCTCCAGGACTCCTGTGCTCAGCCTGAAAAAGTACCTACCTGCCAACACAGGTTAGACATGAGAGATGCAGGTTCAATCCGTGGATTCAGAAGATCCCCTGGAGGAGGGCACGGCAACCCACTCTAGTGTTCTTGCCTGGGGAATCCCATAGACAGAGGAGCCTGGCAGGTGCTCTATCGTGTCTGACACTCCTTGCGATCCCATGGACTGTAGCCCACCAGTCTCCTTTGCCCATGGGGATTCTCCAGGCAAGAATACTGGAGTGGGTTGCAATCCCTGCTCCAGGGGATCTTTCCAACCCAGGGATCGAACCCAAGTCTCCTGCATTGCAAGAAGATTCTTTACCATCTGAGACAGTGGGGGCCACCAGGGAAGCCCTTAGTTGCAGGAAAAAAAAAAAAAAAAAAAAAACCTCTAAGATAGTGTTATGTATATTCCTTGAGGAGGAACCAGGACTCTGCATTATTGGTTTACCATTGCTTCTGCTTTGTTTCTGCATTTCCTAACTTTTCTCATCAGCAACTGTTTGAATCTGCCCTTTGATAGTCAGGGAAGTTTTAGGAGGCGAAGCTTTTTTCCTAGAAACAAGAAATGAGAACATTAAAAGGATTTGTACCTTGAAGGCTCCCGTAGGGTCCTTTCTAGTTTCAATAGTCAATTCTGAAAAATTTTAAGGAACCAATTCTGAGATAAAATTTTTTTATTTCAGGAGAACTTTACAGTCTTAAAAATTATTGAGGACCACAGAGAATATTGTAATATCTACCAATACTTTGTCATGTAAGAAACTAAAATAAGAACATATCTTCATTAATAAATATTTTAAATATTTGCTTATAAACTTGCTTTAAAGTAGTAATAGTAAACCGTGCAAAATATATGTTTATATATAACTGAAACACTTTGTTGTATACCTGAAACTAACACAGCATTGGCAATCAAATATGTTCCACTATAAAATAAAAATTTTTTAATTTAAAAAATAAAGATTGAAGGCAGGAAAAGAGGATGACAGAGGAAGAGATGGTTGGATGGCATCACCAACTCAATGGACACGAGTCTGAGCAAGCTCCAGGAGATGGTGAAGGACAGGGTGGGCTTCAGTCCATGGGGTCGCAAAGAATCAGACAGGAAAGAGTGACTGAACAACAATGAATAAAAAAAAATAATAACTACATCTTCCAAAAGAAAATAATGAACAGGAAAACATTATTTTTTATTTTTCAAATCTCTTTTATACTTAAATAAAGACAGCTAAAGTATAATATCTGATTTTTCACTCATTTTGTTGTAATTTAACACATAATGCAGCAAATGGAAAATTCTTTTTTATGACAGAGTAAAAATTTAGAAAGCAAACACTGTTTCATCATCATGAAAATGATTCTAAACTCATGGGTGATCTGAAAGGATCTTATGGACCACAGAAGACCTTAGGCTGTTCTTTGAAAACCACTTGTTTAAACGAAAAATAACAACAATATGTTTTGAAGTTAATAACTTATGTAGAGGTAAAATGTGTAAAACCGCTAGCATTTAGACTGGAATGAAGGAAATGAACGTAAGGACTGCATAGCTCTCACACTCTACTTGAAATGGCATAATTTAGAAGTAGTCCATGACAATATATGTAAATTGTAAATCTTAGAGCAATTGTTAAAAATAAATAAATGAACCAGATTCGGTAAATATTCCAAAATTGAAGACAAAAGTCAAGTATTAAAAATCACTCCCAAAAACAATCAGGAAAAGCAAAAAAAATGAAACATTAATATGCAATATGTCAAGTTTAAAAATTATGAGAGTTGCAAGTTATGTTTTATTTGGGGCAAAATGAAGACTGTAGCCTTGGAGATAGTGCCTCAGATAACACTGAGAAACTGCTCCAAAGAGGCAAGGGGGAAAGTTCAATATATATGTGATTTCAGTGAAGGGAGAAAATATGCAAGCAAGCATATATTTTTCCAGAACGTTTCTACTAGTCTCATGAACCTTGGCTAGTCAAAAAGAACAGTTGTCACCATAAAGGATTTTAGTGCTTTTCTAGATTTGGGGAAATATAAGAATCAGGGCTCCTAAAATCAGCTCCTGAAAAGATCTAACTATCTGAAAACCTAGCCTGTCAAATATTCACCGAGCACAGAGTGCCTCATTTCTGTTCTCCACCCTGAACTGCTTTCAGGGGCTTTTTAAGGTCAGCAGCTGCAGCAGCACATGATTTAATCCTTGTAGAGGTAGGTGGCAAGTGCCAATTATTAGTTGACAGATACAAATAGGAAGTACATTAGTATACACAAACCTAGCAATATCAGAAGGTGCATTAAAAATAAAAAGTTGACAATCAATGACACCTTCAATTATTTAAATTTCACCTTAAGAAGACAGAAAAAGAGCAAATTGAATCAAAATAAGTATGAAGAAAAGTGAGAATCGCTCAATATGTCCGACTCTTTGTGACCCCATGGACTATACAGTCCGTGGAATTCTCCAGGCCAGAATACTGGAGTGGGTAGCTGTTCCTTTCTCCAGGGCATCTTCCCAACCCGGGGATCAAACCCAGGTCTCCCAAATTGCAGGTAAGGATTCTTTACAACTTGAGCTGCCAGGGAAGCCCAAGAATACTGGCATGGTAGCCTATCCCTTCTCCAGTGGATCTTCCTGACCCAGGAATCGAAATGGTATATCCTGCAGTGCAGGTAGATTCTTTACCAGCTGAGATATCAGGGAAGCACAAAATACTGAAGTAAAAAAATAGAGTGGAAACAATGAAAAAGAAAACAGAACCAGTAGACAAAAATGGTAGAACCAAAAGCTAGATTTTAGAATCTAGTTAAATCAATAAAATTTATAAAATGTTAACTCTTTTTAAAAATGAAAAAAAAAGAAAAGCAAAACCAAATATTCAGTTCAGTTCAGTCACTCAGTTGTGTCCAACTCTTAGTGACCCCATGGACTGCAGCCTACCAGACTCCTCTGCCCATGGGATTTTCCAGGCAAGAGTACTGGAGTGGGTTGCCATTTTCTTCTCTGTAGACTTGGATTACAGTGATATTGAATGTTTTGCCTTGGAAACGAACAGAGATCATTCTGTTGTTTTTGAGATTGCAACCAAGTACTGCATGTTGGACTCTTTGTTGACTGTGATGGCTACTCCATTTCTTTAAGGGATTCTTGCCCACAGTAGTAGATATACTGGTCATCTGAGTTAAATTCCCCATTCCAGTTTATTTTAGTTTGCTGATTCCTAAAATGTCAATGTTCACTATGTGGTCTCCTGTTTGACCGCTTCCAATTTGCCTTGATTTATGGACCTCACATTCCAGGTTCCCATGCAATATTGCTCTTTACAGCACTGGACTTTACTTCCACCAAAGTTTATTTCACAACAAACTGTGGAAAATTCCTAAACAGATGGGAATATCAGACCACCTGACCTGCCTCCTGAGAAATCTGTACGCAGGTCATGAAACAACAGTGAGAACTGGACATGGAACAATGGACTGGTTATAAATCAGGAAAGGAGTACATCAAGGCTGTATATTGTTATGCTGATTATTTAACTTATATGCAGAGTATGTCATATGAAATGCCGGGCTGGATGAAGCACAAGCTGGAATCAAGATTGCCAGGAGAAATATCAATAACCTCAGATATGCAGATAACACTACCCTTATGGCAGAAAGCAAAGAATAACTAAAGAGCCTCTTGATGAAAGTGAAAGAGGAGAGTGAAAAAGTTGGCTTAAAACTCAACATTTAGAAAACTAAGATCATGACAACCAGTCCCATAACTTCATGACAAATAGATGGGGAAACAATGGAAACAGTGAGAGACTTTGTTTCGGGGGGCTCCAAAATCACTGCAAATGGTGACTACAGCCATTAAATTAAACCTAGACAGCTTATTAAAAAGCAGAGACATTACTTTGCTAACAAAGTTCTGTCTAGTCAAAGCTATGGCTCTTCCAGCAGTCATGTGTGGATGTGAGAGTTGAACTATAAATAAAACTGAGCACTGAAGAATTGATGCTTTTGAACTGTGGTGTTGGAGAAGATTCTTGAGAGTCCCTTGGACAGCAAGGAGATCAAACCAGTCCATCCTAAAGGAAATCAGTCCTGAATATTCATTGGAAGGACTGAAGCTGAAGCTGCAATACTTTGGCCACCTGATGTGAAGAGCTGACTCATTGGAAAAGATCCTGATGCTGGGAAAGATTGAAGGTGGGAGGAGGAGGGGATGACAGAGGATGAGATGGCTGGATGGTATCACCGACTCAATGGACATGAATTTGAGTAAGATCTGGGAGTTGGTGACGGACAGGGAGGCCTGGCGCACTGCAGTCCATGGGGTTGCAAAGAGTCGGACAAGACTGAGTGACTGAACTGAACTCAATTGTGGTATGTTGATGAGAGAAAATACAAAATTAAATGTGGAACTGTCCTGTAGGAATGTTTCTTCTTTCAGATAAGTCTAAAACACATTGAGATTGGGAAAGGCAGAGCTTGTTTTATCAAACAGCTCAGTGTTCACACGAGACAGGGAGGGGAGGGAGGCTCAAGAGAGAAGAGATATGTACATAAAGTTATGACTGACTCATGTTGTCCTATGCCAGAAACCAATACAGCATTGTAAAGCAATTTTTTCTCCAATTAAATAATTTAAAAAAGAAATACGCAAAGTAGCAACAAATTTATGGAAGACTGAAATCTGAACCCCCTGAGGCTCTACCCACACAGGTGGGTTTATTTGTTCCCCTTACAAGGCAAGATAATAAAGGGTTTCTGACTAATTAGACAAATATGAATATTACTGCAGATGGAATGACTGACTTAGGGACAGATTGCTTAATTGGCCTAGTGTAGAGTGTGGGCTGTGTAAACCAAAGGCTCTGCAAGGAGACAGGATAAAATATTCCATGCAAGCAATTAACAACCATTTCAAGTAAGACAAGCAAAATATTCAGAGGAAGAATAGATGAACCTGAAATCCCAGGGACTTAGCAAGAAAATTGATCTCTTGCTCCTGTAAAGTACAATGGATGTGTTCAGCTTTGTGCAGGCATTCCAGAGTCCATGCCAACAGAAGCTCAGCCATGTGAGACCCATGGGTCCCCAGACCACCTGCATTGGATGACCTCCCAGCTGATGGGGGGAGAGAGGGATTGGATGGGCTTTCTGGAAGTTTGTAAGGGTCAGAGCTGGAAGAACATAAATTACATCGTCCCACATCCAATTTACTGAAAGTCAGTGACCCCATTCAGATAAAAAGGAGTCAGCAAAAATAGCTACATTATGGAAGACATACATGAGTCCTTGGTGACCAGCGAGCTATCTCTACCACAGACATTAAGTATTGTTTGAAATAAGTTTTAAGACTATTAATGCCGTAAGGTACTCTACCAGAGAATGCTTGCTTTGAACCTCAAAATATCCAATATGATTAGAGGAAATGATTCAAAAGTAATCTGCTAGAAAGACTTACCTTTAGCATAACATAATTTCCACTTTTAGGGAAAAGTTATAAGCAAAATTTAATAAGTGCACTTGGTCCCTCAGTCGTGTCCGATTCTGTGTTGACCCTGTGGACTGTAGCCCGCCAAGCTCCTCTGTCCATGGGATTCTCCAGGCAAGAATACTGCAGTAGGGTGCCCTTTCTCATTCCAGAGGATCTTCCCTGTGTCTCAGGGGATATTACGTCTCCTACATTGGCTGGCAGGTTCTTTACCACTAGTGCCACCTGGGAGGCCCAAAATTTAATAGGTGATGAATATTTATGTTGAGAAAAGGGAATAGAGGCTAACACTTCCTAATTAGAGAGAGTCCTTAGAGTTCTTATTAGGGTATGTGAACAGAAATTTTAGAATATATGCAACAAATATTTTTTAATAGCTGTTTTGTTGGAATGCAATATACAAAAATTGCTCAAGTGTTCCCATCAATGAATTTTCACAGAATGAACATCCTAGGAAACCAACAACCAGATGGAGATAAACGTGACCAGCAACCCCCAACCCTTTTCTGCCCTACATGGATTAGAAGACAAGATACAGTTAACTGCTCTCGTGGCTTCAGCACTTCACACGGGTTCTACCCAATTTTTTATTTTTAAGTTTTGGAGTGGTTTATTATGTAGTAATAGGTAGACAAAACAAGAATATTTTCACTAAGTAACTTTGCAACACTATATGAATATTATTATAATTCCAAATTAAATAATTCACCACAGTTAGGCACTGGAACCACCATAACCCCAGAGTAATCAGTCCCACCACGGTCGTGGCTTCTTCCTCCTAAGCATCTCTCAACTCCACCCCCTCTTATTTATCAGCATCATTGCCTAGTTTGAATCTCTTTCACCCCTCACCTGAACCTCCCTGTTATTCCTGCTTTCTGACTACTTTCTTTATAAATCAGAGGTCTCCAGAGTAATAGGACAAACAGGAAACATAGATATGTAAGAGGAGATTTTTTATGAGAATTGGTTTATGTGATTGCGGAGGATGAGACATGCCAAAATATGCCATAGACAACCTGAAGAACAAAGAAAGCCAGGGGTGTAATTCAGTCTGAGGCCAAAGGTTTGAGAAGTGTGGGTGTGAGTTTGTGAGTGTGTGTGTGTGTGTGTGTGTTTGCGTGAAACCAAGAGTTCTGCTGATTCCAAGGGCAGGGCAAAATTGACCTCCTAGCTCAAGAGAGGGAAGATTAATCTTTCCTCCACCATTTTTGTTTTCTATTCAGCTAGGTCCTTATTGGTTATCTACTTTAATGCTGTTATCTGTTTGCTTGGCTGCATCTAGCCTTAGCTGCGCACATCGGATCTTCCCTGTGTCACGCAGGATCTTTTTGCTGCAGCACATGGGCTGTCCACCTGCAGTGCCTGGGCTCAGTAGTGGTCTGCAGGCTTAGTAGCTCCATGGTATGGATCCATGGGATCTTAGCTCCTTGACCAGGGATCTAACCCACATCCCCTGCATTGCAAGGCAGATTCGTCACCACTGGACCACCAGAGGAAGTCCCTCCTCCACATTTTTGTTCTGTTTGAGTCTTTCAAGGGATTAGATGAGACCCACCCACATTGACGAGAGCTGATCTCCTTTATTCAGTCTATTAATCCATCTCTTCCTCTTCTCTCCCAGCTCTCTGAGCATCCCTAAGCACTGTCAACTTAACACTGTCAGAATATCCTTCTCACAATAAAAATCATAAAAAAACTTCAAAGTCCCTCAATGTCCTTACTTTTTCTAAAAGGCAAATATCAAAGGCATTTTAGGATCTATGATTACCCTCCAAGCTCCTCAGACACTTTCTCCAGCCACTCCACTATGAATGCACCACATGCCTGACCACGGGCCCCATCCCATGACCACCATTGCTATAGGACTTCCTCTGACATGTCAGAATAGGCGTGGCCTGGAGGCTTGCCTTATTCCATGTCCTCTGCCTGGCACCCCCAGCACTCTTTTATGAATTCCTGGGGAATCTGTCTACTCAGATCTGTCTATTACCATGATCTCCCTTGCTTAGAGGGGAACCAAGGTTATTAAAATCACCTGTTTCCTATATCAAAAGCAATTTTCTCTTGATCTCTCTCTATACTACTTTCCTTGGCCTGTCTACTTTTCTAAGCATTTCTGATCCTGGACTCCTGTCTGGTTTCACCTCCCTTTGCATTAATACCCAAGCCATTTAAGCCACTGTTTCAAAGGTGAGGCTTCATCATCCTTCATGAACAACTCATTTCACAGCCACCTGGCTTTCACGTCTCCTCCATGTTCAGCTACTTCCTTTGATCTCCAAGAAAAGAAAAGTGAAGTCACTCAGTTGTGTCCAACTATTGGTGACCCCATAGTCTGCCAGGCTCCTCCATCCATGGAATTTTCCAGGCAAGAGTACTGGAGTGGGCTGCCATTTCCTTCTCCAGGGTATCTTCCTGACCCAGGGATTGAACCTGTGTCTCCTGCATTGCAAGCAGACACTTTACCATCTGAGCCACCTGGGAAGTCCTAACATAAGTTAAAAAAATATTATTTCAGTCCTCATGATTCCCCATCGCCTTCAGTCATGACATCAAAACCATTAATTCCATCATGACCTCCCTTCCCTCTTCATTGTTGGAGCCCTCTCTGGATTTGTTGTGGACTCTTGCTGAAGCTTCACTGCTGTGGCTGGCCCCTCACTCAAAGGCTCTCTCCCAAGCCCTGCCCCTGACTCTCCGGGTTCCTGGTTTAACCCTTTCCTGGATATCCTCATGCAGCTTCTGGTGGTGTTTATAGCAACTGGTGATAAGGACGGACAATTGGTACCCCATTTCATCTCCTGACTCTGATTTTCCTCCAGCACCTAAAGCTTATAATTTCCCAAAGACAGCCACTCTCCTTACCTGCAAATATCCTTCTTTCCTTACCACTCAGCTTTTCAAGTTGTAACACTGGAGTCTTCAATCTTTCTTCCCCCCATCTTGCCCCCCTATCCCTCTACCTCCAAAGCCTCTCTGGTGTCTTTCCATCTTCACTCCTCCCCAGGTGAGTTTCTAACCTCATCACCTCTTCCAGGCCACTGAGTTTGCTTCCCATCCATCTCCAAACAGCTGCCAGATATTTATCTCCAAAGCGAAACAGGAGACATTGCCATTCTGCCTAAAATGCTTAAGTGGCTCTTTATTAAATGCAGAGTATGAAATGGGGAATTGTAAAATTATTTTGGAGCTTCCAACAAAGCAATATTACCAGTAACTGAACCCCGGCTTTCTTTCATAGGCTTTCTTTCTCTGTTCTCCCCATGTGTCCTCTCCTTCTTGCCCTCACAATATCTTACCTTCATCTGAGCACGTCTACATATACCCTTCTGTCCAAGAAACCTTTAAGTAATATCTTCTGATGTTCCTTTTAATCTTTAGCTGTTTTAGAGACCCAATCCAAGTATCTCTTGTGAAGTCTTTTTATCCATCATTTCTCCATATATCCATTTTATCCATATATTTCTTTGTATAAATGTAGCACTTTATTAACATTCCTACTATAGATTTTCTTAAAACTTTTAATGTTGCTTAGTTTCTAAGTCATGTCCAACTTCTTTGCAACCCCATGGACTGTAGCCCACCAGGCTCTTGTTGCCATGGGATTTCCCAGGCAAAAATACTGGAGTGGGTAGCCATTTCCTTCTCCAAAGGACCTTCCCAACCCAAAGATTGAATCCGAGTCTCCAGCATTGGCAGGCAGATTCTTTATCAGTGAGCCACCAGGGAAACCCTTTCTTCTCGTAAGTGAATTAAAAATACATATCTATTTTTTGTTCTAGAATATGATCTCTTCAAAATGAAGGAAACTGTGATATTCATCATTGCATTTCCAAGACCTAGCAAAATGCCTAGAATATGATAAATTATTGGAAATATTCGTTTTTTGTCCCTATTGAAACCGAGCAGGACCCTACGGGGCTGCTGGTCAGAGAAGCATTTCTGGGTCCCCCATTCTTGCTTGTAGGGAACAGAATGTAGCCTCCATGACCTTCCTGAAGTTCCAAAGGGTAGATGTGAGCAGCTGTTAATCAAAGAAGGGAGAGGATACAGAGACAAGGGAGGAGGAGTCAAGAAGCAATAGTTCCATCTCAAGGGAACACATAGCAGTATCTCTGGGCTCTTTACAGAACCAAACCCCCAACAAATGGAGTTAAAATTCTTCATTCCAGGGAAAACAAGCTGAGGCCAGATTAAAGGAACTGGAGAAGCTCATCATGAGAAAACCTGAGATCAGATTAAAAGAGTGTAGGCCTTGCACTCATCCTATATATTATCAGCAAACTTGACCTTGAGCTGTTGCTATAAAACCTGGCAAAGCAACAAAGCTATTCTTTTCTACTTCACCCAAAACTCTTTCTCCAAGATCTGATTCAGCACCAGTGCACAGAGGTCAAGTTTTTGACATCATTATCAGGCACTTACATTCTATTCCATGTTACATTTCCATGTTGGAGTCTGAGATACTACTAAAGCAAAGCCAGGAATATTTGTATGATGTCATTATTAACTTGGAGAAAATGTTCTTTATTTGCATTATTATTTTTTTCAAGACCTTCTTTTTTTCACAGAAGCTTTTAAAGGTTATGTTCAGCACAGCATGCCTAAGTACTGTGAACTTTGAGCTAATGGACTCTGAATGATATTTTAGAACATAAAGTGCTTTCTGTCCTAGAACAACATGATTGACATATTAATAGCATACACACAACACTTGAAGTTGAGGACTTGAGAAAAGTCAGTTGTGTTAAATACCCAGTTACTTTAACTTATAGACAAACAGTGACATTGGTAATAGGGATCCTAAATACAATTCCATGTAGTTTAAATCCTTAGATACTGTCTTTACCAAGATGTGGGGAAAACAAAACAAATACATTGGTAGGGAAGATTAAATAGCAATAAAAAGGAATAAAAACACAGATGGCTAGCTATATCAGACTAATGAGAAAACCAGCTGAATAGTATTTCCATGACTTAAAAATCTGGAGGTAATGTAAGGTACATAAGAGTAATCAATAGTTACACACATCTCAGGCCATCTACAATTCAGGATGGGGAACACATGAATACCTGTGGCAGATTCATGTTGATGTATGGCAAAACCAATACAATAGTGTAAAGTAATTAACCTCCAGTCAAAGTAAATAAATTTGTATTTTAAAAAATAGAAACTTTTAACCGTAGGAGAATTCAGATGCAGTTGCTATACCTGCCACAAGCAGAGCAAGGACACTAAAATGGGGTCACAAGATGTAATCCTTGAAAAGCTATTCAAGGGAGGATCTGAATGGCCCTTCCCTGGAAGATTTCAGCACTTATTCTGCACCATGTATACAGAAAACTGGGATACTTCCAAGGGCTTCCTGAACTGGAGATATCAAACATTCAGCTTCTGGATTTGCTGTTCTTGTTGTTCAGTCTCTAAGTCACGTCCAACTCTTTGCAACTTCATGGACTACATCACGACAGGCTCCTGCATCCTCCACTGCCTCCCAGAGTTTTCTCAGGTTCATTTCCATTGAGCTTGTGATGCTATCTAATTATCTCATTCTCTGCCACTCCCTTCTCCTTTTGCCTTCAATCTTTCCCATCATCGTGGTCTTTTCTTATGAGTCAGCTCTTTGTATTGGAGCTTCAGCTTCAGCATCAGTCCCTCCAATGAATATTCAGGACTGATTTCCTTTAGGATGGACTGGTTTGATCTTCTTGCAGCCCAAGGGACTCTCAAGAGTCTTCTCCAGCACCAGTGTTTGAAGGCATCAGTTCCTCAGCACTCAGGTTTCTTTATGGTCCAACTCACATCTGTACGTGACTACTGGAAAAATCACAGCTTTGACTATACAGATCTTTGTCAGTAAAGTGATGTCTCTGTGTTTTAATACTCTATCTAGGTTTTTCACAGCTTTCCTTCCAAGGAGTAAGTGTCTTTTAATTCCATGGCTGCAGTCACCATCTGCAATGATTTTGAAGCCCAAGAAAATAAAATCTGTCTCTGTTTCTACTTTTCCCCCTTCTATTTGCCATGAAGTGATGTGGCCAGATGCCATAACCTTAGTTTTTTGAATGTTGAATTTTAAGCTAGCTTTTTCACTCTCTTCCTTCACCTTCATTAGGAGATTTTTTTAGTTCCTCTTCCTGATAGCCTGCATTAAAAAGGACAGAGCTTGACTACATCACTTTGCTTCTCCAATAAAATCATAACCCTTCGGAAAGAAGACAAGATATAAATTCTCTATGTTGAGTTTCTCTATGCTGAGTTTCTCTACGTTTTTTCTTTGTCTCCCTGTATATTTTTCCAATTTTAATCATTATAAATCTGTATTTGTTTCCTAGCCTGGTGCTTGGGTTTGTTTGTCTACCGGGATGATTGTTGATGGTGTTGTGATGCTGCTGATTCTCTGAATTAGGAGGATATTGGGATGAAGCTTTTCCACCTTCTGTGACCTGGTGCTAAAGGGCAGGTTCTGCCTGAGAAACCTATGCAAAGAGATGAGCATTTAGTGTTTAATTGCACTGAAGTCCTTTGATCCATAACAGTACTTCTCCCCTGAGGGAGAACCAACCCTCCCTACAAGTGTTCCAAGGTCACATGTGTTACCAGCACCAGTGACTGCACAGAAGGAAAGAACCAGTTCCACATCCTGAAGGGAGTATAGATTTCCTTCCTTCCATTCACAAATATACTGTTTTTATCTTTATTTGGATAATTAGTTTTCAAAGATTTACTTTAACTCGCTTTTTCATTGATGTGGAGATTTTTGGCTTCTTTCTTTTCAAGACTGCAGAGTATTCTACATCATTTTCATTAATGAGTCACTATGATTTTCTGCAACAAATGTTCACAACAGTTTTGTTCCATGAGCAGGTGGCTCAGAATCTTTATCATTCTGTTGCATTGCTTCCTTTTCCTCATTCATTCCTACAGCTTCTTAGGGGAATTCCTTATGATTGGTTGACTGAGAATGTAAAGTTTCAAGCCTGGTTTACAAATGAGTCTGCACAGAAAACTAGTAACAGTTGAAAAACTGATAGCTACAGTATTTATTGTCCCACTTGGAGAACTTTCTTTCCCCTGTCCTTCAAGGTCTCCTCTGAGTGCTAGGGCAAATCCCTCTCCCTCTTAGCCTCTGCCCAGCACAACCTGCCTAGATGTCTGGATGCTCAGACACCTGCCTTGGGTATTCAGTGTTCTCATGAAGCTGAGGCAGCAAGGGGGTCCTCCAGGGGCTTTGTTGTCAGAACTCGTGAGCCCGTGAGAACTTCCCCAGGACAAAGGGGCAGCCTTGTGTGTTCATGGAGACATGTGGGGACATGAACCTCTAAGAATTTCCAGAAATAACTAGAGGACTCATGGGGGGTAAGGATTGGTACTCCATCACCAACACAGAAAGGATTTATCAGTGCAGTTGCTGCTGATCACATCATCATTTCTCATAGCCATGTCACTGTTCCCAGGAACAGTTCCCATGATCTCTTGGTTGATGTGGTTTATACCACTTATACAGCAGGCTTCACTTTCTTTTAATTAAATACATTCATGTTCTTAATTCCAGAAAGATTCCACTCCCGAAACTGACTAAAATTGGAGGTGTGGGGGGAAAGATGATTCTCCTAGCACTAGTGAAGGTACCTGGAAATAAGGTGGAAATATGTATCAGGATAACCTTTACAGAGAGAAATTTAGCAATCAAATAAAAAGCCTCAAATAAATGCCTGACTTTGGTCCAGTAACTTCTTTTAGAGGAAATGTCTTGAGAAATTAACTATTCCCTGGCATATCAGTAAACAAAGATTGTCACAGTAATCAGGAATTGCAGTCACCTCTGTTGTTGAGCTGATGAGCCCTGAGGGAACTCAGGATGGAAAGAATACCTGCCATCTAGCAACCATCAGACTGCAGCCACTCCCTATGGTGAGTCCCGAGAAAACTCAGGAAGAGAAAGTACAGGATACTGGCCCCAGACAGCTAAGGTGCATTTGGAAAGGATAGTTTCAGTAAGCCCAGACTCTTGCATCTTCCCATACATAGAAAAGGAGCTAAATTCCTTAACTTGAGATATCTGGTTTTCTTTAATTAACAATGACCTTTTGATGTGCCAACCACCTGCTCTTTGTTGTAAAGCTCCTATATATCCTGGCTTCCTCCACCCCTGCTCTTCAAACCAGTTTTCTCAGGATTACTTGAGATACTGCCTCTCTAAAAATTTGAAGACCTAAAAGTTGCCCCTAATAAAACATAACTCTCAACTTTTAGGTTGAGCATTTTTTTTAGCCAATGTTCTTAAGGGATACTTATGAAAATAGTCATCTCAGTCTTCTTTGTAATAATGACTCTTGGAAATGACCTGCTGCACTAAGTCACTTCAGTCGTGTCCGACTCTGTCCGACCCCATAGACGGCAGCTCAGCAGGCTCCCCCATCCCTGGGATTCTCCAGGCAAGAACACTGGAGTGGGTTGCCATTTCCTTCTCCAATGCATGAAAGTGAAAAGTGAAAGTGAAGTCTCTCAGTCATGTCCGACTCCTAGCAACCCCATGGACTGCAGCCTACCAGGCTCCTCCATCCATAGGATTTTCCAGGCAAGAGTACTGGAATGGGCTGCCATTGCCTTCTCCAAGGAAATGACCTAACTTCACACAAACTGGGATTTTACTTTCATGACATGGAAGCTGTGGAGTCACTTAGCATGATGGGGAGGAATACCTAGAAGACTTTTCCATGAAACATATTCATGAACAATGTTAAGGGGGAAAACAGGTTAAAAAGTATTTATTTCTATATTTATAAAAATTATGTATAAATGCCTAGCTATGCAAACACCTCACTGGAATAGACACATTCTGGGTATGAATTTGTCTTGCTTGCACCACCATCTGTATACTCCTAATATCTATTATCATGGTTTCCACACAGCAATAATTTTGACCAGGAACTCCCTTCACAGCAGCAAGAACTTCACGGGGCTTATATCCAAGGAAAGGACAGTTGTTATCACATTTCATCCACCTGGAAGCAGAGGTCAGAATGAAGGGAAGAAGGGCTTACTGGAAACTCAGTTATAGCAGCAGCAACACAATACCCAGATACAGACTAGTGTTCTGTGTTATAGGCACACTTTACTCTTTGAATCAGAGATCATTATATGCTGCTTTCTCCCCCATAGCCAGATAGTATGAGCCTGAGGATCAAGGGTTAAAAGTTGGTACATTTTCTCTTAATATTATCCCTAACAAGCAACTTGGGAGAAGAAAATGGCAACCCGCTCCAGTATTCTTGCCTGGAGAATCCCAGGGATGGAGGAGCCTGGTGAGCTGCCATCTATGGGGTTGCACAGAGTCAGACACGACTAAAGTGACTTAGCAGCAGCAACAAGCAACTCACAAAAGTTTTGCTTTCTGTTCCAGATGCATTGAGCTCTCCTGGTTTGGGGGTCTTATTTCCGAAAGGGTAATGTTTGCATGAAGGCATACAGCAACAGCTCATTGTAATGGAAAATGAGATACCCAATTCTGACATATTGGCCTTCTTATGCCACTGAACTGACAGAAAGAAAAGGGTTACTCCCCTGAGGAGAATGATTGATCTTTATTATCATCAGGATAATCATCTTGATATCATCAAGATATCATCTTGAGCCCCGCACAAGAGCAGACAGGGAAGACTGTCTCTAGAACCCATAAGGATGCTTTGGTTTAATGCTTAACTGTCCAAGCGCAAGAGTAAAAACTCCTGAGTATCAACACTATATAGGAATGAAAGCTTGAATCACTCTACCAGCTGAGGACCCCTGACCAGTTTATGTGAAAGTGAGTCACTCAGTCATGTCCGACTCTTTGCAACCCCTTGGACTATACAGTCCATGGAATTCTCCAGGCCAGAATACTGGGGATACCCTTTCCCTTCTCCAGCGGATGGCTGAGGAGAAACGTGAAATGTTTGTGGAAGGAAAAAGCCAGAGATAATCAACTACAGTCCTGTGACCAATTTTTAAAATGAGGATTATCATATATTTGCATATTTTCCATTTTGTTCAGTCCCTGAGTTGTGTCTGACTCTTTGCAACCCCCCTGGATGGCAGCACACCAGGCTTCCCTGTCCTCCACTATCTCCTGCAGTTTGCTCAGATTCATGTGTGTTGAGTCGGTGATGCTATTTAACCCTCACTTCCTCTGATGCCCCCTTCTCTTTTTGCCTTCAATCTTTCCCGGCCTCAGGGAAATATTTCCTCACATTTTATATATATTTATACTATTTGTAGATATAAATTTTGTTTTTTCCCTTCTTTCCATTTTTATTTTATGGGCAATTTATTGGCAAAAGGAGAGAGTGGGTGATGAATGCATCCTTTCCAACAAGGTCTGAGTCTCAGTTCTGGATGTTGGGTAGGTGGGTTCTTCCAACTAAATGATTCCCTTAGATACTTCCCTTAGTCCTAGATTTAGTGGTTACTGGTTACATCCTCATTCTTGTGTTCCTTAAAATTCTCTTTACCCCTTTTACTAGTTAGTTCAATTTCACTGTTCCTTTTGGATGCATATAAGAGCATGGCATGCGTGAAGAAACAGAGGCATAAAATTAGAGGGGGGTTATGTCTGCAAGCGTAGCAGGGTGGAAGACTTCCTCACATCTGCCTCTCCATAAAAGCAATGAAAAAATTGGCAACCGTTGTCAGAATCAACTTTTTCAGATCTCTGAAAATCAACTAATAGCTGGCAGCAAACTGGTGTGCATTTAGTCAAGAAAAAGAGCTAAAGCTCAGTAAGAACAGTGAGTTGCAGCATTTCAACTCATCTAGTCACATCTCCTGCTGCCCAGTTCAACAGCCTCGGAAAACAACAGCCCAACATCCCAGAGCAGACGGAGGTCACGCAGGACTGGAAACCTCTCACAGCCTCATTCCAAATAGGCATCATTATCTTATTTGATTGGTATTCCTTGCAAGAACCAGAGGTCCTAGGCAATTAGAGAAATCTCTTTACAATCTCTAGCTGATCACTAAACTAATCAAGTAGATACATCAAAGATACAGACTTTACAGAAATTGATTTTAAAAAGTCACTAAACAAACAAACTGCTATACATATAGCAACAAAAAACCTTGTTTCTAAGTGGGTGAGAAATTGATTTCTAGAGTAGCAAAATATTTGAAATGTCTTATTTTTAACTTAAAAAAATGTTATAGAATATTGCCCATTCACATAGAGAAACAGCAATCAATAGAAGCCATCCTCTGGGAAACCCAGATATTGAAAAATATTTTAAATCAACTATTATACATATTTTTTAAATCTAAGGAAATCAAGCTTAAAGAAATAAAACAAAGAGTGAAAATATCTCTCACTAAATACAGCTCCTACCATTGCTCTGATTTTGTTCAAAATCTTTAAAAAATATTAATTCAGTCTCTCATTTGCAGATGTGATCCTGAATAATCCATGTCAATCAATCCATCTTTATTGCCAATATTTGGATTGAGAGTGGAATCATGGCACCCTCTGGACCAATGAAGTACAAATAGAGGTTTGCCACCAGTTTCGGAAGACGCTACTGTCAGTCTTCTGGGGAATGCCCAGAAGAAGCCTTTTCCATCTTCAGATATAAATGAGGAAATCCTGGAGCCCCAGATTCTAGAGATCCCACTGTCAGGAAATGAGTCCTGGCAGAAGCTGTGCTATGTACCAGAGTCTGGAGAGACAGAAAGCCTGGGGCCCTGAAGCTCTACTGAGTCAGGGCATCCATCAGCAGCAAGGCCAGAGACACCCCAGCCTTCCAGGGAGGCATTCCCCAGAGCTTTCCTACTTCCTTACTAAGCAATTAGGACAGAGTTTCTCCTTCAGAGCTTCCAAGCCCAGAGAACCAGGTCGTATCTAAGTATGTGTACAACGATAAAAAGAATGGCCTAGTGGATTAAGTCTAGGAAGTTTAAGTTAGAGACCTTTTCCCAGAGATCAGTTTGCCTTGTAATTATCCATGTCTTAGTCCTTCCTCCGTCTTAACACTCAAGTATATAAGAAAAATTATTCCATGGGACTTGAATATGTGAATGAATGGCAATGCCCACACAAAGTCAATTAGAGTTAAATTTATCATGCTTTCATCTTAATCTGATTCATTACAGGAAGGTAAGTTTTCAGACAACTTCAGATTAATTCTAGAATAAAATTTTGGTCTCTAGTTCCTTCCCTTGAATCACTAACAGTCAGCCAGTAGCTGTGATTTAAAGGCATTCCATTTGGAAGCTGGCCAGAACTCCCCTACAGAAGTAAGAGGAAATGAAATAACTTGGCATTTATGTAGGCCTGTTTCAAATTGCATACCAGCAAAATGCATTGGAAAATGTGTTTAAAATTCTGCTTCCCGATCTGTCGATTCTCATTTGGTCAAATTTCTAATGAAGTTATTGAACTAATACACAACTTCACAAAGTCACAGATGATATCTCTAAACTTCCAGCAGCGCAGGGAGTCAAACAATAAAGAGGCTCAAAATACACTACATTCCTAGCCTCCGTTTTCTGTTGTGTAAAATGTGGATCAACTAACCAGTCTTAAGATGTATGGGATTTAAATGAGATATTAGAATACCCAGTACCATGGCCGTCTCACAGCAGGTACGCAATTGCTGTTTGTGTCACCTCCTTCTCCACTCACAAACTTCGAAAACTGGCATCTGCTTGGTCTAGGGCTCCAGTGTGTTCTCTATCTGGCTTCAGTTTGATTTCTACCTTGCCTTCAGCTTTTCTCCTAATCAGTCACGTGCTCTTTCCAGAATCAGCTCTATCGTCTTCCCATCACCGGGGGTGGCCGCCTCCAGCCTAGTTTCTGTCCTGTCTCCTCTCCGTCGGTCGCACGCGCGCTCTGCTCACTTGTCCTCGCCAGGCCTCAGCAGCTCGGTTTTCCGCCTGCGCTCTCCTGAGGTCCCCTCCCGCCCACTGCAACCGTCTCATCGCCCTGGATCTGCCTCCAGTCCATCTCCTGGGACATGCCTAGTGCCCATCTAACTGTGAAGGCAAGTCCAGGCAGCACTAAAGTTAAACGGGTGGCTGGGGGTCTAGAACACCTGATTTTAAACCGCTTCCCTCACTACTCTTGCGACTTGTAAGTTCCATAATCTTGAGAAGTCTCATACCCCTGTCTCTAAAAAGGAAGTGACGCTAGACTTGGGTCATGAATTTGTTGTGAGAAGCAAATGATGAGCGCACCCGAAGCACTTCGGACAGAGTCCTGCAGGTGGCGTGCTCTCACTACCTCGTGCAATGACAAGGATTGTCCACTAGGGGAGCACGTCATCAGATGAGTCGTTCCAAGGCTCTCGGGGAAGCCAGACGCAGAGCACTTTCTGGTACAAGCGAGATCCCCCAACAGGTCCCCGCTGACAGCGAATAGGTTTCCCAAAACAGTGGAAGCTGAAAACGCTACATTATCCTTTCTATAGTTCATGCGGTACAACTTGGTTTCTTTTAGTTTATATTTGAATTAGTGACATGATTCCTCTAGGGAACTAAGAAACATAATAATTAAAAAGCAAATAGCTTACTCTTAATTTCAATTACATTACCTAGTCTATACGTCATACTTTAGTAGAAAAAATATATATATTAACCAGTACTTTAAATCCAGCTTGAAAAATCATTGGCCGCATGACCCTAGAAAAAGACATTTCCTTTCAAGAGCTTTATTGTCTTTACTTAATGCAACACAAATAAAACAGCTGCCCTTGCAATCTAGTGTATTTACTGAGAGTTCAGATTGAATAATTTACATGAAAAAACGCGTGAGAGCTTTGACCTACTATTGAAGCACAAAGGTCTATAAGGAAGCTGAACCTCCTACAATGTTTTTAAATTAAAAATTGCCTGGGTGGAGGGGGGGTAGGTTTTCAGGGTGTCAGCTGCTCAAAGTTGCACAGAGCAAGGCGTTGTTATGTTAGGCCAGTTACAGCTTTGTGGAATTCACATTTAAATCAAATGGGATAGTGGGAAGAAGTGTGTCTTTTTCCTTTCCAATCTCCTTTAACCAATCATTAGCGAATCAAATGTGATCTGTGTGGTTTTGGGTAGGAATAAGGCACACAGCCGTATATGTTAATATCTAGACTCTCAGGGAAACTGTCAAGAAATGAATGACAGAGGCTTCTAGGACAGAGTGATTCAACGGTTGTTTACAGCTAAAAAGATCACACATGATTCCAGACTTTAACTCTTCTTATTGCATCCAGCTCCCTGTGTTCAGCAGGACTTCCTGCGTGCCATGCTAGAATGACAGGAACGCCGTAACTATGCGCTTCTGTCGATCTACCTGCCGTGACGGTGCCCATGAGGCAGGACATGGGGAGAACCACAGATGAGCCATGCTGCTCGAGATTTTCTGCTGCTCAGATGCCGTCTGTTTTCCTGAAGTAGAGGGAAGTTACTGCAGAGACTGAGAGCCATTTAACTCCCCATCGATGGCATGGGGGTCACAGTACCATCCTTCACAGCATGGTGGTTGTTGTTGAGTCACTCAGTCGTGTCCGACTCTTTGTGACCCCATGGACTGCCGCACGCCAGGCCTCCCTGTCCATCACCAACTCCCAGGCCTTGCTCAAACCCATGTCCATCGAGTCGGTGATGCCATCCAACCATCTCATCCTCTGTCATCCCGTTCTGCTCCTGCCTTCACTCTTTCCCAGCATCAGGGTCTTTTCTAATGAATCAGCTCTTCATATCAGGTGGCCAAAGTATTGGCGCTTCCACTTCAGCATCAGTCCTTCCCGTGAACACCCAGGATGGAGTTCCTTTAGGATGGACTGGTTTGATCTCCTTGCAGTCATAGCATGGTAGTAAGGATTAGAGGAGAATTCACAGGCAGTGTCTTGTGGATCCTGGATCTGGGTTTTCTTCCCTCTGTGCCTCCCTGGACACACATTCCCTGAACTACAGGCAGCAGGGCTGCACAGAATCCTCTACCTAGTAGAGGAGGCGTCAAAAGGTGAAGAAAAGGAAAGTGAAGCCGCTCAGTCATGTCCGACTCTTAGCATCCCCGTGGACTGTAGCCTGCAAGGCTGAATCTACCAAGAAAAAGCTTCCAATTTCCATGTTTTGCCTGAATGCCACTTTCTTCTGAGTAGGACAAAGCGCATGGGGCACCATTGGAGATGCACTTCCCCAGGTTTGTTGAGAGGGTGAAAGACAGGCGTTTGCCACCTCTCCCAATGGAGGCAGCAGAAAATGAGGCAGAGCATCAAGGGAGGGAATGGAAAGAGCTGAAATCACCAGACATTTCCACGTTCCCATTAAACCTCCCCAACAGGATTGAGTAAGCTGATCCTTCTTCCCAAGAAGAAGCTGGCCAACACAGAGCACCAAGCCGAGCTCCCTGTGCTTCCCAGCGATCTACCACACAAACCGTAGTGTATATATGTCAACCCCACACTCCCAGTTCAGCCCACCCTTCCCAGCCCCCTCCATGTCTGTATGTCTGCGTCTCTGTTCCTGCCCTGGAAATAGGGTCACCTGTACCATTTTTTCCCCCTAGATCCCACATATATGCATTAATGTACAAAATTTGTTATTCTCTCTCTGACCCCCTTCAATTTGTATAATAGACTCTGCTGCTGCTGCTGCTGCTGCTGCTAAGTCACTTCAGTCGTGTCCGACTCTGGACAACCCCATAGATGGCAGCCCTCCAGGCTCCCCCGTCCCTGGGATTCTCCAGGCAAGAACACTGGAGTGGGTTGCCATTTCCCTTTCCAATGCAAGAAAGTGAAAAGTGAAAGTGAAGTCGCTCAGTTGTGTCCAACTCTTCACGACCCCCTGGACTGCAGCCCACCAGGCTCCTCTGCCCATGGGAGTTTCCAAGCAAGAGTACTGGAGTGGGGTGCCATTGCCTTCTCCGATGATAGACTCCAGGTCCATCTATATCTCTACACATGGGAGGGAGGTCCAGGAGGGAGGGGATACACATATACTTATAGCTGATATACTTTGTTGAATAGCAGAAACTAATGTAGCATTGTAAACCATTTACAGTCCAATAAAAAATAATACTTTTTTTAAGCCTAGAAAAGAAGAAGAAGAAGTTGGGAGGGATAAGTAACTTTCTTCTAGTCACACAGACAGTGCATGCTGTTTCTGGTTGCCTAGGAACGAACTAGATCTTTTGGAAGACCTTGTATCTCCCTGGCAAAGGAGGGGACCCATCCACTTCCAGGCACCCAGTCCCCTGGGTGTGAGAGGCAGAAGGGCAGGGGAGGCGGGGAAATTGCTCTGTAGATTCACAGAGCTTGTGCTTGGGGATTATATCTCTTTTGTAGAGTTTAAAAAAAAAAAAAAACTTCCTTTCTTCCTGTCAAGGAATCTATCATTTTTCTCCTCAATAACTTGGAGCCAACCACGGATTCAGAACCACCTGGGGAATACCCCTCCCCTGAGACTCAGAATGAACTGACAGGTGGCCCACTGGAGGGGAAGGTTTGATGAAATGCCTCTCAATCAAACCATTCACCTAGTAAAATGCTGCCTCCTCCACCATATGGCTGCCTTAGCCTTTGCCAAAACATCTCTTGGCTGGTATGAGGGTAGGTCTTTACTGCACAGATTCTTATGCATTGTTGGAAAGGAACAAAAGAAATACTCATTTAGTGAATCTGAAACTACAGAAAATGGAACAGAAAATTGGTCAATTTAATGATATTCATTTCAACATGTATCATAAAACAACTAAATTTATTTTGGATGTTGCAGAAGAGGATACTATTAGAGGAAAAACTGCTTTCAAGTTGAAGTTTTCTTCTACAGAGCATGCATTTGTTAGCAGCAATGCAAGTCTTTTAGACCAAGAATATAATGATTTGTAACTTAGCCAATTCAGAAATCCTGGTTTAGTAAGATACAATCAGAATCTGGACTGAGGTTGATACTCTGCCTCAGCAGAGAGGCACAGAGGTTTACAGATCAAAATTGGTAAGTAATGATCTCATCCATATATTATTATTAAACATTCACAATTGAATTCTTAATTTAAATGCATTTCAGTTGCTTTCTTTGGGAACATTTCTCATAAATGTATAAAAAAAGAACTGGATAATTTGGATAATATAACATAAATGCTTTTAAAAAATCTTTTGAGTGAGTTAGTACTGTGATTTTGGAGAGGTAACACTTACTTCTAACAATATAAATTTTGAATGCAGTATAGTAGGATGTATGACATTGAAGTTGATATACTTAAATAGTATTAGTAATCTAAGGTGTCTGATACCAGGTAACAAAGAGCAGATGCAGGTAATTCATGGCAGCAAACATGACCCGCAACAAATGTAATGTCTTGTGTAGAAAACAGGAAGAGAAAAAAAAAAAGAAAGAAAACAGGAAGAGACTGTGCTGACTCTGTGGCAATATGAGGGCAGTAAACTTTGCATTAGCAGAAAAAAGAGGTCATAATTGTGCATTAAAAGTGCATTTCTGTCATGTTCCAGGTAGCGTGCTGAGGCTTTTACATAAGTGTTTCATTTAATCTTCAGGATTTACCAATGAAGAATAGCAAGACTCAGCAACAAGGAAGAGCAGGGAGCTTGAGATTTGACTTAAAAAAAATGGGATCAAAAATCAGTGATGAGTAGCAGGACATCCCGTGCCATCTAGGAAGAATTTTCTGCAAAGTGAGTGTTTCTTGGTAGACACTATATGTGTTAAAGAGTCTCAGTTATTCCAAGCAACCTGTAAAGTGATACAGTGTGAGTTTAATGAATAAACAGAGAAGGGCTGATGCTGAAGCTGAAGGTCCAATCCTTTGGCCACCTGATGTGAAGAGCTGACTCCCATCCTGATGCTGGGAAAGACTGAAGGCGGGAAGAGAAGGGGACGACAGAGGATGAGATGGTTGGATGACATCACCAATTCACTGGACATGAATCTCAGCAAACCTGGGAAATAGTGAAGAACAGGGAAGCCTGGAGTGCTGCAGTCCACAGGACCACAAAGAGTCAGACACGACTGAGCAACTGAACAATGACGGCATAGTTGCTTTACCCAAAAGGGAGGGGATATATGTATTTGTATGGGTGACTCATTATGCTGTACAGTAGAAGCCAGTGCGTATTTAACACAAACCTTAAGTGGTGTTGAAATATTTGAACTATTGAGTAACTTTTCTAAACTCTTGTTTTATTTCAGAAAAGAAGTGTTGCTATTTTTGCTATTGATGCAGAAGCAGCGGTGGTTAAAACTTCTGGCACGTGAATCAAAGTCGTGGCAGGAAACTGTGCCAGCAGGCATTGTCATCCTCCCTATTACACACTCCCATAAAACAAAACCAATGCAGTTTATTTCAAAAAGGGTTACACTTAAGAACATCCTATATGAAGCTGTAAAAATTATTATTATTAAATCTCAACCCTTTAGTATACATCCTTTTAAAAATATTTTGGGTGTCAAAGTGGGATGTAATGGTTATCTCAAGAAAAACTGATTGTGTGATTATTTCAGTTACAAACAGCACTAGCTATTTTTCCACAGAACACCTTTTAAATTTGAAAATATAACTGACAGACCAACCGTGGCTTTTCAAATATAGATATTTGGCAGATACTCTCTTAAAAATGAATAAAGTGAGGAATTTTCTTCAAAGAAAACAGCTGACAAAACCTGTTTCCAATGACAAAATTTGAGCTTTCAAGTGAAAATTAGAATTTTGGAAAATTTATGTCAGCTACTGTGAACTAGACAGCTTCCTGATACTTTTAAAACGTTTCTTGTGACTTTGGTACTCATATTAACAAATCTGACTTGTGTTCTATATCAACAGATGGAAAACTCATAAACAAAAGCTCATTTGGAACACTCCTTAATTCTTTGAGAGTATAAAGTAGTTCTGAAACAATAAGAAGGAAAAATAATTGGAAAACTAGGGTAATGAACTGTTTCAGGCAAACTGAAGAGGATCAGTGGGAAATGAATCGTGGTCAGGCCTACCAGAATAGAAACAATTTTCTTACTTCAATCCAGCACTTTAGTGAGGAGGTACTTTTATCAGTATTATGGGGCCCCTTTAACACAAATATGGCTGAAGCTTTGCAGTGTAAAATCTGCCTGAAGAAAACCAGTTCTCACCAAGTCATGCGGGGACTCAGTGAGACACAGGCATCACGGCAGATGAAAACTCTAATGCTGTGGTAACAGGTTCCTACGTCTGAGTCCTGGCTCTGCCCAAAGCCATTCTGACTTGAACACGTCGGGCCAACTGCCAGTTTCCTTGTTTTTAATGTTGGAATACACCAGTATTAGAGCAATGGACGTACATGCTGAGTCTTGACAAGAATGCCCTGAATAAGTGAACCTTAGGAGACAGCCCCCTGTGCACTGGGATGAGAGGTGGGAAGCCTGGACCCCGGGGGAGGAAAGGAGATGGGTGGAGCTGGGCTGTATCTTGTGGTCAGGATGGTCAGGTAGGTTTGCTTACGTTTTAAGAGCCAGGCTGCCTTGTCATCTCCCTGTGCGGCAAAAGGCAACAGTATGAGTAGGAGGGGGTAGCATGAATCTTCCAGAAAGTAAGCTTTGTTTGACTCATGGCTTCGGAAAATTATTTGCAAATATAATTTAAAATGTTACACAACTCACTATTTTTCTCATAGAAGAAAAAATGGTGATATTCTAGCAACTTCCCAAAAAGTAATTAAAGTACTGGGTGATGCTGAGTGATACTTGGCAATTATTTTACTCATATCCTTGTTTCATCTATTCCAAAATTGAATGTTTACTATTATAATTCTGTAGTAATGATTTTTACCATTATAAGTTTCCATGATTATACTTCAGAAGTATTACCATGCATATTCATTTGCCACTTCCATTTTTTTCTCAAGTTTCCCAACATATATTTTTATAGAGACATATTTTGGTTAAGTTTTTCAATATATTAAGCATTCAGCAACTAGATTACTCACACTTCTGTTTGTATTTTTATCCTATTGTCTTTTTAAAAAAATTTGCTTTTATAGCAAGAACATTACAGAATATGGCAGGTTTTCCTAACCATTTTAAAAATAGATGTACTTAGGGATATATTTCTATGTAATTTTGATACAATAATAACAGCATTATGACTGGTTTGACAAGAAACAGAGTGAGGAAAAGGGATGTTTCACTATAGATACAGAAATCACACACATAAATCACGTGCAATTTTACAATCAACTGGCCAGCCGGCTAGCATCTTCAGGTTTTAGTCATCACCGCATTTAAGCTTACGATCTCCTCTGCATTATTAACAAGGACTCAGCGGTCCCCCTCCAGCTTTGTCTGCACTCTCGGCTCTTCCTTCTGGGGAGCAGGGCAGGGCAGGAAGATGTAGTAAGTTCTCTCACACGAGGTGCTTAAGCTGTCTGAAACTCTTCACCCTCTTGGCGATTTTCTCAGAGCAAATCTCTGAATATACTCCTTCCTTTTTCATCGTATCTAGTGATTGATTCTTTCTGGAATGCACCTTTCATTCAGCCAGGCGCTCATAAAAGTAATGTACAGTTTGCTCTATGGCACCAACAGGAGAACAACAGCTGCTCTTTGCTTCCACTGAAGATGCTGCCTATCTGCCAATCCACATGAAATGCCAGTACATCGATAGTCGCAGCAACAGTGATCAAATTTTATACCAGCTTCATAAGTCTTGAGATTTTGAATTGTGCCCAAAGCAGTGAATAATCAAGGATCAATCAACTTCATGGAGATTACTGGTTTCTGACACAGCAGGAGTCTCAGGAAGCCCCCTGAAGGCACAGGGAGGACGATTTCTAAATTCCCAAGAGCTTCAGTTCATGGCTTGATTGCGACACCTCGCCCTCCAGGAGGGGCAATTTTGGCAAAGAAAGAATTGGAGAATAAATTATCTTTACTTCTCTTAGATGTTTCAGTTTGGTCATGCATGGGTGTGTCCTAAAGGTCTTCAGTCATGTCCAGCTCTTTGCGATCCCCTGGACTGTAGTCTGCCAGGTTCCTCTGTCCATAGGATTCTCCAGGCAAGAACACTGGAGTGAGTTGCCATGCCATTCTCCATGGAATCTTCTTTGCCCAGAGACAGAACCCATATCTCTTACCAGTCTCCTGCATTGGCAAATGGGCCCTTTACCACGAGCACCACCGGGGAAGCGGTACCAGCAGTGAACTCTAAGCCACCTGCTTAGGATCAGTGATGCCAAAAGCATGTATCTTCCCTCTGCTGCTGCTGCTGCTGCTAAGTCGCTTCACTTGTGTCCGATTCTGTGTGACCGCATAGACAGCAGCCCGCCAGGCTCCCCCATCCCTGGGATTCTCCAGGCAAGAACACTGGAGTGGGTTGCCATTTCCTTCTCCAATGCATGAAAGTGAAAAGTGAAAGTGAAGTCGCTCAGTCATGTCCAACTCTTAGCGACTCCATGGACTGCAGCCCACCAGGCTCCTTCATCCATGCGATTTTCCAGGCAAGAGTACTGGAGTGGGGTGCCATTGCCTTCTCCGTATCTTCCCTCTGAGCCCTTAAATTCCATGTAACTTCAAACACTAGGGCATGTTGAGTTGGCTTGGTTCCATAGATAATATTAAATTACCCAGGAAATAAATCAAAGTTTGTCTCTCTTCAGAGTTCTGTCCTCAATATTGAGCAACATTATTATAATGAGACAGTGTATGTAGTTTGTCTTCTCCTAAAGAGAAAAATCAGTTAAAAATACAAATGGAAGTTATAAACCCACTTTGCATAGTTCTGGAAAGTTGATATAGACTTCATATCAATCTCTCCCTTTTATTTCATCCACATAGCAATGCTGTAAGGCAGACTGGTTTGGGGTTCTATTTCACAGATGAAGAATAACAGACAGGAATGCTTTTGAACTGTGGTGTTGGAGAAGACTCTTGAGAGTCCCTTGGACTGCAAGGAGATCCAACCAGTCCATTCTGAAGGAGATCAGCCCTGGGATTTCTTTGGAAGGAATGATGCTAAAGCTGAAACTCCAGTACTTTGGCCACCTCACGTGAAGAGCTGAGTCATTGGAAAAGACTCTGATGCAGGGAGGGATTGACGGCAGGAGGAGAAGGGGACGACCGAGGATGAGATGGCTGGATGGCATCACGGACTCGATGGACGTGAGTCAGAGTGAACTCCGGGAGATGGTGATGGACAGGGAGGCCTGGCGTGCTGCGATTCATGGGGTCGCAAAGAGTCGGACACGACTGAGCGACTGAACTGAACTGAACTGAACATTGTGCCATTTCCCAAAGACCTTGAAGCTTGAATACAAAGAAGAGGGATTCAAGCCAAGATGTTCTAGTCTGTCTAGAAACCTGATCCTCATTGCTGCTCCTTGCTGTCCACTGGCTCACAGTGCTTTGGGGCAGGGGGTTTATGTAAATTCTATTGGTTTAAGGATAAAGGTACATGAAAATCAAAAACTTAGAATCACATTCTAACATGTATACTATCATGTGAATTGAATCGCCAGTCTATGTCTGACGCAGGATGCAGCATGCTTGGGGCTGGTGCATGGGGATGACCCAGAAAGATGTTATGGGGAGGGAGGTGGGAGGGGGGTTCATGTTTGGGAATGCATGTAAGAATTAAAGATTTTAAAATTTAAAGAATAAAAAACTAAAATAAAAAAAAATAAAAAAAAAACTTATCTAAGTAATACTATAAGTGCCTATTTTCATTCTATTACTTTGTGTTGGCCTAGCTAGGTTTCTCAGAAGTTGTCAGTGGATGTGCCTTCTTCTGACATTTGTAGCTTAGCTTGTCGCACTCCAACCCTCCCACCAAGAACTGCTAGAAACACTGAAACCATGAAAGGGAATTGTCTGTTTGAAGCCTTTGAAGAGCTACCTAGACAGGAGCAGCCAGGATCCCAGAGATAAAAGAAGTGCAGAGACGCATATTCACCACGAAACACAATTTTTTTTCCCTTGAACTATTTGCGAATTAGAAGGGTAATTGCCACTGGTTCAGAAACTAATCAGACAGACAGAGCTGAGAAGTAAAGAAGCTGAGCAGAATTTCCAGAAATCTTAATGCATTCGAGAGACTGAAAAGGGAGTTCGGGTCTCAGCAAGAAGAGAATGTCTGGTGTTTAATCCAGGAAATCCTGAAGGTCTACATGCTGTAAGTAAAAACAAAGTGAAATGCACCAACTCTTTAAGAATAATAATAAAGTTATTTAAGAATAACAAAGTTCAGCCTCTTATTGTTTAATCAATGGTCAATTTCAATTTATGATTTGCTCTGAGCTACTGGTTCCAAATTTTTGGTCCACAAAACCTCAAGGGGCATTTGGTGCTTAGTGATGAATGATTTGGTTGTCAGAAGTAAAAATAAATCTCTAAGGATGATAACAAACTTTATCATTTATCGTAACAAATGATCATTACAAATTTTGAAATGTACGTTTTGACTTTAAATTTGAAAGTCACTCAACATACCAGAAGATAAGACCAAGTGATAGAAAATAGGCTAAAAAAAAAAAAAAAAACCACAGACACAGACCCATGGGGAATTCAGACATTTTAGTTAATGTTACCAGACACAAACTTTAAATTGTAGACACACATACAAATATGATCACGAAATTAGATGGCGAATGGAAATCATCAATAAGGAAATTGAAGCAATAAAAGTAAATCTAATGGAAAATATAAAATTAAGTATGCTCTAAGTGTAATTAAGATTGTTTGATCACAGGATATTGAGAGCTGAAGAAAGGATAATTAAGCTGAAAGACAAGTCAAAAGCAAATAGACTAAAATTGAGGGAAAATATGATTAAGGCCATCTCATCCTTGGTCGCCCCCTTCCCCTCCTGCCCTCAGTCTTTCTTAGCATTAGGATGTTTTCCAGTGATTCAGCGCTTTGCATCAGGTGGCCAAAGTATCTAAAGCTAACTTTTCTTTATTCCTTTCAATATTGTTTTTTCCGCTACTTTTTAATATGGAATGATGTGGAATAAAAATCACTGAAAAGCTTTTCCTCCAAATCAAAATTAGGGCCTGAACAATATGATTGTGCATTTCGGCCTTCTGTTCATTTTGTGATCTCTTACCTATTTGTCTTATGAAATCCCTGGGCTTTATGAGCCAGGACAGAAATCAGACTCTACCAGATCCCTACAGAAATAGTATATGGGAAAAGGCATAATCAATAGACACAGAAGCTATATCATATTCTGAGCAGATTTGCTTTCTATCTTCAAAGTCATTACTCAAACTCTGTGAACTTACATAAATAGTTTGTTTTACAGTGTAGGTGGCAAATGTGTAGAAGAAGGTATCTTTAGATTAAAATAAACATTCCAGAATGGAATAAGAATTTATTCTTATCCGATCCATTTGAGTCTTTATAGCTAATTCAGTTTCCCATTCTCTATGGCTTATTTCTAAACTTTGACCTTCTCCTAAATCTCACTTATACAGGAACCCTTCTTTCTAACATCTTTGGGAATTAAACCATTGCCTGCTCTATGTCAGATTTTTAGCACTAATCCCACACAATTTCTTTCACTTGTGTTCAACATTTCTTTCTCCCCTTGTGTCCTTGGGAGAAGGTGCTCCTGAATTTAGCCAGCTCTTGCACCAGACACCCTGTGGACACATCTACATAGCCCCCCTCCCTCAATTCTCAGCAGTTCTGATCTAGCAAGTATCTTCTTTCTGCTCTATATTCAACCTCACCTTTTTATCTCCTCATCAGTATTTGGAAATGCTCAAGAACACAACATTGTAAATCAACTGAGCGACTGAACTGAACTGAACTGAACTGAATGATGTCTCAACCAGGGATTGAACCTTTCCCTGGCTGCGGCAGCATTACTGGTGATTAAGTTATAAATAACCATTAAGTTTCGTTTAGTATCTGCTATATTCTCGAGACACATAGTGTGTTAAATACAGTACAGTCACAGAGAAGGAGGTTGGGATTAGCTGATGGAAACTATTAAAATACAGCATGGATAAATAACAAGATCCTACTGTTTAGCACAGAAGACTGTATTCAATATCCCATGTTAAACAACATGATGAAAAAGAGTATTTCAAGAGAATGTATACACACGTGTACAACTGAATCATAACTGAATAACTTTGCTGTACAGCAGAAATTAGCACAATATTGCAAATCAACTATCCTTCAATATAAATAAATAATGTGATCAAGAATCTCCTATCTTTAAAAAATGCCCTTGGCCCTATATATTCCTCCAGTTACCCCCATACCCCTAATTTTCCACCAAAAACTTAATGAAAATTTGGCTCATTCGTTCTCTCCCCTTCGTCACCACTACTAATCTCCAAGCCCATCGTGGCTCTCATTTCTCCCAGTATGAAGTTCGGGCTACTGTATATAAAGGCCCTAGTGACTCTGTGTGGCAGGACCAGTGAATGCTTTGTATCTCCTCCCACCCCAAACTTGGTCCTTTCCCAGTGACCCCCACATTCTACACAGTTGTTGGAGCCAGAAGTCTAGCAAGGAACACCATGAAGCTGGGAAGACACACCGCCTTTCTGGTTCACCAGCTACTCCCCATGGAATCCTGCTGTGTTTCACAGACGAAACAAATGCCAAGCACATTTCTAAGGCTTTTGAAATACTTTGGCAATTATCTCTGAGAATGTTGTATCCATTTATAATTCTACTGGAAGTGCATGAGAAGGCTGGATTTGACAACATTGGAATATTTTCATTTTTTTGTCTTGGCCAAAGTGGTGAGTGAGAAATGCTATTTCATGTTTCTGAGTTTCAAAAAGACTAGACTCTTTTTTTGCATAGTTCTGGGCCCTTGTATATTGACCCTTTGAGGGGTTTGCATTTTATCTGATTTCCTTTTACTATCTATTTCTTATTGATTTGCAAACACCCTAAAACTTGATATAATTCTCTTGAATAAGTTTTTCACCTATAGGATATACCCAAACTATACTTTGTCTGCTGTATATTATGTATATATACATATATATACATATATATTTAATACAGTCAAATTAAGTTAGCTCAGGATCTGGTGAAAATCACAAATCACAAACTGTCATAAATAAAATATTAGCACCATGGTAGACCCAACTTTTGGGCTGAATAGACAGTAATAGGGCCAATGAATTATGTCTTTCTCAGATTGAAGAAGAACCTTGAGTGTATTACTAGTTCATTCTAGAACAAACACTATATTGCTTTTTAATGAAGCTCGGAGTTATTGATTTTAGTGAGTCTTCAAGCCAAGAAGATTGTAGTCTGACTTTATAGTGAACTGAGAGGTGCTTCTAATCTCGCCCCTTGGCTGTATCTGTCACTTTGATGAATGTCTCTTGGATCTTCCTCCTGGGCTGAGTCATGGGCAATAATAAATGATGGGGAGGGGGGTGGGGTACACTCTTCTCCAGCAGCAGATTGGGCACCTACCCACCTGGGGAGTTCATCTTTCAGTGTCCTATTTTTTTGCCTTTTCGTACTGTTCTTAAGGTTCTCAGGGCAAGAATACTGAAGTGGTCTGCCATTCCCTTCTCCAGAGGACCACATGTTGTCAGAACTCTCCATCCATTTTGGGTGGCCCTACATGGCATGGCTCATGGGTTCACTGAGTTAGACAAGGCTGTAGTAGGTGATCAGTTTGATTAGCTTTCTGTGATTGTGGATTTCAGTCTGTCACCCACTCCAGTGTTCTTGCCTGGAGAATCCCAGGGATAGGGGAGCCTGGTGGGCTGCCGTCTATGGGGTCACACAGAGTCAGACATGACTGAAGTGACTTAGCAGCAGCAGCAGCAGCCTTTTGATAGATAAGGGTAAGAGGCTGATGGAAGCTTCCTGATGGGAGAGACTGACTGTGGCGGAAACTGGGTCATGTTCTGACGGGCAGGGCCATGCTCAGTAAATCTTTAATCCAGTTTTCTGTTGATGGGCTGGGCTGTGTTCCCTCTTGTTGTTTGACCTGAGTCCAAACTATGGTGGAGGTAATGAAGATAATGGTGAACTCCTTCAAAAGCTCTCATGATGCACTGCCCCACTCAGGGCCCCCAACCCTGCAACAGGCCACCACTGACCCACACCTCCTCCAGAGACTCCTGAACACTCACGGGCAAGTCTGGGTCAGCCTCTTGCGGGGTCACTGCTCCTTTCTCGTGGGTCCTGGTGCACAGAAGCTTTTGCTTGTGCCCTCCAAGAGTCTGTTTCCCCAGTTCTGTGTAAGTTCTGTAATCAAATCCCACTCGCCTCCAAAGTCAAATTCTCTTGAGGGTTCTCAGTCCCATTGCCAGATCCCCAGGTTGGGAAATCTGTTGTGGGTCCTAGAACTTTCTTAACAGTGCGAGAATTTACTTGGTATAATTGTTCTTCAGTTTGAGTGTCTCTATCGGGGCTCTGAGTCCTGGTGCACACAAGGTTTTGTTTGAGCCCTGAGTGTCTCTGGCAGGTATGGGGTTTGATTCTAATTGCGATTTTGCCCCTCTTACCATTTTTCTAGGGATTCTCCTTTGCCCTTGGACATGGGGTATCTTTTTTTGCTTGCATCCAAAAAAGGGGGCTTCCCTGATAGCTCAGTTGGTAAAGAATCCACCTGCAGTGCAGGAGACTCCAGTTTGATCCTTGGGTTGGGAAGGTCTGCTGGAGAAGGGATAGGCTACCCACTCCAGTATTCTTGGGCTTCACTTGTGACTCAGCTGGGAAAGAATCTGCTTGCAGTGTGGGAGACCTGGGTTCAATCCCTGGGTTGGGAAGATCCCCTGGAGAAGGGAAAAGCTACCCACTCCAGTATTCTGGCCTGGAGAATTCCATGGACTTTAGTTCATGAGGTCACAAAGAGTCAGACATGACTGAGCGACTTTCACTCTTTCTTTACAAGTATATAATCTAAGTCCCAAAAAACAATAATATGCAGAAATCTGGATTAAGCAAGAGATGGTTTTCAGCTCTTCTCAGATTGATACCACATGGTTCCCTGGGCTGCCCTCATTCCAGCTCTCTCCACCCTTTGCTGGAAGATGCATCTGACCTTTCCAGACTTGGTACCTGCAAAAATTCCCCCCCAAGCTTAGTTACACAGAGTGAGCTGGTAAGTCTCCCCAGACCTTGATTTTGGCACTATCATACTCTACAGACTCAAAATAAAAAGAGCAGGTTTAGGATACTTAGTTTAATATCTGGCAGTTATTCCACATAAAAAGTATTCATTCCTTTCCAAACTTTGAAAGATAATAATAATTCATTTTGTTTGTGTTATTCACTAGTTATGATTTTTAGATCCCATATGTAAGTGGAACCACACAGTAGTCTTTGCCTGATTTATTTCACTTAGTATAGTGCCTTCCAAGTCCATCCATGCTGCTTCAAGTGGCAAAACTCCATTCATTTTTAAGGCTGAGTAGTATTCCAATATATAAGTATATATACCACACTGTTATCCATTCATCTGTTGATGGACACTTACTTAGGTTGCCTCTAGACTCACAGATTAAGAAAGTAATTTAGGTGGCTCAGACAATAAAGAATCTGCCTGCAATGTGGGAGACCTGGGTTTGATCTCTGAGTCAGGAAGAACCTTTCAGAGAAGGGAATGGCAACCCACTCCAGTATTCTTGCCTGGAGAATTCCATGGACAGAAGCAGGCTATATAGTCCATGGGGTCACAAAGAATCGGACATGACAGCACACAGGCAGTCTTTAGTGTTTATCAATGGGGAGAAATAAGGGGAAGGAGCAATATAGAGGTAAGAAAAAAGGCATTATTGTGGGATTATATGAAATTACATGTGTGAAAATTGTAAATTGTAAAGCACTGTAGAATTTAAAGAATCTTTCATTATATAAAAAAAATAAAGATACTAATAATTCTGTGAATCTACCCTGGAAAGATGGAATGTAAGCACCTCAGTACCTGATTGAAAGCTCTCCATCCCCAGATGGATCCTTTTTCAGACGGCATCTTTTCCCCTCCACATCCTCCCCTAAAGGACGTACAGACCCCAATTCACTCTGACTTGCCTTCTGATTTTCCTAGAAGTCCTGGCTCCACCCCCACTCAACTCAGGCTGAGAAAACCCTGTCTTTTGTCTAACATTCCAGCCCAAATGTCCCAGAAGGCATCATATTCCCATATAGAACTGAGCAACACAGCATCCCTGAGCCTCAAAAGATACTTCTACTCCATGCACCTCTGATTCCAGGGTCAGAATTTTAATGATAGCTAAGAAGTCAGCCAATGATCCTTAGAGCCTAAAAGCACTGATGTGACCACCCTCCACATGTGACCCCCGACCGCACTCACTGCATGTTTTATTAGCGGGTGAGAGGCAGGCCTCAGCCTGGCCTTCCCTTTGTCCCAAGCTCTCCAGGTGTTGGCGGTGATCACAAACCCTCCAGGCCCAATACCAGTCCCTCAGCCTCCTGGCTGACAGGTCTCACCTGGAGCTCTGCTAAGGCAGGGTTGGACCTGCCTGCTGGTACCCGGCTTCCCTCACATCCCATCTAGGGCCAAGGCTCCACCCTCCCACAGTCCGTGGCTCAGTCCCTGCTCACTGGCACGTGGCCCTGGCCTGACACACACCAGGGCTCACGGCTCTCCAGACGACAAGTAAATGCCCCCATCCTCTGGGTCTGTCCCTGATGCAGGCCCCCATACACAGGGTTTCTGAGACTCCTGGAGAGAAAGGGATTCCACTGACTGGGCACTGGGTGTTTGGAGGAAGAAAACGTCTTGGAGAATCAGAAATCGTGTAAGTGATAATCGGAAAAACTCCTTTCTGTACCAGATGATGGAAAGAGAAAACCCAGTATGAGCAATTGAGACATCTAAGCTTATGTTTGCAATTATGATCTGCCCAAGAGAGCTTGTTTTAGTGAGGCAAATGCCACCTGCAATTTGTGGGGAGGGGGATGAAATATTTGTTTCAAATCCCCAGAACATTGGTTTGCGATTGCAATTCCAAGGGTAAAATGGAGAGAAACAAATTCTGCCACTATGCAGCTCTGCATTCTACCCTCTCAAGCCCCACACGTAATTCTTAGAGTTAAAAAGGAAAGGCCAAACTGGCAGAAGAGCATTCATGTCTGATTCATGTTGCTTTTGGAATGGTAAAAAGTGCTTAGCTCTTTCGCATGCAGAAGCCACTCTGATTAGTTCCTACAGGACTGTAGCACACAGAACAATGATAAAGGATTTGGTTGATGAGTTAAGCTATTAAACATTTATAACAGTGTATATTCATACAGATCAATTCATATTTCTTCTCATGAAGTCTGATTATCTAAGATCAAATTGAGGAAGAAATTTTGTCATCATGCAGTGACTGTCAAAGATGATAATTGCCAAAATAGATAACTCAGGTAAAAATGGTCTTCATTTCATGCCTCAGTTATGAATGTTCACTGATCCTTGCAATTTTCTGTTAAGAGGACAAAATAGAAAGCCATGCAGTCTAACCATGTGACAATAAGGATAATAAGTAAGAATGCTCAGTCTTCCTAATTTTGGCACATTGTTACTTCTTAGATTTTGAAGAAAATTGTACCATTTTCTCCCAACATCTCTTTTCTTTTTTACCAATCTTGTGACCAAAATGACCAGTAAAACATGAGACTATCTTGGAGATTTAAATAAGATGAATATATGTATGAAAGTGTGTGTGAAATACTGAAGTATGAAAGGTCAAATGTAACCGGGGTAAGTTGGAGGGTAAATGAGTAGATAACGACTGTATTTATCAAGTTCTGTGTTTCTTCCTATTTTATCTTCTAAGTGCCTATGGTCACATTTAGTTGTCATTTTCCATGATGATTGTTAAGATGTCTGACATTCTACTTTTCCTCATCCTGTGTAACTTATATCACAGTTTTCTTCAACTGCAAGTAATATAAAATTGAATAAAGTGGTAAACTAATTCAATTTTTTTCCATAAGCACCAGAAAGCTAGAGGTAAGCATTCTCAATGGAAAGAGCATTTCCAAACTGAACCTCCAAACCTAGTTCCTCCTCCCTTCCTGTTCTGAGACCCTTAATGAATGACTTTCATCCTCATGTTTACACAATGTTTGCTGTGCCTCTAGGCATCACATTTCTATTCCAGGTAGCAAAACAGAAAGGGGAAAAGGGCAAAAAGAATGTGCCAGCTGAGTCTGATACTTTTTATTAAGAAAAGAGCAGCTTCTCCGGAAACGCCAGCCACAATTTCTTATTGGGCAGAACTGTGTCCCCCGGGCACCACTAGCTACAAAGCAGCCTGGAAAATCGAGCTGTTCAGCTGGACACATGGCTGCCCAGCCAACATAAAGGGTTTCCTTAGGGGGCTTTCCTGGTGGTCCAGTGGCTAAGACTGCACTCCCAATGTAGGGAGCCTGGATTTGATCCAGGAAACTAGACACATGATACAACTAAGACCCAGTGCAGCCAAATAAATCAATAAATATATTTTTTAAAAAACTGTTTCCTTAGAAATGGAAGAAGAGAGGTAGTAAGTGTGGGTGGACTAAATGCAGTGTCTTCTACAGTTCCTGCCTATAGTTAGGGTATATCTATACAGTTATATAGTTATGACTGAGAGACACATAGACTCATCTACTTGTGGTCTGAGAAGAGGGAGCTGTGATCCAGAAGGGAGTCATCAAACCCTGTCTGGCTAGTGAGTGGCGGTGCTGACGGGATGGTCAAATGAGCCCCTGGAGAAGGCTCTGGTGCAGCTGCTGAGGCTGCTAGTGCATCTTCTCTGGGTGTCCTGGGAGGAGAGCGGGTGGGAGAAAAGCAGGGGGTGACCCCGGAGAGCAGGGTCTCTCTCCAGGAGAGGGAGAATGACGTATGTTACCACGGTGATGGCTCACTCCTGCACGGGGCTTCAGATACCACGTCCCTATTCCCCTTGATACCGTGTTCACCAGGACAGAGTGTACTTTCCTGAAGCTCTGAAATCAGAACAGTGTCTAATTCTTCCACAGGACACTGATGACCCTGGGAAGGCCAGTGATGGTTATATAAACGCAAGAATATATCTGAATGTGCTGGGAACTAAGTTAGATTTTTTTTTTTTTACTGACCCTGCCACAGGTGTTATGTTGGGGTCTTCATCTGTAGGGTCTACCTAAGCCTTCTGGAAACCCTGTAAAGCAGGAGTCGCTAACCGCGCTGTACACATGTGTATCATGGATGAGGCAGATCTCCTGCTGATCCACACTCTCTTGTCTACAGCTCTGTATTATTCACGGTTCTTCAGAGAAACAGAACCAGTAAGATGCATAAAAATTCCTTTGTGTGGGGTGTGTGTGTGTGTGTGTGTGTGTGTGTGTGTGTGTGCACACCCACCCAAAAGGCAGGGGAGAAGAGAAATGAAGAAACTGAGCTGCCTGCTGATCAGGTTAGAACCTCGTGATCCAGCCGTGCCTGAGCTGGATCTCTGCTCTGGGCGCCATTAAATTCTGTTTACGTTAGGCTGTAAAAAACTGTGAGCTGGGTTTCTGTTGGGGTAGAATCTTTTCAACTACACTTAATAAGCATCTTTTCTTTCCCAGTTGCCAAATAATAACCACTCTACACATTTCCTTCTGAGGGCTTCCCCGTTCAGCATACACGCGGCATCCCCCGTTGGGGGTGGTGGTGGGGAGAACAAGTCACAAAAAATAAAGCATGCACAGATACACCGACACACGGTTTCTAGCCCTGAGAGGACTGTCCCTGCAAGGGTCTGCGCATGTAATTTTGAAGTCATGATTTAGAAAACTGGACTTGTGCTCTTTTTATATAGAATATGAACCTTCTCACTTTCTCTTCATAGCTCCTCATTTTGGGGTTCTTTGCCAAAGAAAGAAAATTAAGGTTCTCAGTAGAATAGTCAATATGCTCAGATGGCGTTAAACTGTTTGTGTTAGAAGAATAAGTCAAGTTTCGATCTGTGATGATTCCCATTACCTTCTTCCCTATGGTGGTCCTCATCAGAGGGTCAGAGGTCATCTATGTCATCTCCAACCACTACTATGACAACAGCATCCTGAAGGAAGCACGTTCCTTCTGACTTAGCCCACCTCGAAACCCTCTGCCTCATTTCTATCCCTCTATGAAAGTAAACTCTCCTTTCTCAGTATGCTTTCTTCATGCAGTCATGTTAAAATACAACCAATTTATTCTCTCTTTAAAATATTCATTTTTAAATATTCATAATTTCTAGAACTCATTGGCCATGTTTCCAAGAAAACTATCTGATTATATGATACATATTGACCATATTCCATATGCACAAAGCCACATTTATTCTTCAGAAAGTAATTTAGTAGCATAAATTGAGGACAAGTGAATTTGAACATCTAGAAATAAATGTACAGTTCTTTATTCCTCAACTATTTTCCAAAATGATTGTCCTTGCATTCCAGAATTTTAAATCTGGCTAAATAAGGGAAAGTTTAAATTCCTCTTAATCATCTCAAATGTGTCACCAGGTCCCATAACTTCTCTTTCTGAGCAGGGCATTCTCCCCCATTGACCAGCCTCTGCAAGCACTTAACACCTCCCAAATCCAAAAGTAACAGCTAATTTATAGGCTGTTTTATTTCTACTTCTGCCTAGTTCTGTAGAAGACTGTTAAGAACCATTTAAATCACTGGCAAAAAATGATCAATCTTAAATTGACGCTATTAGAACCAATTATTAAAAGCATGTTTAATAATTTGTTTTGTTTTTCTTGCTTTCCTTTGGGCTCCAAGAAGGAGAAAAGGTTTATGTACTACATTACATGATAAGTACCTTGGTCTTTGACCTTCTTTCCCAAAGTGGGGAGTCACATGGCTTATCATGGATCACACAGATTGTTTTTGAGTTGGAAGATGGCTTTGATAAAGGTGAAAATAGCCACATTCAGAATGGACAGAGTTATGCGTGGGCATTGACTCAAGTGTGTGAATGGGGGTTTCCTTTACACATGACACTTGAGGAACCTCAGTGAGCCCCTAGTGAATTTTTATTTGTGAGTCTGCAAACAACTGTGGCTGTAATGATATGTTGTAGAGTCTCCAAGCATTATCTTTGGAAAAGCACATAGGATCCGAGAGATTGCTAAAGCATAAGATAAAAAGATACTCTTTTTCTTTTATTTAAAAAAATTGGCTAAGAGGAAAACCGGCCAAACACCTAGGCATAGACAGTAAAATTTAACACATACAAGTACTGGAAGGAATGAAAAAGAATCCATTTGTACCCGCTTTCACAATCAAAAGGTACTCGGTCCAGAAATCTGCAGAGCTTTGTACGGAATTTATTAAAGAAGATGGAACCAATTTATTCCAGCTATTATCGCAAGCCGGAAAGATCAGAGGGGAGGCAGCAGATAGGGCCCATCTGCAGCCAAAGTCATTTTCCCCTCCTGTGGCCCCCTCTCAGACAGCAGCTTAGCAAGTCTGACCCTGAGGTCTTAGAAGAGAAACACAAATCCACTGGAAATTTAGCCAGCACCTCAAGCCAGTAAGCTGAAGATGCAACCAGACCTAAGTCTTGTCAACAACTGACCAAGACAATCATCTCTGGACAAAGAAAAAAAAGAGATTTTGGAAGAGGCTTTCAGTATGATCATAATAAAACTAAGCAAAATTGAAAACATAAATTGCAAGGTATGAATATAACTCTATTTGGAATTTTGATTTCTGGGACCTTAATTACTTAGTCATCTTAATTCTTCTTATATTTTATCTAATAAACCAGTAATGTGGTTATTTTTGCTATTATTGGTAATATCAAGGGAATACTACCATGTATATGCAATTTAACTGGCAACTGAACCCAGTAACAATGCCATCACAATTTCTGATTTTGCAGAGAGAGGATCTGAGCTTTCAATAGTTCATGTAAAGTGTCCAAAATACACAGAGCGAGTGGTGAGGGCAGTGATCAGAGTCAGGTTGAGCCCAGAGTCAAGCTCTGTACCTCTGTGTATCCCTGCCTCCCAGATTTCTTAAATCCCTCCTGGGATTTAAACTAAGAAGGATCTTGAAACAAACGTCACTAATTCCACCTCTGCTGGAGGCATGACTTGAGTAGTTGCAGAAAATACTCCTCCTGAGTGGGGCTCTTTCCTCCAAACTGTTTCAACTTACTATTGTAGCAGGCGCTTAAACTCAGTGTGCACAGGGCCAGGCAGGTAACCTGAATGTGTAATTTCTCTGAATATATGAAGACACACTTGCACGCATCTTCACCCATCTGGTAGGCTGTCTTTTTGTTCTGCTGATGGTTTCCCTCACTGTGCAGAAGTTTTTTAGTTTGACGTAATCCCATTTGTTTTTGGTTTTGTTTTCATTTTCTTTTTTTTTAATTTTTAATTTTACTTTATTTTACTTTACAATACTGTATTGGTTTTGCCATACATTGACATGTACACCATTTGTTTATTTTTTTGTTTTTCTTTTCCTTGCCTGAGGAGACAGATCTAGAAAGATATTGCTAAGATTCACGTCAGAGTGTACTGCTTATGCTGTCTTCCAGGAGTTTTATGGTTTCTTATGCTCAAGTCAAATCTCTTTTGAGTCAGTTTTGATGTATCATCTGAGATAATGATCTAGTTTCGTTTCTTTTTTTTTTTTACATGGGGCTTTCCAGTTTTCCCAACACCACTTATTGATTAAGAGGCTGGTCTTTCTCTACTGACTGCTCTCTTTTTGCTCTTTTGTCATAAATTGTCTATATGTGCGTGGGTTTATTTCTGGGATAAAGAAGATGCAGAATATATATAAACTGAGATGCTACTCAGCCAGGAAACATAAAATTTTGCTATTTTCAACAACACGGGTGGACCCCAAGGGCATTGTGCTAAGTGAAATAAGTCAGTGGGAGAGACAAAGGCCATGAGATTTCACTCATGTGTGGACTAGGAAAAAACCAATAAACAAACACATGAAAAAAGAAAATAGATGAACAAACCAAACAAAAAAGGAACACATAGATAGAAAGAATAGGGAGATGGAGGATAAAAGGGGGATAAGAGCAAAGCTGGTCAGGTGTATGGTGACAGATGGAGAATGAAATGGTGGTGGTGAGCACCCCGTAGGATGTGCAGAGTTAGAAATAAAACGGTGAATGTGTGGAATTTGTGATATAAATCAATACTTGTTGTTGTTTAGTTGCTAAGTCATGTCTGACTCTTTTGTGACCCCATGGACCATAGCCCACCAGGTTTCTCTGTCCATGGGATTTCCCAGGCAAGAATACTGGGGTGGGTTGCCATTTCCTTCTCCAAGGATCTTCCTGACACAGGGATTGAACCTGTGTCTCCTACATTTCAGGTGGTTTCTTTACCACTGAGCCACCAGGGAAGCCCTAAGTCAATGCTACATCAAATAAATAAATAAAAATATAAGATGAAGAGGACTGTATCTACACACACACACTACAGGCATGCAAATCCACTTCTCCCTTAGCAGCCTACAACACTATAGGCTGATCAAAGGAAAGCACTCCACAATCGAGATTGCCCCAATGGGCAAGGGTTTATGACCCTATGTTTGAGGTCAGCAATAAAATCAAGTGAGAAAAGTGCTTATTTAATACTTGGCTAAAAGCACAAATAGTGAAGAAGATTCAGACTTTGAGGTACAATTGTGAATGCACCGAATAATTGGGTTGTAAATGGATATACTTTTACAAGATTGAAAAGGCAAACTAGGGGTTATGAAGTAATAAAATTACACTTTTATACTGAGGACTATTACACTGAGCAGTAGTGGAGTCAAAATTGGGCCACTTTAATACTCTAAATAGATGCACTGTTGAATGCTGTTGTTTGTAAAGACGTCTCAGTTTTTCAGAGATTAAAGCCTTTTGTTCCTACCTGATGTGAACAAACTGCAGTCGTAGTAAATGAAAAACTAGGGACGCCAAAATGAAAGGTCCACTCAAGCAAACTACTTGAGCATTTGAATCTACTCTGTAGCATGTTTACTGAGAAAGATAAGGTTCGGAGCTTCTGTAATCCATCTTTGTTTAAACTGTAAGATATCCTGGTAATGAATTTAAAATGACCAGGAAATGTATTTACCAGTGTTGGAGTCTATTAAGGTACAATATAAATGTAAACTGGCAATTGGGATTATCATGATCACCGGGGCACTTTAATGATAATAAAGTAGCTACCTGTCAGAATCAGCGTTTTGAAAGGAGTAATCTTGTATTTTTTTCATTTTTATTATTTTTGCTTTGACTTACCAGTGTTAGACTTTATTATTGTCTGTTATGGAGATAGGGATTTGGTTCTTATACTTTTAGCATACATGATTCCTGTCTCCTCTCCTGGCATAACATTTATGCCATAACTGTTGGTGACATCAGATTCCGAGCCTGCATTATTATGACCAGTAACTATTGTTTTCTGCTTAGCTAAGTGGTGTACTTTGATTAGGCTCCCTTTGTCTTTTTAATGATTTTTTAAAAATGTTTTTAATTGTAGGATAATTGCTTTACTTGGAGGATAATGTTGTATTGGTTTCTCCCACACAATCACATGAATCAGTCATAAGTATACATATGCCCCTACCACGCGAACCTCACTCCCACCCCTGGCCCCATCCCATACCTCTAGGTTGTCACAGAGCATGGGGCTGGTTGAGCTCCCTGTATTACGCAGCAACTTCCCACTGGCTGTTTGACACACTGTAATGTGTTTATTTCAATGCTGCTCTCTCAGTTCACCCCACCATCTCTGTTCCCTGCTTTGTACGCTGTCTGTTCTCTGTGTCTGCATCTTTATTCCTGGCCTGCAAATAGGTTAATCAGTACCATTTTTCTAGACTCCATGCTGGTGCTGCTAAGTCACTTCAGTCTTGCCCGACTCTGTGTGACCCCATAGACTGCAGCCCACCAGGCTCCCCTGTCCCTGGGATTCTCCAGGCAAGAACACTGGAGTGGGTTGCCATTTCCTTCTCCAATGCATGAAAGTGAAAAGTGAAAGGGAAGTCGTTCAGTCATGTCCAACTCTTAGCGACGCCATGGACTGCAGCCTACCAGGCTCCTCTGTCCATGGGGGTCTTCTAGGCAAGAGTACTGGAGTGGGGTGCCATTGCCTTCTCTGAGACTCCATATATATGTGTTAGTATATGATATTTACTTTTCTCTTGTTGACATATTTCACTCTGTATGACAGGCTCTAGGTTCATTAGCCTCACTAGAACTGACTCAAATCCGTTCCTCTATCTGGCTGAGTAATATCGCATTGTATATATGTACCACAGTTTCTTTATCCATTCATCCATCGATGCACATCTAGGCTGCTTCCATGTCCTGGCTATTGTAAATAGTGTTGCAATGAATTTGGGTACATGTGCCTGGTTCCCCTTTCTTTAAATATAAAGAGTTATTTTTCCTATAATTAATAGCTATTCTGCTCTTTCATTTCCATAGATTTCTATGTAACCCTCACCAATTCTTCCCACTTTCTTCAAATACTTCTCAGCGCTGTTTCCCACCTGGCCCAGTGATCCCATGCTTCTGTCGGTTCCATCTTGTTTCCGACTGCTTCTCTCTTGGTCGTGTCCTCTGGGGAGGGTCCCCTGCCCCCTGGGGTGAATGCCCAGCTGTCATCCTGAGAACGCTGGACTTTTGCTTTAGCTGCCTCTGTTGTCTGTTCCTTACTGCCGCAGAACCTTGTGTTGACATTGAATTTACATCAATTTTCTATTGTAAATGGAAAAAGACATAAAAAGAGATAGGATTGTATCAGAAGATGTCCATGTGAAGGCTAAGATGCAGGGATAATCTCCTATGAAGCTGGAGGATTGGACTGATGCATTTACAAGCCAAGCAGTGCCAGAATCCTAGAAAACCACCAAATCTGGGAAGAGGCAAAAGAGGATCACCCTACAGAGAGAACATGTCCCTGCCAACACCTTAAATTCAGACTTCTAGCCTCCAAAACTTTGAGACAATAAATTTCTGTTGTTTTAAAGCCACTCAGGTTGTGGTCCATCCTTGGTTGTGGCAACTGTGGAAACTAATACAGTGGAGAACTAGAAATAAGCCTAATCGGTACAATTATCAAAGACATTGCCATTTATATTGGTTATCTTTTAATAACATTCCTTAACTCTCAGAAGTGACCCAGTGTGGATGAAAAATATTAGAGGCTCATTCTTTACCTTGTGTCTGCTGCTGCTGCTAAGTTGTTCAGTCGTGTCCGACTCTGTGTGACCCCATGGACTGCAGCCCACCAAGCTCCTCTGTCCATGGGATTTTCCAGGCAAGAGTACTGGAGTGGGATGCCATTGCCTTCTCCAGTACCTTGTGTCCAGCCAGCTTCAACTCACCTTTAATTCCAAGTGTTCCACTTGTTAAGCATGTGAGTGAGGGGTATAAAGAGCTAAGAGATAAAGTGAACAGCATTTTACTATGAGGTGCTAGTTTTAAAATAATCATTGAGATAAAAAAAGTGTAGGCCATGTGTACTTAGCTGACATATAGGAAAACTAGTTGCTTCAATTCACAGCTTAGCTAATCAGCTTGTGAATGGTCAAAAGACCCAGGGACACTTAGTAGAAACTCCAATAAGAGAAGCTGCTGCTGCTGCTAATTCACTTCAGTCGTGTCCGATTCTGTGCGACCCCACAGATGGCAGCCCACCAAGCTCCCCATCCCTGGGATTCTCCAGGCAAGAACACTGGAGTCGGTTTCCATTTCCTTCTCCAATATACGAAAGTGAAAAGTGAAAGTGAAGTCACTCAGTTGTGTCCGATTCTTCGTGACCCCATGGACTGCAACCTACCAGGCTCCTCCGTCCATGGGATTTTCCAGGCAAGAGTACTGGAGTGGGGTGCCATTGCCTTCTCTGCAATAAAAGTGGACTCTGTGAGTTCCCATTCTTCCAGCTTGTAGCTGAACCAGACTTCAATCAGGGCCATGCTGTATGTCTAAGACCCAGATAGAAACACCAGGTCTTACTGGCTTGAGAAATGAAATGACAGAGTTCAAAGTAAATATGGAAGCTAGAAAGAGAGAAAGGAAATCCTGATATTGGGGCTTCCCTGGTGGCTCAGACGGTAAACAATCTGCCTGCCAAGTAGGAGACCTGGGTTTGATTCTTGGGTCGGAAGATCCCTTGGAGAAGGAAATGGCAACTCACTCCAGTATTCTTGCCTGGAGAGTTCTAAGGACAGAGGAGCAAGGTGGCTACAGTCCATGGACTCGCAAAGATCAGACATGACTGAGCAGCTAACACAGCACAGTGCCAGAGCCCCCAGTGCTGCGTATAAGCCACCCATATCTCTGCCTGACTCTGCAGTCCTATGTGTGGTCCTACTATGTGTGTGTAGTCCTACATGTAAACTAAGCTAAGTTCATCTAAGGAAGAAGAACTGCACTGAGACTTTAGTTACTGCCATTGCTATGGAGACAGGGTAGGGAATTTGAGTTTAATAAAACTAAGAAACTAAAGCAGGACTTTCTAAAGGAATATGTCAAGATTCTGAATTCTGAACATTCAGAACATCAGAATTTTATGATGTCTCTCTCAGTCACACCCAAGATACAACCCCAAATTACCAGACATGCAAAGGAAAAGACAACGTGAATGCATACTCAAGAGAGAAAAGGCAATAAATGGAGACCTCCTTCTCTTCTAAAATATTAATAAATTGAAAGAAAAAAATGAAAAGAAACAAAGCACGCAGCCATAACTACTAGGCTTTCTGGTGCATACAACTAGGCAGAGCCTTCTACCACAAAGTACTCACAAAACACTTTTTATTTTCACAGTTCCACAGTTCAGTGGTCCATACTTCAAGCCCTCATCAGTTAACTTTATCCTTTATTATTACAATGATGGACAACGATAGCCTGAGAGTGAAACAGTAGGAAAGAGGAGGGAAAGCTGTTTTGCTTTCCTAGTTTGGTGAGTTTGCTTTAACTTTGAGGTTATATGACATTTAGGGAGATGCCGATGGACAATTTTCCCGAGCTTTGGGGATTCTGCTGCTCATTTGCCATGCTGTGTAGGAGTGAGCAGAGGAGGTAGCCTATCCCTATCAAAGATTATATCATGGCTCCATTTAGCTCTAGGCCAGATTTTCTTCATTAATTTTACTCCATAAGAGCTTAAAAGTGCCTGAGGGTCATCTGATCTCTTCTCATCTGTTGGGAACTAGTCCCAGAAAACTCAATAAGTTTACAAAGTTAAACAGCTTGTTAATATCTGTTCAGTTCAGTCACTCAGTCATATCTGACTCTTTGCAACCCCATGGACTGCAGCACAACAGGCTTCGCTGTCTATCCCCAACTCCCGGAGCTTGCTCAAAATCATGTCCATTGAGTTGGTGATGCCATCCAACCATCTCATCTTCTGATGTCCCCTTCTCCTCCTGCCTTCAATCTTTCCCAGCATCAAGGTTTTTTCAAATGAGTCAGCTCTTCACATCAGGTGGCCAAAGTATTGAAGTTTCAGCTTCAACGTCAGTCCTTCCAATGAATATTCAGAACTGATTTCCTTTAGGATGAACTCCTAAAGGAGTCTGAACTCCTTGAGTCCAAGGGACTCTCAAGAGTCTTCTCCAACACCACAGTTCAAAAGCATTAATTATTTTGTGCTCAGCTTTCTTTATAGTCCAACTCTCACATCCATACATGACTACTGGAAAAACCATAATTTTGACTAGATGGATCTTTGTCAGCAAAGTAACATCTGTGCTTTTGAATATGTGGTCTAGGTTTGTGATAGCCTTTCTTCCAAGGTACTGATAGTGCTTCAAAGGTACAGTTAGTATCAGTACTGGACTACCGTACTGCATTTCAGCATCCTTCCACAAACCAATTGATTGGCACATTAAATGTAATTTTTTAACATGACAATTAGGTACCAAGAATCATCCTGGGAGATGGAAGTACATTAGTGAGCATGATGGAGAAGTTCTCTGCCCTCAATCTATACTTACCAATTCTGTCTTGGAAGTTATTTATCACTTGGCTTGGAGTTTTAATCAACTGATAAACACATTATTATTATTATTATCACTTCTGATAAAAGAATTCCTTTGGTTGATTTTCCTAACGTGTTATTCCTCTACCCCTCATTATAAGAAGTTAAGTAAAACTAAACATTGAAAAAAACAAAATGATACCTTTTTAACTTTTGCAATAACTAGGCTGGCTTCTGGGCATTACTCCCCTTCACTCATGCTGTATCTATTAATCATTCATTCATGGGACAACCAGCCCATTAAAGATCATTTTAAATTATACACGTTATACTCCATGGAATACGCTCTATTCCAGAGTCATTTAGACGTCTTTCACTTGCTCTCCTCCTGCTGCTTCGTTCACTGCTGAGAACAAAGAAAACAACTGAACAGAATGGGCCATTACTTTTTATTTACTTCTTTTGGTAAAATTCATTGTGATCTAGTAGAAATTAGTTTTCCCCAAATTAAAAATAAACATTTTGCCTATTAACATGAGATTCTTGCTACTTCTCGGTTTGTCTTCTCTTTCTTGAAACTCGACTCATGATATTTAGCCTTCACTAATTGGCTGTAACTATTAAAATTGAATTCAACTAAACTGCAAATGCATTGTAGACACTAAAATAACGTGGTTCTTCATTTGCTCTAAAGAGATTGAATATGTAATTGTGTTTGTATGTGTATATGTGGCTATTTTATTAACCTATGCATCAAAATGAAAAGAACATAAGTTTTTAGAATGAACTTGTGGATTAATATTTATGGTACAGTGGGCAATTATCACTTCTCATTTATGCACTGCAAAGAAGCCCAAATCTTTAATCTGCACCCATTGTGCTATTAAATATCCAACAGCCAAAACCTAAAAATCAATTGGATGTGTGCGTGTTCTGTCTCTCAGTTGTGTCTCACTCTTTGTGACTACCACGGACATAGCCCGCCAGGCTCCTCTGTCCATGGAATATTTCAGGCAAGAATACTGGGATGGGTTGCCATTTCCTAAATTTTTTTAATTAAGGTAATGTATCCTTGGATATATCTACAGAGAGAAGCCAAATATTTAGGCCTCTAAATATTCTAGAATTAGAAGCAATCAGTGAAGACTCAGATATGCAGATGATACCACCCTAATGGCAGAAAGTGATAAGGAACTGAAAAACCTTTGTATAAGGATGAAAGAACAGAGTGAAAAAACTAGCTTAAAACTCAATATTCAAAAAACTAAGATCATGGCATCCAGTCCCATCACTTCACGGTAAATAGATGGGGAAAAAGTGGAAGCAGTGGCAGCTTTTATTTTCTTAGGCTCCAAAATCACTGTGGGCTGTGACTGCAGCCATGAAATTAAAAGATACTTGTTCCTTGAAAGGAAAGCTATGACAAACCTAGACAGTATATTAAAAAGCAGATTAACTTTGCTGACAAAGGTCCATATAGTCAAAGCTATGGTTTTTCCAATAGTCATGTATAGATGCGAGAGTTGGACCATAAAGAAGGCTGAGTGCTAATTGAAGGCTGAGTACTTTTGAACTGTGATGTTGGAGAAGACTCTTGAGAGTCCCTTGGACAACAAGGAGATCAAACCCGTCAATCCTACAGAAAATCAACCCTGACTATTCATTGGAAGGACTGATGCTGAAGCTCCAATACTTTGGCCATGTGATGTGAAGACCCTAACGCTGGGAAAGATTGAAGGCAAGAAGAGATGAGGGTGGCAGAGGGTCAAATGGTCAGCTAGCATCACCAACTCAGTGGATATGAATCTGAGTGAAGTCTGGGAGATAGTGATGCACAGGGAAGCCTGGCGTGCTGCAACCCAGGGGGTCGTAAAGACCCGGACACGACTGAGCGACAAGTGGAGGCTCACATTTGATTTGCTCAGAGAAACAGCAGTTGAGCTCAGCCCCCTTGTTGTAGACCATAAAATGACTCCTTATATGAAGTGAGGTCTAAGTCTGAGGGTTTTTTTCTCATAAGCAGAAGTTGAACATGCCCTGTGAACCTGTCATATTGTAAGGAAGTCCAAGCTGTCCCACACAGAGAATTTTACCTCCAGTCAAATTCCAGGCCCCCAGCTCAAACCAAGCATCATGCAAACATTGAGAGAATGAATCCTCAGATGACTCTAACTTCTGGGCCTTCCACATGAGGACCTGGATGCTGTGGGGTAGAGAACATTAGTCTCTGAGATTACCTGTTCAAGTTGCAAACCCACAGAATCTCTGATCATAAGGAATGTTTGCTTTATCCTGCTGAGTTTTAGGGTATCTGTTACATAGTTTCAGTAACCATTCATAATTTAGCTGTTTATATATAATTTCAGTTCAGTTCAGTTCAGTCACTCAGTCGTGTCCACCTCTTTGTGACCCCATAAACCACAGCACGCCAGGCCTCTCTGTCCATCACCAACTCCCAGAGTCCACCCAAACTCATGTCCATTGAGTCAGTGATGCCATCCAACCATCTCATCCTCTGTCATCCTCTTCTCCTCCTGCTCTCAATCTTTCCCAGACTTCAGAATAAGATTATGATTTATTTTCTCCCAGTATTTTCTTTTCATTAGAGAAAAATGCAAGTAGATATACACCATGCTGGCTCTGCTGATCTTTTTCTTCGATGACTTTTGTCAATACTCATTTGTTATTTAAATTTATGCAGATAAATTGTGCATACTTTTCACATCCAATTTTTCTCAGGATACTTTTTTCCTTAAGATTCATTATATCTGTGAGGTCAAGAGCATGTCTCTCACACTTGTGCCTGTATTCTCCCCAAGCCCAAGGTTTAATTAGGCTCCACTTTCTATATGAGAGCTTGATACAGCACTTACTTTCCACCGCCATCCACACATACAATTTTGTCTTCAAAATAAGTAAAGTTTTAAGACTAAGTCTAAATCATTTCCATGTGAACCAGAAATTAGAAGGTATATGGAAAGTGAACTCAGGTCTGAATACACTATTCAGATAAATACACTATTTATCTATTTGAAAGTTGACTTTACATAAATTCTATAGTCCTGTAAAGACATGTGATAGGCTGTTCTTTGTGTAGCTTTATTTCTCTGAATAAATGACTATTTTTGGAGTCATTTAGCAATTTTTCCCAAAGTCAATATTGTCAATGCAGTCATCTAAATAGCAACACAAACAGCAATTACTGTGGTTACTTGTCAGCCACTATTCATGGCTGGATCTTTCTAGTATTTTCTTTAGATTTCTCTCAAATCTACTGACTTCACAAATCACGAGGATTTGATGTTGTCACTCACACCAATTATGCATTTCCATAGACTATAACATGAGACAGAGATTCTTTCAGAGCAGACTTCAGGGGGTAAATTCCAGTGCTGTGCTGAAATTACAGTTCACATGGGTTCTGCTGTAGACAATTGAATTTCACTGTGTCTTAATTTACTAGAAATGGTGATATAAAATAAGATCTGGCTGAACACCTGGGGTGTCTAATCAGGGTGATGAAGATGGAGTGAGAGTCAAGATGCCCTTGATGTTAATGAAACCTGGATGTTTAATTCCCCCAAATAAGCTTTCTCTAATGCCTAACAGTGTCCTTCCTACTGTGAATGATTGGATTTTCCATGCGGACACAAGCGTTCTTCCCATCAGTTACCCAGTTCACAGTTACGAAGTTCTATCCTCCTGAGAGGTGCACTCAACTTTTCTCCCACCTTTTATACTTTTAGATTTGTTTCCTGCTCTCCTTTTTCTTTTTTTTCAACTGTAGGAAAAATCTAGATGTTTAAACTATCATGATGACCTGCCACCTTATTTACAAAAAGGCAGGCCACTGTCCGCTACTCAGCACATCATGAGCCATTCAGTCCCCTGTGCCTGCCGTGAGCTGAGTTAGTTAGAGCAGTTGTAACCAATTCTTTGCCTACAAGTTCAGTAAAGCTCAAATACGTGGAGTTAGGAATCCTTGTAATAGGATTTCAACACATTGAATGGTCTGTTACTAAAGTGGAAACATATTCTATTAACTTACTGAGTCACATACTTATGATTTTTATCAATTTTAAATCTAGCTTTTAGAGAAGACCTGCTGTGTCTTACATTAGACACATTAGATGAGAAGGACATGATAAGATGAAAATACTTGCATTCAAAAAAATACAGAGTATAAAAGAGAAAAAATAGATATAATAGAAAATAATCTAAAGGCTAAAGCAACCTTGTATCTGTTCTTCAGTTAATTCTCCCATTTTCTAAATTCTGTAGCCATGTTAGTCTTTGCATCTAACACGATGGGCATCTATAATGGAAATGGGGTGGAGACGGGCAAAGCTTGGGAAAAGATTGCTTATGGTTAATGATGAAAGAAGCCAAATTCAGGAAGCTGTTTTAAAATCTAGTATAAGATTTTAACAGAGAAAGCAATGGCACCCCACTCCAGTACTCTTGCCTGGGAAGTTCCATGGACGGAGGAGCCTGGTAGGCTACAGTCCAGGGGATCGCTATGAATCTGACAAGACTGAGCGACTTCACTTTCACTTTTCACTTTCATGCATTGGAGAAGGAAATGGCAACCCACTCCAGTGTTCTTGTCTGGAGAATCTCAGGGACAGAAGAGCCTGTTGGGCTTCCGTCTATGGGATCGCACAGAGTCAGACACGACTGAAGTGACTTAGCAGCATAAGATTTTAAAATCTTAAAATCTCTTAAATCTATTAAACCATACTCCCTAATTTTAAGAATTCAATGTTTGTTTATTTCAAAGTATTCTAATTCACAGTCTCACACAAGATTTCTTTTGAGATCCTCATTTTCTGGTGAAGAGTGGCTACATTTGAGTGAAGCAGTGACTTCTAGACATGAGATGACCTCATGTTGGAAACTGAAATGCACAGTCGAAACTTCCTCCTTGAGTTGCAGAGAGCACATGGTTAGCCCCTTCTAGTAAGTCAGCTTTTTCTTTTTTTTTTAGTTTTTTATTTTTTAAATTTTAAAATCTTTAATTCTTACATGCGTTCCCAAACATGAACCCCCCTCCCACCTCCCTCCCCATAACATCTCTCTGGGTCATCCCCATGCACCAGCCCCAAGCATGCTACATCCTGCGTCAGACATAGACTGGCGATTCAATTCTTACATGATAGTATACATGTTAGAATGTCATTCTCCCAAATCATGCCACCCTCTCCCTCTCCCTCTGAGTCCAAAATAAGCTACTCATACTAAATACTTTGGCGAAGTCAAAAGACATGAAAAAATTATCTCTCTCCTTTCTTCTACACATCCCAGTGGGAAGCTGGCTACCCCTCCTCTGAACTAAGTTATCGCTTTTTAACCACTCTTTTGGAACTTACTGATGTCTACCTGGTGTTATTACATAAAGAATAAAGTGTGAGCCTCTGGAGGGCAGAGTCTGTGATCACCGCCGATCCTAAATATCCCCTGTCACCATTTCCCCTGAAGTCGCTTCTACACTGGGGCTTCTTGAATGTGGAAGAATTAGTTTCAGGATCCTCACAGATGCTTTAATCCTCATCTCCATCGTCAACTGGACAGTAGCAGCCTATGAACAGCTCCGTTGTGTTTAAGATATATATATATATATATATGTATGTATGTATGTGTACATATTTTTTTTCCAGAACATGAAAAAAACGCTGCTAGTTTTACTTGTCACAATACACAATTGTGCTCCGCAGATTTGTTCTCTTTTTTGATAAAATACACCTGGCTCAGGCTACTGGCCTTTATTAATGGCATCTCTGCTTCAGCACTCCTGGTTCTGTCTATTATCCCAAACCCACACCAAGTGCAGCAAATCTCCATGAACTTGCCCACGACCTAAAAGACAGGTGTAATGATACATCTCTTTAATCCAGCTGGAAGATCAGTCTTGTCTGCAGGCAGCTAGATAAGAGTGAGGACCATGCCACGCACGGATCTGACATGCGTGTCTGCTGTTTCACGAGTCTCAGAGCGCTGCACGCCCTCTGCCTGGCTGAACTGGGGTGCGAGGCTGAGGGGCACTGATAGGAGGGAGGCAGCTTGCCTTAGACCCTCCCACGCAGGCTGCTACAACAGGTGTTCAGACAGACGCACACGCAGGAGACACCATCCGAGGACACTGGATGTGAGAAGAGTTGGTCCCAGCCCTGACTCTGCCCGCAGTGAGACCTGGGACCGGGACAGTCACGGTTTCCTCCTGCCTCAGTTTCTTTGGGGGTGGAGTGATGGGGCTGTGACCAGACTATCTCCAAAGCCAATACAAACTGTGGCACTTTGTTGCTTAGAAAGATTAGAGATAAACACAGGTCGTCTTGAATTCTATCAGATGCCCAGGAGTCGTGTGACTGTAAAGGATGTACCTGTCTAGGCAGAGTGCTAAAACAAGATGTGTGCAGCCACAGTTTCCTGTGATGGAGAAGCTTGTGCATGATCATAAATGATCCCACGACTGTGAGGAAACAAAGGCAAACAACACCCCAGGACTTCTATTTTTCTCCAGATAATTTATCGATGCCAAGGCCCTCAGATTTATTCTTATATCATGCAAAAGAGTGGAGTGTGTCCCAAAGCAGCACAAGCTGAGAGAATAGACCTGTGAATGCATGTTTTGACAGTGTTTTTGTTATAGGCTTCCCTGGTGGCTCAGAGAGTAAAGCATCTGTCTGCAATGCTAGAGACCTGGGTTTGATCCCTGGGTCAGGAAGATCCCCTGGAGAAGAAAATGGCAACCCACTCCAGTATTCTTGCCTGGAAAATCCCATGGACAGAGGAGCCTGGTGGGCTACAGTCCATGGGGTCGCAGAGTCGAACACGACTGAACCACTTTCACTTTCACTTTGTTATAAGAGGTGCAAGGTTTTTACTTCATTTAAATTAAATGTGAACAAGTTATCTGTCTGTACATACCTATTCATGCACGCATCCATCTGTTCTTTCTGACTTCCTACCCATTGTGATAAATGGTAAAAATAATTTTTATGGACATTACTATGTGCAAAATCACTAGCTAATGGGAAGCTGCTATATAGCACAGAGAGCTTAGCTTGGTGCTCTGTGATGACCTAGAGTGGTGGGATGGGAGGCTGGGAAGGAGGGAGGCTCAATAGGGAGGGGACATATGTGTGTGTATATATATGGCTGATTTACAATGTTGCACAGCAGAAACTAACACCTCATTGCATTCCAACAAAGTATAATAAAATTTTTAAAATGGTAAATATATACCATCACAGTCATGTGCTTTTGGAATAGTTCTTAATTCCAGGATGCTATGGAAAAACAGGTGTTCTTAAATTCCCGAGGCACCTTTGTGAACATGGCTCAAAATATAAGAATGAGTTGACATCAAGATACTCTATATCCCAAACCTACCCTTGTAAGGGTAGAGGCCCGCAGTGAAAAGGAAAAAAAGTAAGCTAGAGGGGAAAATTTGGCAGACCTTCATACTAGGCTCTCTGTTCTCACTAAAGGACTTCCAAAAAACAGAAAGATAAATTCATGGGGAAACTGTAAAGACAGAACACTGATTAAATCAAAATTTAAAAAGATCTTTTGAGCTTTTCCAAGTGGATGTTAGATGAGTGTCTTGCTCTATGTGCTATGGATATGGACTAGTCACAATACATTTATTTTCTTAGAGATGTTGAAATAATCCTTCCTTTTATTTTAAAGCCTTAGTACTCGCAGTGAATTTTAAAGAGAATATTATTTTGTGTTTTCTAGTTAGAGAGTTATAACACCCTACAATGATGAAAAAAATATTTTACTGGGAAACATATTCATGATTTAGTTAAGGCTTTCTCAATTGCAAAATTCTCTGTCCTCATAAGATTCTCTGTCCTCTGCCCTTATAACCTGCAAGCCTCCATGCTCAATGGTGTCTAATTCTTTTTGACCCCATGGACTGTAGCCCACCAGGCTCCTCATGGAATTCTCCAGGCAGAAATACTGGGTAGCCATTACTTTCCCCAAGGGATCTTCCCAACCCAGGGATGGAACCCAGGTCTCCTGCATTGCAAGCAGATTCTTTACTGTCTGAGCCACCATGGAAGGCCTGGAAGTAAAATGGAATATTGAAACTAAAATGATTTAAACTAGCAGACACCTTTGAAATCTCAGGGCCTAAGATCCTAACTTCAGTTTTAACAGCTCACAGGAATGTATATATTTTCCTTCTCTGGGGTGGTCACTTGCAGGCCTAAGTTACAGAAAAATACATCACCGGTGCTCACTTCCTACACTTTACAGCTGATACAGTTCAATACTGCAGAAGAAGAACTCAGTATTCTCAGTCTGATCATGAAGTTGCACAGGATATTTTTCTTCACCAATCATCAGCCCCTAAGTGACAAAAACTTGATGGTTTGAGGTTATAAAACAGATATCAAAGAAAGCCTATCTTCCCATATCACTGGGAATGACTGTACCCTGTCTCATGACCACCGTGATAGCGATGAAATTGCAAGAAAGCAATCTTTAAATGCTTCTTCACCCCTTCTCAAATGACAAAAAAATGGAAAAATCACAGCAATTGGAGATCTCGAACTATCATTCTCCAAGGAATTCTGGAAGCATATGGTCCATGGAAGCTGACTGATGATATATGATTCTCAGAACAAGCAGACGCTTTATGAAATCAGCAGCTTCTGCACAAGACCATAAGGACAAGGTTTCTGGGCGTCTCTGGAGCCACTGACTGTCGCATTTCCCTTTGTATGGTGTTAGCTGCTCAGTCGTGTCCAGGTCTTTGCTAGCCCATGGACTGCAGCCCGCCAGGCTCATCTGTCCATGGAGATCTCCAGGCAGGAACACTGGGGTGGGTTGCCATTTCCTTCTCCTTTTGCATACTTTTGGGCATATTTTTGGTCATCCTACTTTTGGCAATATTTTTACCAGTTCATATTTTAAATTTCTGACTTTAATAATACTAAAAACTCGCCTAAGTCTATTGTCGTATTATAGACAACCTCCACCCCACACTTTAAAATTCAGATTTCACAATCTATTGCTAACACAATTTAAGAATTGTCAGACATATTATAACTTGCCAGTTCTTAGAAAAACTCAAAAATGGCCATAACTACAATTAATGCTTCGAAAATACATCTTTATCAAGGATATTCTAATCATTAATTAACCTTAACAAGTGGTAGACTGATAAAGATCCAAGACAGAGTGACTATGATTTTACTTATATAAAAACCACAATTCACCACGATCATATGATTTGATCTGATCCTCAACATACTTTCTCTTTAATGATTGTTCACGGTGTTTCTTCTATAATAATACTACAAATCAAATCCTCAAAGAGACTCCAACTTCTGAAATCATATATATTACTGTAAAATGACAGAAGATCAAAGCATTAAGGATTATAAAAATAGAGAATAAGAAATGCTATGTTACATCAAATTATCCAGTGAAGACTCAAAGACATACACAGAATGAGATATTGACTCACAACTATAAATCAGATCTCAGAGTCTAAATCAGACACACAAACTATAAATCAAACTATATGTGAAAATTCAACATTGAAGACAGTCACCACTTTGGGCTGAAATTTTGGATAAAGGATGATCAGAAAAGCAGATTTTGAAGAAGAGTTCCCTGACTTTCAGGAAAATGTGGGTGGTCCTGTGACCACAACAAGAAACGACAAAAACCAGCATTAATCATGTCTGATGGATTTTTTAAAAAGTAAGCTTCATGGCATCACTTTTAAAGCCAGTCAGTCAGTGACAGGTGAGCTTCCCAGGTGGCTCAGAGGTAAAGAATCCACCTGCCAGTGAAGGAAATGTGAGTCTGATCCCTGGATCAGGAAGATCCCCTGGAGGAGGAAATGGCTATCAATTCCCTTTCTTGCCTGGGAAATCCCATGGACAAAGGTGTCCAATGGGCTACCGTCTACAGAAACGCAAAGAGTCTGACACGACGGAGGCACTGAGCACAACAACAAACTGGCGACAAGCCACACTCCTGCAAGTGCGCCTCTTGGCGGCATAAACATGTTAGCAACCACTGTTTGGAAAGCAAGCCAGTCACCAGCATATACATGCTACGCTAGCATTTACATATGGATTACCCAGACAATAAAACAAATGCTTACACATTTCTACCTGTCAAAGCCCACCAGTCTCTTAATTACCCACTTCTCAGAAACGCATATGAAATCAATTCCCTGACCTGCTTGGACAGATTGTTCCTACAAGCATAGCTTTCTTTGACTTTGGCATGTAAAAAAGTTCAAGTTCTTTGGGTGGTGGTCTCCTTCTTTGAAAATCTGAAAAAAAAAATCACATTGATAATGGTAATTTTTAATAGTGAAATAGTTATTTTTTCAAATATGTAGAAAAATAATACAAGGGATTATAAAATACATAAGGAATTTTATCTAGGTTATTCCTGAATAGCCAAGTGGTTCTCCCTACTTTCTTCCCTAACAGAAGCAGAAGATATTAAGAAGAGATGGCAAGAATACACAGAAGAACTGTACGAAAAAGGTCTTAATGACCCAGATAACTATGATGGCTAGATCACTCACCTAGAGCCAGACATCCTGGAGTGTGAAGTCAAGTGGGCTTTAGGAAGCATCACTATGAACAAAGCTAGTGGAGGTGATGGAATTCCAGTTGAGCTATTTCAAATCCTAAAATGCGAAAGCTGTGGAAGTGCTGCATTCAATATGCCAGAAAATTTGGGAAACTCAGCAAGGGCTACATGAGTGGAAAATGTCAGTTTTCATTCCAATCCTAAAGAAAGCCAGTGCCAAAGGATGTGCAAACTACTGCACAATTGCACCCATTTCACACGCTAGCAAAGTAATGCTCAAAATTCTCCAAGCCAGGCTTCAACCAAATGTGAGCTGAGAACCTCCAGATGTTCAAGCTGGTTTTAGAAAAGGCAGAAGAACCATAGATCAAATTGCCAACATGTATTTGATCATAGAAAAAGCAAGAAAATTCCAGAAAAACATCTACTTCTGTTTCACTGACTAAGCTAAAGCCCTTGCTGTGTGAATCACAACAAACTGTGGGAAAATTCTTAAAGAGATGGGAATACCAGACCACCTTACCTGCCTGCTGAGAAATCTGTAGGCAGGTTAAGAAGCAATAGTTTAGAACCGAACATGGAACAATGGACTAGTTCAAAATAGGGAAAGGAATATGTCCAGGCATATTCACCCTATTTAACTTATATGCAGAGTACATCGTGTGAAATGCCAGGCTGATTGAAGATCAAGCTGGAATCAAGATTGCTGGGAGAAATATCAATAACCTCAGATATGCAGATATCACCACCTTAATGGCAGAAGGTGAAGAGGAACCAAAGAGCCTATTGATAAGGTGAAAGAGGAAACTGAAAAAGGTGGCTTAAAACTCAACATTCAGAAAACGAAGATCATAGCACCTGGTCCCATCACTTCCTGGCAAATAGATGGGGAAGCAACAGAAACAGTGGCAGACTTTATTTTCTTGGGCTCCAAAATCACTACAGACAGTGACTTCAGCCATGAAATTAAAAGGCGATTATTCCTTGGAAGAAAAGCTATGAAAAACCTAGATAGCATATTCAAAATCAGAGACATCACTTTGCCAAGAAAGGTCCATCTACTCAAAGTGATGGTTTTCCCAGTAGTCATGTATGGATGTAAGAGTTGGACCATAAAGAAAGCTGAGCACTGAAGAATTGATGCTTTCACACTGTGGTGTTGGAGAAGACTCTTGAGAGTCCCTTAGACAGTAAGGAGATCAAACCAGTCAGTCCTAAAGGAAATCAATCCTGAATATGCATTGGAATGACTGATGCTGAAGCTGAAACTCCAATACTTTGGCCACCTGATGCAAAGAACTGACTCAATGGAAAAGACCCTGATGCTGGGAAAGATTGAGGGCAGGAAGAGAATGGGACAACAGAGGATGAGATGGTTGGATGGCATCAACTCAATAATCATGAGTTTGAGCAAGCTCTGGGAGATAGTTTAGGACAGGGAAGCCTGGCGAGGTGCAGTCCATGGGGGTCACAGTCGGACACATCTGAGCGATTGAACAGCAACATAAAGTACGTGTCTGCACACTGGTGGATGAAAGTGAAGTGTTAGTCAGTCAGTCATGTCTGACTCTTTGTGACCCAATGGACTGTAACCTGTCAGGGTCCTCGGTCCATGGAATTCTCAAGGCGTGACTACTAGAGTGAGTAGCCATTCCCTTCACCAGGGGATCTTCCCAATCCAGGGATAAAACCCAGGTTTTCCTGCATTGCAGGCAGATTATTTACCACCTGTGCCACCAGGGAAGCCTGAACAAATGAAGTGGTGGGTACATTCCATCATTTGATTGTGGATACATTCCATCAAGGGCTTCCCAGGTAGCTCAGTTGGTAAAGAATCTGCCTATGATACAGGAGACCCTGGTTCGATTCCTGGGTGGGCAAGACTTCAGCAACCCACTGTAATATTCTTGCCTGGAGAATTACATGGACAGAAGAGCCTGATGGGCTACAGTCCAGGGGCTGGCAAAGAGTCAAATATGACAGAGTGACTGTCACTACTGCCATTACATTCCATCAAATCTTTCAAACTTCCCCAAAGGGAAAGCTTTGGTTATTTAAAAAAAAAAAAAAAAGACATCAATTTTATTACAGAAAGTTCAGAAGCATTTGCCTGTTTCCCTTAAGAGAAACAAGAAAACAGATGTTTCTCAGAACAGTCCTACCTTCCGCAAATGTTCACATTAGTAGCCTGTCAACACTAGTTCCTTTTGACATCTTGTCTTGCTCTGAAGTCTGCATCTTACTTTGTGAGTTCAGAACTTATCTAACCTCTACACTTGTGTATACACCTTTGTCTGAATTTATATGAACAAGAGAAAATCATCAAACTTACATACAAGATGATGATTGCATGTGGGGTTTCCCAGGTCATGCTAGTGGTAAAGAATCCGCCTGCCAATTCAGGAGACACAAGTTCGATCCCTGTGTTAGAAAGATCTTCTGAAGAAGGAAATGGCAACCCACTCCAGGATTGTGGCATGGAAATGTCAAAAGAGTTGGACAGGACTCAGCACAAAGTGCAATAGGTCCGAGACATTTTCCTAGAATAACTATCTCTTTTTGAATCTAATGAGAATACACAACACCCAGACATCCCCTTCTTATTCTCCCAATATACACAAATTATAAATGGATAACTTATTCAAAGGACTTCCCTGGTGACTCAGTGGTAAAGCATCCACCTGCCAAACCGGAGACCTGGGTTTGATCCCTGGGTCTGGAAGATCCCCTGGAGAAGGAAAGGGCAACCCACTCCAGTATTCTTGCCTGGGAAATCCCATAGGCAGAGAAGCCTTGTGGGCTACAGTCCATGGGGTCACAAAAGAGTCAGATAAAACTTAGTGACTAAACAACAACTTATTCAAACTTCTTCAGATCAGAAAACTATATTTTACAAAGAAAGGGAGTAAGAAGTCAAGGGAGAATCATCCAAAAATTTGGTTTAAGCCCTCCTTGATTTTAACCCATGTGTTGTTTGCAGAGTCATAGCAGCTTCTGTAACGTAAACAAGCAGAATTCAAGAGAGATGATCTCACAATAGAAAGCACATAAAATTTGATTTTTCCCATAGTATGGAAGAATTAAGAATCATTCATACAGTATACAACCTAAAACCGACTAATGCAGTATTTCTTGTCAGTAAAAGCAATATGATAGTGAATTTAAAACATTTCCTCAAGTGTTACTCAAAGTTAATATCAATTTTAATAATGATCAGTTTTCCCTGATCTTTAAATGATTCATAATAACTGATTATGTGATATAGGAACCACTGCATCAGCTCTTCTGTATCGGCATAATTTAAGAGATAGTAAAATCACTTAATAATTTCAAATGTTCCTTTAATATCCTAGTTAACATTCTTGTAGCTAATGAGCTGTTTTTAAATTGCATTACTCCTTAGAGAATATGCTTAAATATAGTCTTCCTTCAAACTCTATCACAACAGTTTGGCTGATTAAAAATTGAGGATAAGTTATTCTTAAAGCTGTAGACAGAGTAGAAAATGCGGAGTTTGAATAGAAGTAAAAGACATTACAGTAAAGAATCCCTAGTTTATTCCAGGCTTACTTTTTTTGAGACCTAAATTATGCTTGATATCAAGTGCAAAGCTAAGCATGATTGAGACTTTATGATTAATGTCATCACAGGCCATGCCTCTCTGAGAAAACCAACAGCCTCTACTATGTGTAAATTGTACATTTCAGACATGAAATGTATTGGGTTGGTCAAAATGTTGATTCAGGTTTTTTTCATAACATCTCATGGAAAAAAATTCTAACTAAAGGGTGAACTTTTAGGGCAATCCAATACTTGCTGTATCTGTAGGTTTCCCAGGAAGAACAAAGGCAGTCAAATAGGACATTGTTACTGACGTGGACAAGGTTAAAGCAAACCAAAATGACTTTCTACCACCCAAAATTTAGAAACTGTAAGACTGTGACCAGGGGCTTCCCAGATGGCTCAGCGGTAAGGAATCCGCTTGCTAATGCAGGAGACTCGGGTTCTATCCCTGGGTCCAGAAGATCCCCTGGAGGAGGAAATGGCAACCCACTCCAGTATTCTTGCCTTAAAAATCCCTTGGAGGAGCCTGGCGGGCTGCAGTCCGTGAGGCTGCAAGAGTTGGACAGGACTGAGTGACTGAACAGGCACGCGCACAAGGCTATGACCAGCCTTAGGTGCATGTCAAGGGGAGAGAGTTGTTTCCAGAACCCAAAGAGAGCTGTAGCTACCGAAAAGGGTCACCCATAGGAAGCAACGCCCTTCAGTGAAAGACCACAGTTACTGTCCACCCCTGGTCCAGTAGGCGGGGAGCCGGGAGTAAATACCCAAGATTTCTTCTCCTCCCAAGCTGTGATCTGCTCCTAGGACCAGTTATTCCATAAGTTTGGATGGGAGCTAAAGGACAAAGGAACCAATTGAAGCAGTAAGTAAAGGCTCAGAACAGTGGAGATGGGAGGAGAACAGGTCTGCAGGAGTAAGCGGAGAAGACCCAGCGTGCTAGTTGCGCTGCTCTTCGCTTCTGGCAGAATCCGTCTCCCCTTCCAAGGGCAACAGGAACACCAGCTTTCCACAGAGGCTGTCCTCCGAGACGCCAGCTGCTCTCTGAGCCCTGTGTGCTGACCGCATTGCACTCCTGCTCCCCTGCCGAGCCGCTCAGTGCGGCCTCAAGGTGAACAGAGGCGCTGCGCATTAATCAGGGTCTCCCAGCACTTGACAGAATACCTGGCATAAAGTGTGTGTACGAGAGGTTTGGTAATTGAATACCTGTACAATCTACTGGCACAATAAAGCTGTTTGATGTTATTTAATACTAGGAAAAGGTTTTTCGTTCAGTGGGGGGACTATAACTGCAGAGGAACCCGGTTCGTTCAGACATGCTGCTAGCTTTGTTAACTTCGATAACAGTCTTATTTATTTATTTTTTTTCCTAAGGCTGATTTCACTCAGAACACTGCATTCATGAGTCTCATGTGTCCTCAATCAGAGACAGCACCCTAATGAAATCTATCATGGAGAAATCCAGGCTTCCCGCTGCCGCTACTGCTGCTAAGTCGCTTCAGTCATGTCCGACTCTGTGCGACCCCACAGACGGCAGCCCACCAGGCTCCCCCATCCCTGGGATTCTCCAGGCAAGAACACCAGAGTGGGTTGCCATTTCCTTCTCCAATGCATGAAAGTGAAAAGTGAAAGTGGAGTCGCTCAGTCATGTCCGACTCGTAGCGACCCCATGGACTGTAGTTCACCAGGCTCCTCCATCCATGGGATTTTCCAGGCAAGGGTACTGGAGTGGGGTGCCATTGCCTTCTCCTATTTTCCCCTAAATCCTGTCTCTACTCTGTTTGCCCTTTGACCCCGGGCTGGCAATGTGCTCTGCTGACTCAGTGCCAAGCCCAGAGAAAACACCTTCACTGGTCACCAAATACATTTTGACTAGTGTCTCTGAATCAAACTAAGACTGAAGTAGTGGTTTTTTAGTAAATTCCTTAAACAAACAATTTAAGAATCTAAGTCCCTTTCCCTTACATTCAGCTCCGGAAGATTTTTCCAGCTGTTCTCTGCTCTCATCTACTGGGTCTCAGGCTCCCCTTTCCCTTCCTGCATCTCTCCCAGAGATTTCCAAACCCTCTCTCTGAGTGTGTCTCTGGAGTCCTTCTCACGCACGAGCTGAAGTGGCTTTCTTACCAAAACACTTCATCCAAACAAATACAGCACAAAGTTCAGTCCATTGTAACCATCAGTGAATATTAATTTGCAGAAGAAATAATAGCTAACATCTAGGAAATCCAGGTCTCTTTTTAAATGAACGCATTTAATCCTCACTAACAATCTTCTGTAGCCTGGTGGGCTGCCATCTATGGGTTCGCACAGAATCGGACACGACTGAACAGCAACTTAGCAGCAGCAGCAGTAGCAACAATCTTCTGTAATGGTTGTGATTATTAACCCCATTTTATGGGATGAGAAACTGAATGTAATCAGTTAATTCCTCCCATTGCAATGGCCCACTTTGGCTTGGCCCAGCCTAATAAATCACCAGCAAGAGGGGTGGATGACTACATGCCGCTTGTCCTAATCAAGACCATTTCAGATGCCTGGTCAGGAATATCCACGCTGCACTGGTGGAGGGCAGTTCGTGCTGAGAAATAAGCAGGAGCATCTCATTTGCAGGTATGAGAGCACAGCGGCCAGGAGCACTTGACTGTGGGGCACGCCTCCCTGGGTACTGGTCCTGGACTCCCCCCTCACTAGCCATGCGGCTGCAGAAAACTTACTTAGCTTCTTGGAGCTTCAACTTTCTCATCTGACGGGTAGGGTAACGATGGGACCTATCTCAGGAGGCGTGGTTGAAATTAGCTTAGGTGGGCTCCTGTGGTGAAACAGTGTTCAGGCTGGTCCTCCGTTAGACCAGTTAGGTTTTATGTCTACACTTACTGCCTCTTTGCTGTCTGTTTTTGATGAGAACCATTTTTCAAGGGCTTCCCAGGTGGCTCAGTGATAAAGGATCTGCCTGCCAGGGCAGGGGATGCAAGAGACTTGGGTTCAACCCCTGGGTCGGGAAGATCCCCTGGAGTAGGCAATGGCAACACACTTCAGCATTCTTGCCTGGAAAATTCCATGGACAGAGAAGCCTGATGGTCTTTACAGTACACGGGGTCGCAAAGAGCAGGACATGGCTGAGCACACACACACACACACACACACACACACATATATATATATATATTTTTAATCTTTATTGAATGTGTTACAATATTGCTTCTGTTTTGTTTTGTTGCTGCTGTTGTTGTTTTTTGGCCATGTAGCTCCCCAAGCCGTATCCTCTGTATTGGAAGGTGAAGTCTTAACTTCTGTACCACCCGAGAGGTCCCTGTCTCTGTTAAATGCCAAAGTGAAAGTATAGCTTCAGACTAATAATACCATCTCTCAAAGTTCATCTTGTAGGATTCTATATTTCTAATGGAGAGGAGAAGTTTGGGGCTGGCTGGCAGGTGTTGGAGGAAACGAGGAGGTTATGATGGAATGGTTTTAAAATCCTTAATTAGAGTGTGTAAGGCCTGAGACAAACAGGCCAGGAAGCAAGAGGACTAAGAAAACTGGAAGTTTATTACCTTTCATAGTAGAAAGACAGCTAACCATAATAATTTCTAAAAGCAGCAGAGCATTCCTAGGAGTCAAACAGCATGCTTGGATGTTTACAGATACAAACCTCATGTAATCCTGCTAATGACACTATGTTGGCTGATTTAGTCACCAAGTTGCATCAAACTCTTTTGTGACCCCATGGACTATAACCCTCCAGGGTCCTCTCTCCATGGGATTCTCCAGGCAAGAATACTGGAGTGGGGTGCCATTTTTTTTTCTCCAGGGGATCTTTCCAACCCAGGGATCAAACCGCAGTCACCTGCATTGCAGGAAGATTCTTTACTGCTGAGCCACAAGAAACTCCATGACATTATGACCCAAGTTATACTTTCATCCTCATCTTCTAGGATAGGGAAACGGAGACTCACAGATGTTAAGTAGAATTGTCAAAATTACAACACTGGTTTTGGGGAGGGGGAGGGAACATCTCTTAACCATTCAGCTGCACTTTGCATCTCGCCATTGCTGCTTGCTACTCACTGGGATTTATTACACCTCCAGATAGCTCCAAAGTGAAATAGCAACCCTGGCCACCTCCCTTCTTTAATTTAAAATCAATTCTGTCTGTTGCAAGTTCACCACGTTTAACTTTGCTTCTTTGCCAAGCAAACTCATCGTCTGAGTCCTTGCCGAGGGCATCTAAGGAGTTCATAGAGGCTTAAAAGCCAACGCACCTGCAGTCAAGGCCGCTCTCAGCCCCTCAGTAGGATTGTCTTGTTTCATTCACATCCAAAGTGTTTGATTTCGAAAATGAGAGGAGAGAGGGGACATTTTGAGGAGGAGAGACTAAAATGAGAAGAAGAAAAGTTTCAAGGGCGAGGGGCACCTGCTCACTGAAGTCCCTGAAGCAGGTTTAAAACTCCCAACCAGAGAGAATTCAGACGCTCCAGACCACTGACCAGCCTGAAGAACTTGGTCACTTGGAATGTTGAGCAGCTGTCCTTGTGTCTAGAGTTGCAAAGTAAAGCACCTAGTTGGGGGAGACCCTCCTTCCTCCCAGCCTCTGCACCCCATCAGCCTGCAGCCTGAAGGCCCAGCAGCTCCAAGACCTGCCCGGACTGTTTAGTGTCCTTGGAAGATTGAGACAACAGAGGGGCTTTTCAGGCACAGTTTGTGGGGCAGTGGGGGACAGGGCTTGCCAAGAGAGGAGGAAAAGGGTTATGTGTGGGGGTACATAGGGAACCTCTGAACCCTTTAAGGTCTTCCAAAAATCACTAGGGTCGAAGGAGTCCTTAGGGCAAAAACTGGTGATGCTCCACCACTAACATGGTAGGGAGCTGGTAACCCAAAGACTGCAAACTACATAATTATTTTATGCAATACTTCACTGTTCCAGGTACAGTTTCTGTCATCTTCCAGTTGAGATGGCTTAAAGCTCCAATCCTTTGGCCAACCTGATATGAAGAGCTGACTCATTGGAAAAGCCCCTGATGCTGGGACAGATTAAAGACAGGAGGAGAAGGGGACAACAGAGGACGAGATGGTTAGACAGCAGCACCAACTCAATAGACATGAGTGTGAGCAAGCTCCGGAAGATAGTGAAGGACAGGGAAGCCTGGCGTGCTGCAGTCCATGGTGTCACAAAGTCGGACATGTCTGAGCAACTGAACAACAACAACATGCCTTTCATACAAATGGACCTCAGCTTCTCCTAATTAAGGTTCTGCGTCCTCTTTGCACCCCTCACAATTTCAAAAAGATGTCACCAAAGGTTAATTTAAAACATAACCCCCTTATACCTAGCAAAGGTACTTGGAAACAGGGTAGAAATATAAATTGGAATCGCTTTTCTAAAGGGCAATTTCATAATAAAATCAAAAGCCTCAAATCTGTGCCTAACTTTGACTCAGTAATTTCATTTACAAGAAATATCCCAAGATATATTTACAAAGATAGTCATCACAGCCTTGTTCATAACGACACTTGGAAACCACCTAACATCCCTCAAACAGAGGTTGTACATTCCTGACTGGGGGATGAATGAAGGAGCCATTTAATATGATTGAGAAGCAAGCAGCTTGTTTCCTGGAACAAATTCCTGTACAATGTTAAGATAGGAAAAATGGGTTGAATAATATTTGTCTGTACTTATAAAAATATTCATGTGCATGCGTGCTCAGTCGCTCAATCATGTACTATTCTTTATGACCCCTGTAGCCCACCAGGCTTCTCTGTCCATGGAATTTCCCAGGCAAGAAGGCTGGAGTGGGTCACCATTTCCTACTCCAGAGGATCTTCCTGGAGTGGAACCCATGTCTCTTGCTTCTCCTGCATTGACAGGCGGGGTCTTTCTCACACTGTTTCTATTAAAAGGAACATAAGTGATAGCAGTCATCTCCAGATGACAAGTGTATATGGCAGATACTGCTTTTTAATCCACATGTTCACAATCCTGCCTTTCTTCTCAGGAGGATCTTTCCTTTGTTTAGAATTGCAGTGTGCCAGGTAAAGAAGGACACTTTCCAACCTCTCCTGCACCTGATAGCTTAGCCAAATGAGATGGCATGGCATCTTCCCGCAGTTCTTAGGAACTTTGTGCTGCTCCGCAGCAGGACCGCTCTTCCCTCCCTCTCTTACTTCTTCCTGTCTGGAGTACAGATAACACTTGGAGTTCCTGGAAGGCAAAGACCCCTTGATAAGAAGAAGAGAAACACTTTGAATAAAGGTGTTATAAACATTCCTGTGCCAGTGGCACAGTGCTAAAGAATCTGCCTGCCAATCCGAGAGACATGGGTTTCATCCCTAGATTGGGAAGATCCCCTGGAGAAAGGAATGGTAACCCACTCCAGTATTCTTGCCTCGAAAATCCCATGGACAGAGGAGTCTGGAGGGCTACAGTCCATGGGGTCGCAGAGTCAGACATGACTGAGCAAGCATGTAGTCCAAACATTCACGCACAAGTATTTGTGTGAATATACAATTAACCTCTGGAGGAGTGCAATCCCTAGGTCATATATGTAATACACACACACACACACACATATAAAATTTATGAGACAATGATCAATTTTTCTCCGGAGAAGCTGTACTGTTTGGCAGGCATATATCACAATAAGTGATCAAGGAATGAGGCTGAATCTGTTTGCAAGTATGACGATCTTTCTTCAAAACTTGCTGTTGTCATTGTTCAGCTGCTCAGTCACGTCTGACGCTGCGACCCTGTGGACTGCAGCATGCCCATTTCCTCTGTCCTTCACCATCTCTTAGAGTTTGTACAAATTGAAAGCCACTGAGTTGGTGGTGCTTTTTAACTAACTCATCCTCTGTTGCCCTCTTCTCCTCTTGCCTTCAACTTTCCCAGTATGAGGGTCTTTTCTAAAGAGTCAGTTCTTTGCATCAAATGACCAAAGTATTAGAGCTTCAGCTTCAGCATCAGTCCTTCCAAAGAATATTGAGTTGATTTCCTTTAGGACTGACTGGCTTGATTTCCTTGCAGTCCAACCCTCTGTCAAATGTGTTTCTCAATATGTTCATATTTACTCAGGCACATTTTAGTATGACTGCTGAAAGAATGTCATAAATGTTGCTATTATTGCCTTAAAACTGTCATCATTTTAGTATGCTTCTATTATGCATATAGGTGTCAGCACCTTCTCCTCCCTTAAATCTGTGGCTTAGAATCATTAGTATCTTTCCAGGTTGAGGTGCAATGAGACATAACAAGTAGGTGCCATGATGCCTTCATAGGCAATGGCAAGTGGAAATATGATGAGATGTATTCACCTCTGTAAAGGTTGGTGATTAAAGTTTCTGAAACCTCAAATCATGGCTTCCATCTTCAGAAGATTTTTCTCCTTGAAAGTACTTAATCTATCTTATCTTCTTAGAGAATGCTGGGACCTTATGTTTTCCATTTCTCATCAATGCATACTTTCCATGAACCCAACAGTGACTTTTCAGAGAGGCTTGACATTAAATGTACTGAAATTCTTTCTAGGCTCTGTGACCTTGAGTATTTCAAAGCCATAACACAGAATCTCTGTCTTATTAAGAAATAACATATATTTTCTAGTGAATTCTTTGGTTATTTGGGGAAAATGCAGGAAAAACGTACATAGTAGTAGTTCAAGATTTTCTTGTGAATAAGAGCCATTTTTACATCATTTATCTCTAATGATACAGCAGAAGGAACTGACTGAACAAAAAGTCTTGAGAAATATTACAATTATCTTTATAAAAGATCAAAGGGATAAAATGCCTGAAAGAGGAAGCTTATTTGTATAGAACGGTAGAAAAATGTTACATGATGCTGAAGAGGAAAAGCTAAAATTTTATACAACCTTCTGCCCGTTCTGCCTCTGTAACTTAGCTTGCTCCTTGCAAAGTCTGGATCACATAGGTCATGTAGTCTCAGAAAGTAGGGACTTACAATAGTAGGAAGTAGAGCTTATCTCACTCACTCTTGTCCAATGCTTTGCAATCGCCAGTCAGTTCAGGCGCTCAGTCGTGTCCGACTCTTGGCGACCCCATGAATCGCAGCTCGCCAGGCCTCCCTGTCCATCACCATCTCCCGGAGTTCACTCAGATTCACGTCCATCGAGTCCGTGATGCCATCCAGCCATCTCATCCTCTGTCGTCCCCTTCTCCTCCTGCCCCCAATCGCTCCCAGCATCAGAGTCTTTTCCAATGAGTCAACTCTTCGCATGAGGTGGCCAAAGGACTGGAGTTTCAGCTTCAGCATCATTCCTTCCAAAGAAATGCCAGGGTTGATCTCCTTCAGAATGGACTGGTTGGATCTCCTTGCAGTCCAAGGGACTCTCAAGAGTCTTCTCCAACACCACAGTTCAAAAGCATCGATTCTTCAGCGCTCAGCCTCCTTCACAGTCCAACTCTCACATCCATACATGACCACAGGAAAAACCATAGCCTTGACTAGACAGACCTTTGTTGGCAAAGCAATGTCTCTGCTTTTGAATATACTATCTAGGTTGGTCATAACTTTTCTTCCAAGGAGTAAGCGTCTTTTAATTTCATGGCTGCAGTCACCATCTGCAGTGATTCTGGAGCCCAAAAAAATAAAGTCTGACACTGTTTCTACTGTTTCCCCATCTATTTCCCATGAAGTGATGGGACCGGATGCCATGATCTTCGTTTTCTGAATGTTGAGCTTTACGTGAACTTTTTCACTCTCCATTTTCACTTTCATCAAGAGGCTTTTTAGTTCCTCTTCACTTTCTGCCATAAGGGTGGTGTCATCTGCATATCTGAGGTTATTGATATTTCTCCCAGCAATCTTGATTCCAGCTTGTGCTTCTTCCAGCCCAGTGTTTCTTATGATGTATTCTGCATAGAAGTTAAATAAGCAGGGTGACAATATACAGCCTTGACATACTCCTTTTCCTATTTGGAACCAGTCTGTTGTTCCATGTCCAGTTCTAACTGTTGCTTCCTGACCTGCATATAGGTTTCTCAAGAAGCAGGTCAGGTGGTCTGGTATTCCCATCTCTTTCAGAATTTTGCATAGTTTATTGTGATACACACAGTCAAAGGCTTTGACATAGTCAATAAAGCAGAAATAGATGTTTTTCTGGAACTCTCTTGCAAAACTGCTTAATTGTGCCTGTCCAGGTAAAGGTCAGGCATTCCCCTCCCCACGTTGACCACTGTTCCCACATGCACGCAAAACTCCTTAGTTTAAACCAGCCTATAGCAGTCAGTTAGTGTTGCCCACTATAGTCTGTCTATAAAAACTCTGTAACCCCTTTGTTTGGGGCTCAGAGCTTAACTCCTCGGGGGCCGCTGGTGTAATAAACCTGAGTTCTCCAACTCCCCGAGCATGGTGCCTGGTTCCTGCAACAGTGTCTTGGTGATGTTTAGTGTAAGCTAACTGATCAAAGGGAAAGATTTCAAATGGGAAAATGGCTCGGATGCTGTAAGAGCTTGGTTCTTGTGCAAATGGTCACAAATCAGGTCTTGTGACCATGCACGCATTTTGCAGATTGTCTCCATGTCAGTGAGGCTGAGAGGGAGGTGGGGGCGGGAGGGGCAGATGTTGACAAGGAATGAGCTATTGATAGAGCAGCAATATGAAAGAATTTCAATTAGCCTGACTCTTTTGGGGGTCCCCAGCAGCAGTGCTAGGCCTTATCCGGCACACAGCTTCCAAGGCCTGGGGAGCACCTCCAGTCAGAACAGAGTCGGGGAATGATGGGTATCCTTTTCTTGGACTCACAGCCCGTTGGTCAGAATCCTCATCTGATTCACCTAAAGACCCTAGGATAGGGAAATACATCCCCTATCTGCATGGCCCCCTCCAAGGAACAGCCCTAACCTACAATGAGCGAACACTGATCTTTTGTAGACAGTAAGCCCTCTGACCAACTGTTGTTCCAGAATATGTCATTTGTTTTGTTGATTTATAGAATGCTGGGACATTGAGATGTATGTGTCTTGGATATTTTCCCTGGAATCTTTTCCTCTTTTCTTTTGTTATGCCCAAGTCGCAAAATCTCCCAAAGACCACCAGGGAGCCGATATCCAATGCAAAAGTAGGAGAGTTATTATTACCAAACTCAAGCTGGGGCTCCCACTGTTACCGACGCAGCAGCTCTAGGGAGGAGTCCCGGGTTTTGGATTGCATTGCTTATATAGGGAGTGTTCATGAAAAAAAAAGAATTTCTAGGTAGGGGGATGTCTGATTGGTCACTTTCTTTCAAAGGGTTGTGTGTTGGTTTTTGATTGGTCCCTATTACCTAGGTAGACCACAAGTTCCTGAATGGTAAGTCAGGAGATTCTGGTCTGGGGTCCGATTGGCTCATGGGTGGTGGGGTGAGGTCAGGGGATTTCCAAAGGCTCTTTTCCCAGAACCTTACAAAATGGAGTTTTTCTGTTAACAAAATGGAGTAGCTTAGATTCTTCACTTTGCCTGAGTGTCTAGTACTTTTGCTTCAATCCACTGCATTAAGTCTAAGCCAGATTCCCAGCAGTGCTTCTTACTGTATTTTTCTGGACTTCCCAGGTGGCACTAGTGGTAAAGAATCCACCTGCCAATGCAGAGACATAAGAGATGTGGGTTCAATCCCTAGGTCAGGAAGATCCCCTGGAGGAGAGCATGGCAACCCACTCCAGTATTCTTGCCTAGAGAATCCCATGGACAGAGGAGCCTGGCAGGCTACAGTCCATGGGGTCACAAAGAGTCGGACACGACTGAAGCACCTCACCACACTCATATTTCTCTCTTCTCTGTTTCAGCTTTAGGTGAAATCTATACCTTGTTTTAAATTAAATCTTCTCATTGCTTTTGTCTTGACTTTTAACTTCTATTTTGTATTTCATATCTGTGGATCATTTGTCTTAATTCTTGAGTTTTATCTTCCAATTACTGTCTTTTCATTTGTAACATCTAATTCACCATTTACCCTTCTTCTGAGATATTTTTCAATGATTATAGATTTTTTTTTCAGGATTTTGATGGATTTCTAAATTTCCATTTCCTTTGTGAATCATGCCTTATTTTTGCTGTACAAATTCTAATCTTTCTCTTATTTTTTCCAACATCTTAAGCATATTTGTTTTCAAAACTTTTTATAAGATTTAAAGTAGCCCCAAACTAGAAATGAATGCCAGTGTCTGAATATCTCTCAAGAGTCTTCTCTTATGTGGTCATATTCTTTCCTTACCTTATGTGGGATGTATTTTAGGGAAACACATTGCTCCCAGATGTGGAGAATTCACAATGAGACTTTACGTTTAGGTTCACAAAATTTTATCATTTTCTAGACTAATTTTATTTTTTCATAATTTCAGCATTACTGAAATATATAAAATGCACAAAATCAAATATAAGGGTAAACTTTGATTATTGTTGACAAACATGTACATTCTTCTAGCCACGTTGTTGCTGTTTAGTTGCTAAGTTGTGTCTTTAAGACTCCATGGACTGTAGCCTGCCAGCCTCCTCTGTCCGTAGGATTTTCCAGGCAAGAATACTGGAGTGGGTTGCCATTTCCCCCTCCAGGGGATCCTCCTGACCCAGGGATTGAAGCCCCCGATCTCCTGCATTGGCAGGTGGATTCTTTACCATCTACAAGCTTCACAGCTTCCCCTGTGAAGCTCTTCTAGCCATAATGGTCATTAATATCACCCCTAAAATGTCGCTCTAGCTCCCTGGCAGAGAATGTACTCCTTTCCCACTCCTGCCCCAGACAACCCCAAATCTGTTTTCTGAAGCAACAGGGATATATTGTACCTCACAGGAAATTATAGCCATGATTTTGTCATAACTTTTAATGGAGCATGATCTGTAAAAATATTGAATCATTATGCTGTACACCTGGAACAAATATAATATTGTAAATCAACTATACTTCAATAAAAGTAAAATCTGTTTTCTGTTACTATGATTTTTTGGCTTTACTAGAATTTCACATCAATGGACTCATACTTCACATAATGTTTTTGTGCGTATGGCTTGTTCCACTTAATATCATGCTCTTGAGGTTCGTTTATGTTAGTGTGTATCAGCAGTTTATTCCATTTCATTACTAAGCAGAATTCCATTTTATGAATATACCACAATTTATCATTCACCAGTTGCTGGACATTTGGGCTGTTTTTACCATTTTGCTGCCATGAACAAAGCTGCTATGGATTTTGCGTACAAATATTTGTGTCATATTTTCCTCTTTGCATGCTTGGTGTTTGGTTAATGGATGCTGAAAATTGAAATTTTGTGTGGTTTAATGTTGAACTTTTTTATTTCTGTATAGTGTTGGGACCTGCTCTGATGATCAATTACATTATTTTGATTGCCTTGACCTTTTCAAGATTTGCTTATAAATTTGTCAGAGTGCGTATGAGCAGAAATTTTATCGTTATAGGCTACCTTACAACATTTATTTCTATAGAAGATTTTTGCACATCACTCAGGCTATGGTTTCTTCATTGTCATGGGCTACTCTTTTCGAACAATAGCTCAGAATCCCAGTTTGACATAGGCCTGGGATTCCTCAGTAGTGAGCACAGGGTATTCATCCTTAACCTCCTGGGTGGAACTGACAGTTTCTGACCCTATTGTTCTTTTTCAGTCTCTCAGTCTTGTACAACTCTTTGTGAGTCCATGGATTGCAGCACACCAGGCTTCCCTGTCCTTCACTGTCTCCTAGAATTTGCTCAAACTCATGTCCATTGTCAATGATGCCACCCAACCATCTCAACCTCTGCTATCCCCTTCTCCTTCTGCCCACAATCTTTCCCAGTATCAGGGTCTTTTCCAGTGAGTCTGCTCTTAACATCTGGTGGCCAAAGTATTGGAGCTTCACAACTTAGCACTCATGCATGTGTGTGTGTGTGTGTGTGTGTGTGTGTGTGTGTGTGTGGTGTGTGTGTGTGTGTGTGTGTGGTGTGTGTGTGTGTGTATAAATGACAGAAGAAGTAACAGTAGTTACTTGCTTTGCTGAGGTTTGCATGGGGAGGTGGAGGGATTAGGGGCTGAACAGTTTGTAGAGATGAGTATAAGGAAATTTTTCACTAGTCTTTCTTAAATTTTTAATTTTTTCAAACTTTAGGATTATGAATTTATTTCTGATTTAAACAATAAACATTTGAAACAGCAAAAAGAAAAGTATTGGAGCTTCAAGTTCAGCATCAGCCCTTTGAAGGAATATTCAGGGTTGATTTTATTTAGGATTGATTGATTTGAGCATAGTTCTTTGTGCTCAGCCTTCTTTATGGTTCAGTTCTCACATTTGTACATAACTACTGGAAAAACCATACTGTTGACTATAGGGATATTTGTAGGCAAAGTGATGTCTTTGCTTTTTAATACAATGTCTAGGTTTGTCACAGCTGTTTTTCCAAGCAGCAAGCGTCTTTTAATCCATGGCTGCAGTTACCATCTGCAGTGATTTTGGAGTCCAGAAAAATAAAATGCCACTGTTTCCACTTTTTTCTCATCTATTTGCCTTGAAGTGATGGGACCGGATGCCCTTTAACATCACTTGGTTTCATTGTGCCCCAACATCTCTTACAAGCATGCCTATCACCTCAAGCCTACTTTGCACAATCTTCCGTTTTATGAAAATCTTTACTTTAAGGGATGCTAGGTATTTATGATAGAGCTTTTCTGGATGGGAACCCCTTAAGTATCGCTGCTGTTTCTGTAAATGTATTTTATGTCCCTAGAACACACTCTTTGAATATGTGCAGAGTGGGCAGCTTAGAAATAGGGGACTTGTTGAACACTGGTCACAGTAATTTACAAGTGATACGAGAGCAATACAGACCAGACCAACTTTTCCAGGAGAATTTACTTCCCTCTTCAAAACATGTATAATCATTAAAGGTAGGATCCAATGTAATGGAGCAAATACAATGACTGTCTTCTCAAAACAAGGCAAACTTTGGACATATTCTCTCATTTGTGACTTACAGGTGTTAACTCACTTTTGTTTCAGGCTGTCAGCATTTTGTAAATAACAATGCCCTATTTTGGCAGTGCAGATGTAGGATTGAGACATGCCCAGGTATTTTCCCTAATCCCTTCCTGGCGCTTGTCTCCGAGCATCTAATCCTTTTCTTTCCATTCATTAGCCACATTAAACTGGGCAAAGTGAGGGAGCTTCCACCCCTCAGGTACTAGAGACGGATTCAAAGGGCATTTTCTCCTGGGCTGGGTAATCTCATTGTCTCACAAAGGATCAAAATGTAGACTGTTCAACAATAGGATCGGTTGTTACTGAGGCCCCAGTTTAATGTTATTGCACTATTGAAACTTGTTTTCTGAAAAGCTTCTAGAAAAGAGCCTGACCACACTGTCAAGTTCACAGTGGTGTGTTTTGAGATAAATAGGACAGTTGGCTATTTTCTAAGCATGGAGAGCTCACCCTGCATCCTGGTCTCAGGTCCGGGAATCTGACCTTTGGTGACTGCCAAGGACAGAGGGCCCATTCTCAACAAAAGCCCAGTCTCTGCCATACGGGCCTTTCCTGCTGCCAACACACCCATCATCTCTCCTTCTTTCTCTTACTCTAGGTAACAAAACTCTTTTCACCTGGCTGTGCTGTATTTATTGCCTCAGGCACTATGGAAGGACCGTCTTTCCAGCGATGACTCTAGATTGCAAAGCCCTTTTCACCTGGTTGTGCTGCATTTAATGCCTCCAGGTCTATGGAAGGACCATCTTCCCAGTGACAACTTTTGGGCACTGTTCTTTCCAGAGCAGTCTTGTGGTTGGGGTTTGGATGGTACCAGCCGCTGAAGGGGATGACAGAGGATGAGATGGTTGGATGGCATGACCGACTCAGTGGACGTGAGTCTGAGTAAACTCTGGGAGTTGGTAATGGACAGGGAGGCCTGGCGTGCTGCAGTCCATGGGGTCACGAAGAGTCAGACACAAATAAGTGACTGAACTGAATTGAACTGAAGCAGCCCCAGGCGTGGGGAATAGCCCGGGATTAGCAAGTGTCTCCATGCCTCAGCCATGCCAGCTCTACCGTTAACTGTTCTATGCAATTGTGTTTTGCACACATTTTATTTTAAAAAGAAAGAACTTAAATAGAAAAGAAATTAAGGCCACTCCTCCAGGGGCGTAAGAGCTGCTTGTCTTTGATGGTTTCCAGAGCCCTTTGTGGCAGCTCCTCCAGATCTAACTTGTCCCCCCTCCTCTCACCTTGCTCCACAGAAACGCTCCGTCCTGTCAAACTTTTCTTTCCTCCAGGCCTCACTGCACCCTGCCCTGAGCATCCTCACCTCCCTTCAGAGCAATACTCTGTGCTCTGCTGGTCATCACGCCTGCCCATCCTCCACTCCGTCCCCGCCTTTGGGGGAAAGTGCTGCGTGCCCAGGCTCTCAGGAGTCTCCCTCCATTCTCCCTGGTCCAGACAACTTCCCCGCAGAGCCCGAGTCCTCTTCCCCTTCCAGGTGCCCAGGCCATGCACAGCAGACTCATCTTTTCCACTCCGGACAGCTCCTTACCTGGTCCTGCCCCAAGAAAACCCCGCAGAGTGGGCTGGCTAACCAGGAACCGACAGAGTCATCTCAGCTTCACAGACTCCCATTTTCTGCAATTTTAGACAAAGATTTGCCTTTTCAAGAAGGCATCTTCCTATAAGGAAGTGGGTTCCTCATAGTAAGTTCCTGCATCTATGAAGGAGTAGGTTTGTATTTAGATTCAGCTGCTATAAGTGGGTTGACATTTGCTTGGATGGCAAAAAGATCAAACCAGTCAATCCTGAAGGAAATCAACCCTGAATACTCATTGGAAGGACTGCTGGTGAAACTGAAGCTCCAATACTTTGGCCATCTGATGTGAAGAGCCTGTAAGGTATAGTTCGGGCCGAGGCAGAAAAGAAGGAGAGACGACCTCAACGGAGGTAGGTTACCTTTATTCAGGCAAGGAGGGGCAACAGTGAGCCTAACAACCAAGCTGAGAGCGAGAGGGATCAGGGAGGCTTCATATTTAAAGGGAGCTTTGTGAAAGTGATAAGGGAAATGTTAGTCAGGTGGGACGTTCTGGGTAATCTTTAGTTGAGATGGCATTTGTAGTTGAACAGAGGGTGGGAGGTTTTGGGCAGAGGGTGATAAGCCCTGGCCTGGAGCATCAGGCTGGAGCATCAGTTCGGTTTTGTTTTCCCCAAAGTTAGATGATTCAGCAAAGGCCTTTGAGACCATTGTTTTCTTTTCTAGGCCCACGGACTCCTTCAGAGCCAACTCATTGGAAAAGACCCTGATGCTGGGAAAGATTGAAGGCAGGAGAAGAGGACGACAGAGAATGAGATGTTTGGACGGCATCACCGAGTCAATGGACATGAGTTTGAGCAAACTCGGGAAGTTGGTGATGGACAGAGAAGCCTAGCGTGCTGCGGTCCATGGGATTGCAAAGAGTAGGACACGACTGAGCGACTGAACAACAGCATTTCTCACCACAGCAGGTATGAGCCCCGTAGTTCTCCATCTACACCAGGAGAGAGTACAGGGACTTCAGTGTCACCTGGTCACACTGGGCGTAAGGAGGACCTGACTGCTTCTGGTCACTTGCTGCTCATTCACACCCTGGCTGGAACAACAGGAACCACAGCCCAGCCTGAGTTCAAAAGGCAGAGGAGACAAGGAAAAGAAACAAACAGGGTGACTGGGAGAAGAAATGCAAACTAAGTCATTTCAAAAATGCTATTCTGTCCCAATCAAAGCAAGCACTCAGACTTTCCTTTGCACAGGATTAGGGTTTTACCCTCTTTCCTACACTGATATTCTGCAACCAGCTATGGTGGGTTCTCCCACCTTTCAAAGAATCTCAGGCCCCAGTACTCACATGACAAGGTCCCCCTCCAGCAGATGCCTCGGCCGGATTGGACAACCGCTCTGCCACTCAAAGCTGGTGTTGCACTAGGTCATCTCTCCGGGTCTGTATCTGGCTCTGTCCTTAGGGACAAGGTGGTCAGGGCAGTGAGCAGCCACGTGCTTTCAAATATCTGGACTTTTGATTCCTTCGTAGATGTCTCTCCTGTTGGACTGAATCACCAGAGCTAAAAAAGACATGTTCACATTTGCGTTCTACAAACTTTTCTTTTTCCCCTGCTCTCAAACACCAGAATTTGTGCAAGGCTACTTGATATTGATGTGAGTATGTGCAGGAAAGACTCCAGCAAATAGCTTCAGAATCCTGCTGTGGATGCAACTTGCAAGGTTCCATTCCAGCCAGCTTTCTTGTTTAGTCGCCAAGTCATGTCTGACTCTTTGCGACTCCATAGACTCTACCCCAACAGGCTCCTCTGTCCATGAGGTTTTCCAGGCAAGAATACTGGAGTGGGTTGCCACCCCCTTCTCCAGGGGATCTTTCCGACCTAGGAATCAAATCCACGTTCTCCTACTTTACAGGCAGATTCTTTACCACTGAGCCACCTGGCAAGCCCCCGCCTCCCCCGACCCCAGCTGACTTTCCTTGCTCATACATTTCTTCTTATCCTGCACCCAGAGAAATACTTCGGGGAAATTCCAGGACCCATGCTGTCTGAATTTTGGTATGTTTTACAACTCCTCCAAATCCCAAGTTCCACAAAACTTTTGAAAAATATGGAGCAGTGAAAAATCAAACCCAAAGATCAAAATAGAGAACGTTAAATATCCAGATCATAAAGCATGTTTCCGCCAGCAGGTTTTTCTCTAGTTCTCAAGTGGGCCCTTGTGGAGTCATGATGACCCTGGTCTCCATTTTCGGAAGCAAAGTTCAGAGGTTGGATTTTTCTTGTTTTCACCCCTCAGGGCTTCCCATCATCATCCCTCTTGACAAAAAGGAAAATAGTTTGGAAACAACTAAAACTGGCAAAAGCACCTGCCTTTTAAAAAGTTGTTGCTTTCTCTGGTTATCTCAAGGTCAAGGAGCCCAAGGTACCTAGCAACCTCGACTACTGACCACGGAAAATGTCTTTTCCATAATTTTTTAAAGTAATTTTCTTTATTTATTGACTGCTGGTTTTTTGCTGGTGTGGGCTTCTCTCTAGTTACGGTGTGGCCTCTGGTTGTGGAACAAAGGCTCCAGGGCGCTCAGACTCCAGTAGTTGCAGCACGTGGACTCCATAGTTGCGGCTCTCGGGCGCTAGAACAAGGCACCATAGCTGTGGTGCACAGGCTTAACTGCTCCACGGCATGAGGGATCTTCCAGGACCAGGGATCGAACCCATGTTTCCTGCATCGGCAGTAGGATTATTCCCCACAGAGCCCCTAGGGAAGCCCAATCTTTTACCATAACTCTTGAACAAACCCAAGTATCTCACATTCTCTGTTTACATGATGCATGCTAATTATGAGATTGTTGCCATAAATTCACAGAAACCCTTCATGAGAGCTGTAAGAATATTATGTCCGAGCCAGTCCTTCCATCATATGGTAAGGAGAGGATACAGGCTGCTCCACACAACAGCGCCATCAAGGACCTAAGTGTTCCTCCCCATCAGCACCTCTATCGTGGACAATCATAACTTGCCTCTGCTTTGCAGGCCCTGGAATAATCCCCCAAATACGCATCGGACCAGCTTGATTCCCTGTTTCCCTGCAATGGACACATAGCTGCTCTTTTTAGCTTTTAAATTTTTATGGGACTGTAGTTACTTCACAATGTTGTGTCAGCTCCTAGTGTACAGCAATGTGAATCAGCTGTGTGTACATAGATCCCCTCTTTTTTGGATATCCTTCCCATTTAGTTCAATGCAGAGCCCTGAGGAGAGCTCTCCAAGCTGTACAGTAGGTTCTCATGAGTTATCCTTTTTATGCATAGCATCAGTAGTGTATATACATGTATATATATATATGCACGCCAGGCCCAGCCTCCCAGTTCCTCCCACCTCTCCCCTTCTCCTCTTGGTGTTCATGTTTGTCCACTGCATATGTGTCTGTATTTCTAAAGAAGATGAAATATGTATATTATGCAGCCATAAAAAAGGAATGAAATTAGGTCATTTTTAGAGATGTAGTTGGACCTAGAGACTGTCATACAGAGTGAAGTGAGTCACAAACAGAAAAAACAAATATTGTCCATTAACACATATGTGTGGAACCAGGAAACACTTGGTTTATGCATATCTGTTCTGATAATCACTTGGCCTGAAAGCACATTTCTTCTCTTAAAATGTTGTGGAGTTTTTTGTTTTTTTTTCCCCCCTCTTTTTAATTGAATAACATCCCAGTTTCACAAGGAGTGTTCAATAAAGGATCACATTTAAATTTTATTCACACTGTTCTGACATTCACAATAAAAGGAATAATAGCAAAGGCATACTTGTTCAGCACTTTGTGTGTGGCCAGGCCCTTTGCCATGAGTTAACTGGATGAATCATCTGAAGGACCTTTCAGTATAGGCAGACCTTGGAGCTATTGTGGATTCAATTCCAGACCCCTGGAATAAGGTGAATATCGAAATAAAGCCAGTCACACGATTTTTTCTTTTTCTGGTTTCTCAGTGCATGCAAAAGTTATGTGTCTGCAATACCACAGTCTATTAAGTGTGTGAGACTATTATGTCTAAAAAATTATCTACCTTCATTAAAAAAAAAAAACAGTTCAGCTCAGTCACTCAGGTGTGTCTGACTGTTTGCCACCCCCATGGACTGCAGCACGCCAGGCCTCCCTGTCCCTCACCAACTCCCGGAGCTTGCTCAAACTCATGTCCATCGCTTCAGTGATGCCCTCCAACCTCTTATCCTCTGTCGTGCCCTTCTCCTGCCTTCAATCTTTCCCACCATCAGGCCCTTTTCTACTGAGTCAGTTCTTTGCATCCGATGGCCAAAGTATTGGAGCTTCAGCCTCAGCATCAGTCCTTCCAAGAATATTCAGGACTGATTTTTTTAAGATTGACTGGTTCAAAATCCTTGCATTCCAAGGGACACTCAAGGGCCTTCTCCAGCACCACAGTTTGAAAGCATCAATTCTTTGGCACTCAGGTTTCTTTATGGTTCAACTCTCACATCCATACGTGACTAGTGGAAAAACCATAGCTTTGACTGGATGGACCTCTGACAGCACAGTAATATCTCTGCTTTTTAATATGCTGTCTAGGTTTGTCATAGCTTTTCTTCCAAGGAGCAAGCATCTTTTAATTTCATGGCTGTAGTCACCGGCTGCAGTGATTTGGGAGCCCAATATAACAAAGCTTTTCACTATTTCCACTGTTTTCCCATCTATTTGCTGTGAAGTGATGGGACCAGGTACTATGATCTTCATTTTTTGAATATTCAGTTTTAAGCCAGCTTTTTCACTCTCCTCTTTCACTTTCATCAAGAGGCACTTTAGTTTCACTTTGCTTTTTTCCATAAGGGTGGTGTCATCTGCATATCTAAGGTTATTGATATTTCTCCTGAAGTATTGATTCTGTCTTGCGCTTTATCCAGCCCAGCATTTCACATGATGTACTCTGTATATACGTTAAATAAACGGGGTGACAATATACAGCCTTGATGTACCCCTTTCCCAATTTGGAATCGGTCTATTTTTCCATGTCCAGTTCTAAATTGTTGCTTCTTGACCTGCATACAGATTTCTCAGGAGGCAGGAAAGGTGGTCTGCTATTCCCTTCTCTTTAAGATTTCTCCACAGTTTGTTGTGATTCACACAGTCAAAGGTTTTGGCGTATTCAATAAAGCAGAAGTAAATGTTTTTCTGGAAATCTTTTGCTTTTTTATGATCCAGCGGATGTTGGCAACTTGATCTCTGAGTCCTCTGCCTTTTCTAAATCCAGCTTGAACATCTGGAAGTTCTCGGTTCACATATTGCTGAAGCCTGGCTTAGGGAATTTTGAGGATTACTTTGCTTTTGTGTGAGATGAGTACAATCATGTGGTAGTTTGAGCATTCTTTGGCATTGCCTTTCTTTGGGATTGGAATGAAAACTGACCTTTTCCAGTCCTGCAGACACTGCCGAGTTTTCCGAATTAGCTGGCATATTGAGTGCAGCATTTTCACAACATCATATTTTAGGATTTGAAATAGCTCAGCTGGAATTCCATCACCTCCACTAGCTTTGTTCATAGTGATTCTTCCTAAGGTTCACTTGACTTCAAACTCCAGATGTCTGGTTCTAGGTGAGTGATCACACTATAGTGGTTGTCTGGTTCATGAAGATCTTTTTTGTATAGTTCTTCTGTGTATTCTTGCCACCTCATCTTAATATCTTCTGCTTCTGTTAGGTCCATATAATTTCTGTCCTTCATTGTGCCCATCTTTGCATGAAATATTCCCTTGGTATCTCTAATTTTCTAGAAGAGATCTCTAGTCTTTCCCATTCTATTGTTTTCCTCTATTTTTTTTTTTTTTTTTGCACTGATCACTTAGGAAGGCTTTCTTGTTTCTCCTCGCTATTCTTTGGAATTCTGCATTCAGATGGATATATCTTTCCTTTTCTCCTTTGCTTTTTGCTTCTCTTCTTTTCACAGCTATTTGTAAGGCCTCATCAGCCATTTTGCTTTTTTGCATTTCTTTATCTTAGGGATGATTTTGATCACTGCCCCCTGTACAGTGTCATGAACCTCTGTCCATAGTTCTTCAGGCACTCTGTCTATCAGATATAATCCCTTGAATCTATTTGTCTCTTCCACTGTATAATCACAAAGGATTTGATTTAGGTCATACCTGAATAGCCTAGTGGTTTTCCCTACTTTCTTCAATTTACGTCTGAATTTGGCAGAGTTCATGATCTGAGCCACAGTCAGCTGCAGCTCTTGTTTTTGCTGACTGTGCAGAGCTTCTCCTTCTTTGGCTGCAAAGAATATAATCAATCCGATTAAGTGTTGACCATCTGGTGATGTCCATGTGTAGAGTCGTCTCTTGTGGTCTTGGAAGAAGGTGTTTGCTATGACCAGTGCATTCTCTTGGCAAAACTCTCTTAGCCTTTGCCCTGCTTCATTTTGTACTCCAAGGCCAAACTTGCCTGTTACTCCAGGTGTCTCTTTTGACTTCCTGCTTTTGCATTCCAGTCCTCTATGACAAAAAGGACATCTTTTTTTGTTGTTAGTTCTAGAAGGTCTTGTAGGTTATCGTAGAACTATTCAACTTCAGCTTCTTCAGAATAAGTGGTTGGGGCATAGATTTGGATTTCCATGATATTGAATCAAAAAATACTTCAAAAAATGTTAGCCATCACCCATGCTTTCAGTGAAATGTAATCTTTTTGCTGGTGGTGTGTGTTAGTTGCTCAGTTGCGTCCAACTCGTCTCAATACCATGGACTGTAACCCATGGACTGTAGGCTCCTCCATCCATGGGATTTTCCAGGCAAGAATACTGGAGTGGGTTGCCATTTCCTTCTCCAGGGGCTCTTCCTGACCCAGGGATTGAACTCAGGTCTCCTATATTTCAAGCAGACTCTTTACCATTTGAGCCACCGGGGAAGCCTTTGAAATATTGTTGAGAAAAGCCAGACGTGACAAAAAGGCAGCAAGTGAACAAATGCTATTGGAAACAGGACACCAATAGACTTGCTCTGTGCAGGGCTGCCGCACACATTCAGTTTGCAATGAAATGCAGTGTCTATGGAATGCAGTAAGACGAGGTATATTTAGGTGGATGCTCTTGTTATCTCCATTTACAGATGAGAAACTGAGGCACAGACCAGTGATCAGCCCCAAGGTCACAGCCATAAGGGTAGAGCCTTTGTTGGAACCCAGCCCAGCACCAGCTCCCTGTCATCAGGGAGCCAAAGGCACAGCTGTCTTAGTCAACACCTTTTCCCACCTTCCAACCCAGACCTGGTGCCTAGTGGCCCAGAGACGGAGCACACGGAGGTGCTGGGGCACGTGCTTCATCCCCTTACGTGTGTGTGTCCTGTGATTCTTCAAAATCTGAGTTATTTTCTAAAATGTGATCAGGTGGAGAATTCAACCACAGGTCAGATTCCTTTCTTTTTATTTTTTAATGTTTTCTTAAAAGTCTTGATTGAATTTGACACAATATTGCTTCTGTTTTATGTTTTCATTTTATAACCGCCTGGCATGTGGGATCTCAGCTCCTTGATCAGGGATCGAACCCAAATCCCCTGCACTGGGAGGCGAAGTCTTAACCACTGGACCACCAGGGAAGTCCCCAGCCTCTTTTCTATTTCCATTCTGATTCCCCTCCCCACGCATCACATTCCCCTTCTACTGGGTGGGGTTGGAATGGCTGTAGGCAATTCGGGAGGTTCTATGTGGAAACTGAGATGGGGATACATTCAGTTGGGCTTCAGGAAGAGCGTGTAAGTTGTGTGTGATCACCTCTGTAAAGTGACATTACTGCAGGCATCTTGCTATCAATTCGGCAGCACTTAACCTGTCTGTCATATTGCCCAGGTGTTGACACGAAGCTGTGGCATCAGAGGGGCTGTCCTGCACTGCACAAGTCTGGGAACGGTGGAGGGGAAAGAAGATTTGGAAACACAAGACCATCAGCTGCTCTACATAGGCAACCATCCTCGTCTCTTAGTTTGTATGAGAATAAACGTTGAAATAAGTGTTCCAAATTTTGACAGAAACTCTAAAATTTCACATATGGCTACATACAACACGGTGTTATTGATAAAGATAAATCAGCCTGGTTTAAAAATTATCTTCTATTTTTGCAATAGCATAGTTTTTGTCTGGTAGTTAACACACACAATCTGTTATTTTTTTTTGAATTATTATATATGTAGTTTCTCCCATAATTATAAATTTTTTTCATTTGTAGAGATTTATTTAAGTCTGAATGAACATTGATTTTCATACTTCACAGTGTGAATCACGTATTCCTCTCTTCTCAAAGACACCCAAATTCGATAAGCTTCAGGTGCTTTAAAGGGGGATCTATCCTGAGTATGTGCTACAAAATACCTGTGTCACAAAGGGTTAGGTTAGAATGACTGGAAGCCCACGGCAAGCGTTTCTGCAGGTTCAGAAGGGAAGCACTGCAGCTGCCACGCGTACTGGTGCGTGTGTGTGTCCCCTTGTCCCTGCAGGAAGTGCGAGCGCCTCCTAGGTTCAGGCCGGGGACTTCCCAGCTGCTGTGCTGATCTGTGATTGTGTGCACGTGAATGCGCCCACTGGCCAACTGCCCGCCTCTCCTTCTGATGGGCATGTCCTGGTGCCTTGTGGTTGCCCCCACCAGGCTTCTCTCAGGGACCACTAGGCCTGGCTACCAGGAGGTGCCAGCCTCAGAAGGGGCACAACTATAACTCTTGTAACAGGCATCTACTATCAGGAAACAGGGCTTCTCTGGTGTCTCAGATGGTGAAGAATCTGCCTGCAATGCAGGAGACCTGGGTTTGATCTCTGGGTCGGGAAGATCCCCTGGAGAAGGAAATGGCAACCCACTCCAGTATTCTTGCCTGGAGAATCCCATGGATGGAGGAGCTTGATGGGCCCCAGTTCATGGGGTCGCAGAGTTGGACACGACTGAGCACTTTCACATCAGGAATCAGGAATTACAGCAGGGCTGAGATTGCAGAGGGGCAGACCCTGATGACAAAGAGACCCATGGACATGACTTTGCACAGCACTTGAGGGTGGGAGTGGCTGGCTTCAGGAAAGATGACCCATGAGCCTGTAACCGAACCCAGGTCAGCTGCTCCCTGGTCACTGGCCAACCATTTGAGAGGCTGATGTCATTAGAAAGGAAAGGTGCTTTCATCAAGATCGCCAGTCCAGGTTCGATGCATAAGACAGGGTGCTCAGGGCTGGTGCACTGGGATGACCCTAAGGGATGGGGTGGGGAGGGAGGTGGGAGGGGGATTCAGGATGGGGAACACATGTATACCCATGGCTGATTCATGTCCGTGAATGGCAAAAACCACCGCAATATTGTAAAGTAATTAGCCTCCAATTCAAATAAATTTTAAAAAAACAACAGCAAAAAAAAAAAGTTATAGGTAGCAAGTAGCTGTAATACAATAAATAAGAAATACAAAAAAAAAAAAAAAGAAAAGAAAAGAAAAGCAGGCAATCTGGGGGGAAGGTGGACTCGTATCCAGAGACCGGCTACAAAGATTCTGCTTGGCCATGACAGCTTTCAAAGGAAAAAAAAAAAAAATGGGAGAAGAGGGGCAGATCTCAGTGAGGCACTGGGGAAGAAAGGTGGGTTCTGTCTCCATTGTGTGCAGACCGATGGTCTCTCTCTTCAGATATCCTGTCCATGTGATCTGTCTGCAGGATTGCTTAGAGGGGCTACAGGGGCAGAGAGCTAGTCTTCTTTTTAATATAGGAAAAGAATCAACAGGTTAGATAAGGCATGGCATGCATGCAGGAGAGCATAAATCAGGAGTTAGTTTCAATTACTTAGTGATCTCATTCCCATAATTAGATTCTTTTAAGATTAGAAGAGAGCAAAAAAGTGCAAACAGGAAAGGGAAGAGCGAGCTGCTTTCAGAACCACCGCTGGGATGAAGAATTGACCTGGCAAAGGTCATGGCAAGTACCTGACAAATATCACGGAGCTCACATACATGAAGACTGGAAAACCTTCGTTCAGCAAAACTTTCTCTGTATTCTATGCTGAGACTCATTTTTGTAACATTAACAGTGGTTTTTCAAACTGAAGACGAACTTTTGCAGTTTCGCAGGTTTGTACGAGGGATCATTTCACCAAGGGTTACCTTTTGAGTTTGTTTCCTCTGTTATTTTTTAGTTGCTGGTCTTAGGAGCTCTGCACTACCCCACACTCTCAGATGTTTACCAAATGTGTTCTTGTTGCTTTCAGTTCTGGTTCTGACTGTGATCACAGGGGTGAGGTGAGAGCTTCGAATACTCCCAAGAAAAATGTATGCAAGTCGATTAATGAGAGAAAAGCCATTTCTGACATTCCTGTTTGATTTTATAAGCAAACTCCTTTAAAGAAGTAAGCCAAATATAAGCAAGTATAATTCCAGAAAATAATATAGTTTCAGGTGTTATTTTAAGGACAATTTCTTCTTACATTAATTTCCTACAGTTGTGCAGTCAATACATTCAACCATTCCTGTTATTTTTCATAAGCTGGGCTCAAGGATACACTTTAAATTGAAATTTACATTGTGTATTTCAAATACATCCAGAGAGGGATTTTAAATCATATGTTAATTTTATTTTTTAAGAATAAATGAAGTAGATTCAAAAAAGAGGAAGCATTAGATGAGAATGTTTAAACACTAGAAAAGTGTGTGGTGTGTGTGTGCGTGTGTGTGTTCAGTTGTGTTTGACTCTGCAACCCCATGGACTGTAGCCTGCCAGGCTCTTATGTCCATGGGATTTCCCTGGCAAGAATATTGGAGTGGCTTGCCATTTCCTTCTCCAGGGCATCTTCCTGACACAGTGATCTAACCCGCATCTCTTGTGTCTCCTACATTGGCAGGCAGGTTCTTTATTATAAGCTGAGCCACCGGAGAAGCCCCCTATTGTAATACAGTGCTGTAAGTACAAAGATTAGGAAAAAAAATCACAAGGAAGAAAACCAGTGCCACATTTATTCCACTCACTTTCTAACAGTCAAATGTAGTTATTTTGTGGTGTTTTAAGATTTTGTTTCATATAATACAGATACTCAGGTAGTACCCAAACTCAAATGGTCTGGGATGGGGTCTGGGTGATGTTTAAAAAACAGCTCCCCAGATAATATCAATAAGCAGCCAGAGCTGATAATCTCTTGGATTGTCAACCTGCTCAATCATGAAAAGACAAATCTCCCCAAGAAGCTACAGGAAATTCTTCTGTGCTCTTAGCATTAAAAGACCCCCAACCTTCCAATAGCAGAGAAGTCTATAAACTGTGCAAGTGAGCCTGAAACATCTGGGTAAAGGCAGATTTATATTTCATTAGTTGGAGTTAAAGTTAGTTCATCATTATAGCATGCTTCATTAGTTTATGTATTTTTTATATTTTGTTATTTTTTGCTTCCATATTAAATAAGCTTTCCGGTCAATTGAAAATTATATATGGGGAATTATACACATATATGGAGAAGGAGGTGGCAACCCACTCCAGGATTCTTGCCAAGAGAATCCAGTGGACGGGGGAGCCTGGTGGGCTGCTGTCCATAGGGTAGCACAGAGTCTGACACGACTGAAGTGACTTAGCACGTGTGCATGCATTGGAGAAGGAAATGGCAACCCACTCCAGTGTTCTTGCCTGGAGAATCGCAGGGATGGAGGAGCCCAGTGGCTGCTGTCTATGGGGTTGCACAGAGTCGGACACGACTGAAGCAACTTAGCAGCGGCAGCAGCATACACATATATGTTTAGATATATATGAGTGTGCATCAGTTCAATTCAGTCAATCAGTCATATCCAACTCTTTGCGACCCCACGGACCGCAGCACACCAGGCTTCCCTGTCCATCACCAACTCCCGGAACTTGCTCAAACTCATGTCCATCAAGTTGGTGATACTATCTAACCATCTCATCCTCTGTCGTCCCCTTCTCCTCCCACCTTCAACTTTTCCCAGCATCAGGGTCTTTTCCAGTGAGGCAGTTCTTCGCAATGGCTCCCTACTCCAGCACTCTTGCCTGGAAAATCCCATGGATGGAGGAGCCTGGTGGGCTGCAGTCCATGGGGTCGCTAAGAGTCGGACTCGACTGAGCGACTTCCCTTTCACTTTTCACTTTCATGCATTGGAGAAGGAAATGGCAACCCACTCCAGTGTTCTTGCCTGGAGAATCCCAGGGACGGGGGAGCCTCATGGGCTGCCGTCTATGGGGTCGCACAGAGTCGGACACGACTGAAGCGACTTAGCAGCAGCAGCAGCAGCAGCAGCAGCAGCAGCAGCTCTTCGCATCAGGTGGCCAAACTATTGGAGTTTCAGCTTCAGCATAAGTCCTTCCAATGAATATTCAGGACTGATTTCCTTTAGGATTGACTGGTTGGATCCCCTTTCAGTCCAAGGGATTCTCAAGAGCCTTCTCCAGCACCACAGTTCAAAAGCATTCTTTAATGCTCAGCTTTCTTTATAGTCCAACTCTCACATCCATACACGACTACTGGAAAAACCATAGCCGTGACAAGACAGATATTTGTTGGTAAAGTAATGTCTATGCTTTTTAATATGCAGTCTAGGTTGGTCATAACTTTCCTTTCAAGGAGCAAGTGTCTTTTAATTTCATGGCTAGAGTCACCATCTGCAGTGATTTTGAAGCCCAAAAGAAATAAGTCTCTCACTGCTTCCATTGTTCCCCATTTATTTGCCATGAAGTGATGGGACCGGATGCCATGATCTTAGTTTTCTGAATGTTGAATGAGTTTTCTGATCTTAGTTTTACTTTTTAAAATTTTATTGAAAATTTATTAGTCAGTTTTTTTTAACAATTGGTAAATGATTATGTATTTTTTTACATACCAAAAATATGGTTGAGCTGTCCACAAAATATGGTATGAAAATGGATACTTTTATTTTTATTTATTTATTTATTTTTCTTGGGGGAATGCATGTACACCCGTGGTTGATTCATGTCAATGTATGGCAAAACCAATACAGTATTGTAAAGTAAAATAAAGTAAAAATAAAAATTAAAAATAAAAAGAAAATGGATACTTTTAAATTAAAGCATTGTGCAGTAGGATTTACCAAAGAACTGAAATTAGTATTCTACTAGAAATTTGGCTTCAGACTTACTTTCAGAACACGGACAGAGATAACTGGAAAAACTTATGATTTGGGAAAATAGTTTATTAACAGTATACTATGAGTGTTGTCTTCAATTAGCCATGCCTTTCTATATTCTTGCCTTTTGTTTTTAATTGCTTTACTTTACCAGCAGCAGCAGCTTCATTAGTGGAATTTTGTTTGCAGAGTGAACCAACAAGTCCAGTAAGCTGATAAAGTAGATAGCAACTAATGAAGCTAACAATGGACCCCATAAATGGATGATTTTATGTAACTATTACACATAGACCCAACAGATTTATGATTTTTCTTTTTATTTTGGCCCAGAAAAGTTTATTGTGCTGGGTTTTTTTTTTTTAATTGAACTGTAGTTGATTTACAACACTGTGTTAATTTTAGGTGTAGAGCAAAGTGATTCAGATATATATAAATATACATATTTATATACATACACACTTTTACTGATTACTTTCCATTATAGGTTGTTATAAGATTAAATATAATTCTATGTGCTATACACTAAATTTTTGTTATTTATCTGTTTTATATGTAGTGGTGTGTATTTTTTTAAAAAATTTTAATTGGAGGCTAATTACTTTACAATATTGTAGTGTTTTTTGCCATACATTGGCATGAATCAGCCACGGGTGCACATGTGTCCCCCATCCTGAAGCCCCCTCCCACCTCCCTCCCCATCCCACCCCTCAGGGTCATCCCATTGCACCAGCCCTGAGCACCCTGTCTCATCCATCAAGCCTGGACTGGCAATCTATTTCACATATGGTAATACACATGTTTCAATACCATTCTCTCAAATCATCCCACCCTCACCTTCTTCCACTGAGTCCAAAAGTCTGTTCTTTACATCTGTGTCTCTTTTGCTGTCTCGTATATAGGGTCATCAATACCATCTTTCTCAATTCCATATATATGTGTTAATGTACCGTATTGGTGTTTTTCTTTCTGACTTACTTCACTCTGTATAATAGGCTCCAATTTCATCCACCTCATTAGAACTGATTCAAATGCATTCTTTTTAATAGCTGAGTAATATTCCATTGTGTATATGCACCACAGCTCTCTTATCCATTTGTCTGTGGATGAACATCTAGGTTGTTTCCATGTCTTGGCTATTGTAAACAGTGCTGCGATGAACATTGGAGCACATGCGTCTCTTTCAATTCTGATTTCCTCGGTGTGTATGCCCAGCAGTGGGATTGCTGGGTCCTAAGGCAGTGCTATTTCCAGTTTTTTAAGGAATCTCCACACTGTTCTCCATAGTGGCTGTACTAGTTTGCATTCCCACCAACAGTGTAAGAGGGTTCCCTTTTCTCCACACCCTCTCCAGTGTTGTTTGTAGACTTTTTGATAGCAGCCATTCTGACCGGCATGAGATGGTACCTCATTGTGGTTTTGATTTGCACTTCTCTGATACTGAGTGACGTTAAGCATCTTTTCACGTGTTTGTTAGCCATATGTATGTCTTCTTTGGAGAAATATCTGTTTAGTTCTTTGGCCCATTTTTTGATTGGGTCGCTTATTTTTCTGGAATTGAGCTGCAAGAGTTGCTTGTATATTTTTGAGATTAATTCTTTATCAGTTGCCTCATTTGCTATTATTTTCTCCCATTATGAAGGCTGTCTTTTCACCTTGCTTATAGTTTCCTTCGTTGTGCAAAAGCTTTTCAGTTTAATTAGGTCTCATTTGTTTATTTTTGCTTTTATTTCCATTACTCTGGGAGGTGGGTCATAGAGGATCCTGCTATGATTTATGTCAGAGTGTTGTGACTATGTTTTCCCTTAGGAGTTTTATAGTTTCTGGTCTTACATTTAGATCTTTGATCCATCTTGAATTTATTTTTAGGGATGGTGTTAGAAAGTGTTCTAGTTTCATTCTTTTACAAGTGGTTGACTAGTTTTCCCAGCACCACTTGTTACAGAGATTGTCTTTTCTCCATTGTATATTCTTGCCTGCTTTGTCAAAGATAAGGTGACCATAAGCGATCTTAGGTTTCTGTGAATGAGTTTCTGATCTTAGTTTTCTGAATGCTGACAGAATGAGTGTGCATACTATATATATATTATATATATAGCTCAGTCAGGACAAAATCTGCCTGTGATCCAAGAGACTTGAATTTCATCCTGGGTCAGGAAGATCCCTTGGAAAAGGGAAAGATAACCCACTCCAGTATGTTTGGTGGGGAAATCCCACGGACAGAGGAGCCTAGAAGGCTCTAGTCCACGGAGTAGCAAAGAGTCTGACATGACTTAGTAACTAAACCAACCGACAACATATATGTGTGTGTGTGTGTGTGTATATGTATATATATATATAGAGAGAGAGAGAGAGCCATTCAGTGGCCAAGTCCTGTCCGACTCTTTGTGATCCCATGGACTGCATCACACCAGGCTTCCCCGTCCCTCACAACCTTCCAGGCTTTGCCCAATTTCATGTTCCTTGAATCGGTGATCCTATCCAACCATCTCATCCTATGGAGAGAGAGAGCGATTTAATGGGATCATGAATACTGAAATTTGACTTTCAGGCATCGTCTAGCTATGTTTGGGCTTACTAACTGTTAGCGTTCACTCTAGAAAAACCTTGTCTTATGCAAGAAAGAATGGAATTTGATGTGCTGTAGAGAAATTCCAGTACTCTTGCCTGGAAAATCCCACGGACGGAGGAGCCTGGTGGGCTGCAGTCCATGGGGTCGCTAAGAGTTGGACACGACTGAGCGAATTCACTTTCACGCACTGGAGAAGGAAATGGCAACCCACTCCAGTGTTCTTGCCTGGAGAATCCCAGGGACAGGGGAGCCTGGTCTATGGGGTTGCACAGAGTCGGACACAATTGAAGCAACTTAGCAGCAGCAGCAGCAGCAGAGATGAGCTTCATAGAAAAATAAATTGATCATTGTCAATACAGGATATCAACTCCTTGTAAGTTAAAAACCTGATGGATTTTCCTCGGGACACATTTTTTGTTGCCCACTGAGATATCTGTAAAAGTTGTTTACCACGTCACAGAATCATCAGGAGACTGGTTAGTCCTGTCTTGGCCTCCACACAAGAGGCCATGGCAACACTCAGGAGCGTGTTGTGGCGTTTACCCCGGAGGTTGTCTGCAGTCTCCCTCCAGTGAAACGCTTTCCTTTAAGTGGTGATCACAGCTCAGCATATCTGGAGACAAAGGGGTCACTGAGGCTCCGCAAAGAAAAATGCCACTAAATTGTTTCCTAAACAGTAGGGTTTATTTCAATGTTAACTTACAATGGAATGAGACACTGTTTACATAAAAACCTAAGTACAAAAAATATAATACAACTTTTACTGTACATATTAGGATTCTCTTATTTTTTCCCCCAAATGTTGGCAGATAGAGATGAGGAGGGGGCTGCTGCGGAAGGAAAACTGGGGGACTGCTGGCAGGACCCGAGATCATCTTTCATGAATTGTTTATAAAAGATGCAAAGGTTTGGGTTCTAGAACTTGGCAATCCGCCAAGAGCAGTGAGTGAGCAGGACACTTGCATTTCTGGGGTACCAGCTCATTTTACCTTGTAGAAATGCTTGTTTTCCTCGGTGTTGAGGCTGGGAGCTGGTGGGAGTTGGTGTCTGCTGACTGGCTGTGTGAACCCTGTCTGCCTCGCCCCTGAACATTCATCACTAATCCAGGGCAGCGGGCAATGGGCTTCCTACCTGTGCTGTACAGCTGGTATTTAAAACTGATTTTGAAAACGGCATTATCTATCTGGTGTCCTTGGGCAACTATCTTAGATTTAGACCTGAACAGCTCTCTAGCAAGCAGTTAAGAACAGTGAATCGTGCGCTTGTGTTAAGTTGCTTCAGTCTTGTCCGACTCTTTGAAACCCAATGGACGGTACCCCACCAGGCTCCTCTGTCCATGGGATTCTCCAGGTGAGAATACTGGGATGGGCTACCATTTCCTTTTCCTAAAATTGTGTGCGTGCTGAGTCACTGGTGGACTCTTTCCAAAACCAGGGAACCGATGAACAGAGAAGATGCAGGTGAAGATCACTGGAAATCTGGATTGCACATTTCTAGCAACCAGGTTTCCAATGAAACCTTGAAAGTATAATGTAAAGAATGAAAACAGTGCAGTATGCACACCCAATGGCCATGAGGGGAATGCCCACAAACCCACAAGCATTCGAACAAGACAACTGGAGTTCCATTCTTCTCACTCCTGGGAACGGCAGACAATGCTACCTCATTCTAGAAAGGCTCCACAATATATATTGTGTCTTACACATGAATTTCAAGATCAGTAGCTTTCTGTAAGTTTTACCAAAGGCTCAAGATGACTTCCAAGAAATTTCAATTAAAAAAAAAAAAAGGGAAACAATCCCAAATAAGTTTATTTTGTATCACAAAAACAGCAACAGCAAATTAACAAGGAATGAGGCATTTAACATTTCATAACATATTCAAAAGCTGCCAGTGGCATAACACACAATTTTAAGTACATACTTTTGAAGAATCTTACATTGGACCAATTTTGTGCACTTTCTTTGCAAACGATGTAGGATTTTGGTGGTGTATGTAGGGGCTTGTGTTGAAGGTTCCTACTGTGCTTTCTTTCAAAGCGCAGAAATTCAAGTTTGATTTTGGCCAACAGTCACGGTATGGGTTGAGGGGAGAGAAGGAATCAAATTTAACAGAGAAAACACTGTAAGTTTTCTTGATTCAAATTAAGGAAGAAAACTTTGTGAACTTATGAAGCAGTTTTGACATTGACTTCAGACAAACAGTAGGTAATATTCTATGTGGTCCACTCCACTCACCATATCTGCCAAGCATCACCAGCCTCCATCTGATTTTCCTGTATCTATAAGAACTTGCCTGAAGAGGGACAATAACAAGACCCTTTAACTTCTACAGGCATCCCACTGACATTCCTTCTACAGAACAAACTCTCAAGTATTTTTGGAAGATGTAAAATTAAGTGATGTCAGTTTCTGGAAGACTGGGCTCACCTAAATTCTGAACACACTGTGGCACCCCACTGGCATCACAGCCCCAGTGGGGGCAGAATTCACACCTGACGATGCTGTGCTTCTTGTTCTTTTCCTGAGATCAAAGAGGCATATGAGTGATTTTCTTTAAAGTACAGCCAATCAGTCCTCTGTTTTGAACAAACATCCAGATAAAATAACAAATCATCATCTGTAACAAGGCACTGGTGACTTTTTACAGGAAATTACACTACCTGCACTTACTAACAAGGCTCTTTCTTAGTGATCATAGTTTAGGTCTTCTCGAATCCAGATTTTGCTTTCCAGCTTGTATTTATCTAACATGGGGACCATTTTAAACATCTAACATTTGGGCCATTTTTGGCATTAAGTCGCCAAAAAGCTGAGAAAGAACAGCATCATCTTTGAATGGCTGGCCTCAGATTTCTGACTGATATGCAAGAGGTGGAATGAATTTTGTTGCCCATCCAGCATGTTTGTTTAAGAAATGTGATACAGTGATTTTCCATTTCAATTTTTCTCCTTTCAAGTGTTATGATATCTTTGACTAGCTACTGTTGTCATGTCAACAATGTGAAACAAGTTTGGTTGAATGAGAAATGGTATTGGGTAATGGGTAATAAGGGGCTTCCCAGGTGATGCAGCGGTAAAGAATCTGCCTGGTAATGCAGGAGACGAGACACAAGAGATATAGGTTTGATCCCTGTGTCAGGAAGATCCACTGGAGAAGGAAATGGCAACCCACTCCAATATTCTTGCCTAGGAAATTACAAGGACAGAGGAGCCTGGCAGGCTATATAGTCCACAGGGTCATGAAGAGTCAGACACAACTGATCAACCAAGTGTGCGCGCATGCACGTGCGCGCGCGCACAAACACACACACACACACTAGGTAATAAGCCTGAATGTGTTGTTTTTCTACAGCAGGACTAATACAATCTTTTAAAAATACTATATGAGACAGCTTTCATTGGGAATAGTACATTCATGTCAGGCTCTGATTTTGGTTTTGATAATGCTGTTAGACGTTTTGTAATGTGAACACATATTTTTCAAAACAGAAAAGGTCTCCATTCCTAATGGTTCTGAAACATGTACTATATTTTTGATGATGCAATATATGACCCTTAAAAAACTCCCACTTTGATCCATCTGCTCCAAAAATATCTATAATGCATCTTTAACATAAATCCATAAAAAAGAGAATGGAATAGTCATTTTCATAAAAATTTCTTGCCAATAGTCCAACTTTATATCTTGCTCATTACTTTCCAATTTCAAAAGAAAAAACAAGCAAGGATGAACGCAATATATTATTTTGTGTTTTATCAGGTTATCAAAATAGATAAACAGAATGCATTGGTTCTGTATTTGTAGAGTTACAAAATATATTTAAATTAATTATTAATCACAATAGGAGAGAATAACAAATAAATTCCACTATGGACACTGGTCTCCGTATATATTATTTTACATGGCAATTTACTGTGAAATATTTGGCATTCCCTTTTGTACATTTCTCAGGCCAAAATGAATGTTACTCTGTGTTCTCCCACTTCACACCCATTGATCAGAGAAGCAGGGGGCTCAAAACGGCTTTCTAGTGTCTGACAGTACTTAAAAAGATAGGTAATCAGAGGCATTCAATCTTGGTAAAATTTTGTCAACATGAATCACCATGTCAACATAAATTACCACGAAATAAGAGACAGTAGAAGAAATGAATATGCTGGGCATAGCCAATGAGATCTCTGAACTCCATTTTGTATCAGCTTAAAAACAAGAGCAGAAAATCAGTTTGAATATGAGTAGATTTAAGTTTGTTTGTTTTTAATTCCCTGCCTTCACAGACAATGATTATTGGAGTTGTGAGCTTTAAGTGTACCCCTGCCATGTGGAAAACATATGCCTGGAGGCAGACTCGGTGCACGGCACTCACCACTGATACTTGTTGCCTCTGGATGGATGCCCCAGAGTCACATTTTGTAAACAAAAAGACTGAATTCAGTGTAGTTATCACGAAATGCCACACACAAGAAAATTCCACTGAAATATAAAAGACATCCTAGGGCTAAAGAAAATTGATGACCTTGGGGCAAAGTCAATGCTGAAAGTGGTTTGACAGTGTTGGGGAAATATTCATGATTGATTCTGAAAGTGAGGAAAATGTCAAAAAGGAACATCAGGATATTTGTAAATGCAAACACCATCACCGTTGCACCTCCAATGTGCATTAAGGGAGTATTTACACAAAGTGACTAACTGAGCACACACTTTGTACATTAAAAAAAAAAATCTCCTTTGATTTGCAGTTACACTAACACATTCCCTGGGCTGAAAATTTGTCCCTAACTCTGAAGGCATCTGACTCACTTAACTCTTTAATTCTGAAGGACTACTGTGCGACTCTGACCACACAGGCTTTGATGCCCATGAATTCACCCTTTTGCAAATAAATGAGGAAGCAGAGGCACCATCACCTGCACTCTGGGCAGTTGATCCCGGAAGATGCAGGGATCAGACACAGGACTGTGTGAGATGATCACAGTCTCCCCTGGGATCGTCCACAGCCCTGGGCTGCAAGGGACCAGAGTCCCTTCTTTGCAAGGCCACTTTCTCCCGAATTCACTTCCTTTCTCTTTGACATCACTCGTGAGTCAAGAGGCCAGACCTCTGGCTCTTGCTGACCCCGTGGGCTGACTGTCCCTGGGCACAGAGGCTTCTCCACGTAGAAGCCCTCACATCTGCTCACCGCTTACCCCTCTCGGTTCTTTTAGGCTCTCTGTCCACCCTCCACACACACAGGGAGCTATCTTTTCCCCAGGATTACTGCCAATTCTAGTCAGAATCGACAGGCTTAGGGACATGTCCCTGAAAGAGCAGGGACGTTCAGATCCCCTGGTAAGTTCCAGGGGCACCAGCACAGAAGCAGGCCTAGAGCAAGTGAGGCAACTGGGGAAGAAAAAACCCGAGTCCGGGGACCCTGGGTCTTCATGCAGCACAGCCTGATTCTGCATCCCCAGAATCCACAGAGTCAAGGTCGTCCAGGGAGACAAATCCCTCAGTGTCATCAGAGCCATATTTTACAGAGCTACATAGCCACCTGCTATGCCATGAGCAGGGACCCTGGGGCAGTGCGGGTTGGTGTTAGGCAGTGACTAGTATAGAGAAACCACCCAACACTGGGAATCAGATTCCAAAGAATTTCCGTGTGAGACTGAAGCCTGGCTCCTAATGAGAACCAGCCAAACTTCAACTGTATCTAGAAGCAACCCTAGAAATTAAACCGTGATTAATGCCATTTGATGTTAGACTCAGAGAAATACAATTTAAAACTATTGGTTTCTATTTGTGCTGCCTGTTCCAGAAAGGAAAAAAAAAAAAAAAGACCAAAGGAAAGGCAGGAAGAATGAAAGAAAGAAAAAGAGAGAAAAAGAAAGGAAGGAGGTTGGATAATGAAGAAGTTACACAGAAATTTAAAATGTGACAAGTGTTGGCAGGAATCTCTACCATCCACCTTACAAAGAGCTGCTGCTGGAAGTCTCCACAAGTGGGAGACTCTGCCATGAAAGCCGCCATGTGGGGGCTTAATGAAGGGTACAAAGGGGAGGCAGACACATGAGCAGTAGCCCTATGGTGACGGGAAAACAAAAGTTATTCCATGGCTGGTTAAAATTCTTAGATTATAGCTAAAACTATTCCAAAACCAACTCATATTCTGTTAAGTAAGAAGGAGGGATGGAGGCAGGAAGGGATGGGAGGGAAGGGGAGAGAGAGGAGAGAGAGAGAGCAGAACAATTTTATTTCGAATAGAATGCCAGAGAACAAAAACAAATGAATTTCTTTGTGGTGATAATCATAAAGCTTTATGTAATCAACAACATGAAAAGTCTGTTGTGGGGGAGGGTGCTGTCCTTAGTGTGTGAGACTGATTAACGACCAACTTTGAAGTCATTTAGAGAAAATTTCCCATCAAATCCAGTGATGCTTTTTTTTTGAAATGTCAGTGTCGTCTGTGCTAGTGGAAAGAGAATGATCTTGTAAGCTTAGAAAACACTGTGGGAGCTGGAATTCACAAAACCACTAAATGTGCTACCCGATGCGGACACCTGTCTTCCCGGATAGTGATGAGACAGGGTGAAGCGACCGAGGAAAACACAGCCCAAGGACAATCAGAAAACCAAGTGTGGACTTCAGACAGAGCAATCTCACACAGCATTCAAGGGAACATGGGAGATACAGCATGGACTCCCCACTGGAAAGACCCAGAACATCACTCATTTGAAATCTATCAGACCTCCCAGAGCCCAACTGCAATTTAGATTTTATTTTATTTTAGTAGAGCTGTTTCAGAAAATTTGGGTACATGAGAATGTTTTGAACTCAACAACATTCATTACTAAGCATAAAAATTCTGAATTTCTTTAGATAAGATAGGGTGAATACACGTATGCTGAAACATACATGTGTCCCTCGATGCCCATACTGTAGATTTTAACAGATCTGAAGGTTCATTGATCAATAAGAACATGTTTTTAATGTCCATCCAGGCCTTTATCATGACACCCAGAGGCATCCAACAGATAGTTTCAATCTTCTTGTTACTTTCAAAAATTATTCAACCAACTGCCATATATTATGTATTTTTCTTTTGTGAGTAATTTAACCTGTTTTTTTTTTTCCTTCTGGGGACCACACTGAACAGTATCATAACTCTGAAATGCTTATGAATGATTGAAGCTCAGAACACTGGGACCAGTGAAAGCCTTAACTTCCAGATACCCTGATTTCTCAGGGTACTTCTTCTGAAATGTTGTTGTCCCCATGCAGGGAGAAATGGGAGTAGGTGGGTGGGAAGGCAGCACTGAGATAAAAAAACAAAAGGCACCCAAGCTAAACACCACCTCCTGACCTGAGCTGGAGGCAGCAAATGACAGCTTGGAACTTGGGGAGCACTTCAATAAACACAGCAACAAGCTGCAGAAAGCCAGCTTTACACATCATTAATGCTCTTAGTAGGGGCTGATGGCCATACGTTAGTTCTATCAGGGAGATGGAAAATAGAAAGTTGCTTTTCATTAGATGTCAGTTCATCCAATGCCTTCTGTAGCATGGAAAATTAAAAAAAAAAGTTGTTTTCAATTATATTTCAGTTCTTTCCATACTTTCTTCATTGGCCTCATGAATGTTCAAAATTTTTCTTTGCAGAGAGAGGGCAGGTGCAGAATCTATTATACAAATGCTAAACAAGTGGTTATTTTACAGAGTGGTTCTTCAGAATGTTACCATGGCCCAGACAGGCAGGCTCCCTTGACTGTGTGGCAAAGAGCTCCCTGAACTGCCATGGAATCCACAAGTCAGAATAAGGCGAGCTTCATGGCGAGCTGCAGAACACAGTCACCCTTCATCCCGCCTGTCCCTCCGTTCTTTACACTCACTTCGCCTGGGAACAACACAGCAATGGCAGCAGGCTGAGGGTGGAGACCTCACATCGCATGCCTGCACCTCCGCACACGCAAGCCAGGCTGAATCCCCAGGCGTCCTCAGGCGAGAAGCGTTCCAAGTCCAAACACACACAGTACCATCCAGAATGAGAAGATGGAGAGCACCACAATGGTGAGTCCTTGTATGGCCACACTGATATTCTCCATTTTATCAATACCATAAAGCAGGTCGAGGTGGGGAGGCTCTCATATAAAGTGCCTGCTTTCTTGAATTAAATCACCATTAAGATTTATGCTCAGAGTCAAGAAGATTGTTCATATTTCTAAGGACTGCTTCCAATGTGGGTGGTACAGTTACGAAAAAGCTCAAAAAAAAGCAACCAACTTATTCAAAAAGTGGACTGAACACAATAAAAACAAACAAAACTGCACACCATGGCTCATTAAAGACAGTCATCAAGAATTGCAGACCAGATTTTCACGGTCATGTTTCGATTTTTGTTGCTTTTGAGAACGTTTCTCTTCGGCAGCAATGGGACACTAGTGGCTTGAAATGCACTTGAGATGTATCCACACTCCATCTCTGAAGGCTTGGAGACATGGGCAGTCAGGGAGCACAGGCCTTAAGGAACTGGGGGAATTACAAGAAGCCAAAAATAGCAGAGCTCTTAGTACTCATCATAGTTATTGAGATCTGTAAAGTAGGCGTTAGAATAGGTCTTCCCGGTGAGATGTGGGTTGAAGTATTTGTTTCTTTCCTCTAGGATCAAGTTGTTTTTGTTAAATGCCTGTAAAATATAAGATAGAAGATTTACGAGTACTCAGTAAGCAGTATTTCAGAAAGAGAATAAAACAGGAGACGATTATAGTTGACCCTGGAACAACACAGGTGTTAGGGGCACCGACCCTCCTCAAAGCTGAAAATCTGAATATAAGTTATAGTCAACCCTCCATACGTGTGGTTCTTCCCTGTCTGAGGTCTGCCTGGACCCACAGTGCTGCATCCTGGATTCAACCAACCTCCTATCGGGGAGTACAGTAGTATTTAATATTGAAAAAATCTGCAAATAAGTGGACCCAAGGAGTGCAATGTTGTTAAAAAACCTGCTGTATGTATATTGGAGCTCTCCCCTAAGCCTTCATTATTTTAAAATGTCTTTTCTCACTTACACGCTTCTGCACATCATTTTCCTTGTTGAGGACTTGCCTCATAACCAGAATGAGGTCGGTAGGTTTTTCAGTCCAGATTATTTTTGAGCTTTACTCAGAAAGTCTACTTTTGAACTTTAGTCTGAAAATTTCCAAGAGTTAGAACACCTAAATTGAAACCTCCAGGAAACCTAAGACTCTAGTGATTTCAAATTCATGAGCACTTTGAGTATTACCACTTATAACTGAGTAGCTGTATAAGCAGCTTTTGGATTGTCATGGTACATTGATAAAAGATTTTGAAGGAACACATTTACATAAACGCATGAGATTCTTAATTTCTCATTTTCTACACTTGTGGGAAAGTGACTGTGGTGGTGGCGGTTTCTACAGCAGCCATTTCTGACACAAAAGCTCTTTCTCACTAAGAGAACAGTTACCCTTACTTTGGGGCCTCCCTGGTGGTTCAGATGGTAAAGAACCTGCCTGCAATGCAGGAGACCCAGGTTCAATCCCTGGGTCAGGAAGATCCCCTGAAGAAGCGAAATGCTTACCACTCCAATATTCTTGCCTGAAGAATCCCATGGACAGAGGGGCCTGGTTGGCTGCAGTCCATGGAGTTGCAAACAGACACAACTGAGCAATTTTCACTTCACATACCTGTACTTTTGTTGAACTATCCTAAGTAGAGGGTAAATTATGAGAGGCTCAAAATAAAAGATGTCAGGTAGGTGGCAGAGCCCAAATGTAGGATTTATCTGGCCAAGGAGTCAGAAGAAAATTCTAGAAAGACTCATTAGAGCCTGGACAGTGGTACTTTGCATTCAGAGCAGCAAGATTTCAGATTAAGTGGCTCTTAGATCTTCAGTGAGAACAGGAGCCCAGCTAAATGATTTCCAGATGCTTGAAGCAACTGATCACAGGTGAGCTGATGGGCTGGGGTCACACTGAGAAGGGCTCCCTTCTTGGGTACTGGAGGATTCTCCTTGAAGATTCTTGCTCATGGAAACACATGTTCCTCCTCATTCTCTGGGGGCTTGGTTCTGAGAAGGTGTGTGAGGTGTGCTGATGGCTGCTGGACCCAGCTCTGTCTCTATGCATGTGGGGGCCCCATGGTGGTGAGAGAAACGAAAGAGGACCCTGCAGATCCTGGGACATAAGAGCCTCCAACTAGCTGAAGCTGTAAGGGCTGAAGAAACTCCGTTTTCCACACGGGAAGGAAACTGGATTTTGAATGAAACCATCATAGCAGAGAGAGGGCACCAACATACTCCCTAAGGAATATTAAGGGGAACCATGAACTTCATAGGAATATCGAAATTCAGGTAGCATAATGAAATTATGGCATTTGCAGCAACGTGGATGGACCCAGACATGCTCATACTAAGTTCAGTAAGCCTGACAAAGACTAATGTCGTATGATATCAGTTATATGTGGAATCTAAAAAATAATACAAATGAATTTATTTACAAAATTAGAAGTATGGGATTAATAGATATATACCATCATACACAAACTAAACAACAAGGATTTACTGTGCAGCACAGGGAAATATATTCAATATCTTGTGAAAGCAAAGTGAAAAGTGAAAGCAAAATCACTTAATTATTTTCGACTCTGAAACCCCATGGACTGTAGCCTGTGAGGTTCCTCCGTCCATGGAATTTTCCAGGCAAGAGTACTGGAGTGGGTTGCCGTTTCCTTCTCCAGGGGATCTTCCCGACTCAGGGATTGAACGCGGGTCTCCAGCACTGCAGGCAGACGATTTTACCGTCTGAGCCACCAGGGAAGCAGCAGAGGGGAAACATATTCAATATCTTGTAATAATCTATAATGGGAAAGAATTATAAACCATATATACATATAACAGAATCACTTTGCTGTACACCTGAAATTAACACAACATTGCTTATCAACTGTCTTTCAATATGTCAAATAAAAATTAACGGAAAAAATAAGAGACGTCATTCACCTTGCCCCCAACCCGTGACCTACATCACCACCACTGGGCTTTGCTGACAGCCCCCAGGATAACACCTGCGTCCTTGGCACACCTGGCCCCAGCAGTGGCTGCCGATCCCTACCTTGATGGCCTCCACCGAGTCATACTTGTCCAGTTTGTTAATGTGGTTGGTTATGCTGGTGTTGAGAGGGGCGGGCGCGACGGGGTGGATGACGGTGGCGTCGTGGGATTGTTGCTGGTACCGCTGGCAGTAAGTGTAGACGAGCAGCGTGAGAAGGCAGCCTAGGATGGAGCTGCTGAGCCCCACGGCAATCATGTGGAACAAGTTGAACTCTAAGGAGACAAGAGCCACAGTGAGGCTGCTGGGAAAGGGACACGATCCTCCCCAGTGCAGTGAGCTCAGAGGAAAAGAGAAGGACACGAGGGGAAAGCACCACATTCCTTCCAAAACTCAGGAAATCATCGGACCCTCCTTTAAAGTGTCCCAGGGATGTCCCCGGTGGCTTGGCACTTAAAACTCTGCCTTCTAAGGGAGGCAGTGTGGGTTTGATCCCTGGTCAGGGAGCTAAGATCCTACGTGCTTTGTTGCAAAACAAAAAGCAAACAAACAAAAAAAAACCAGAAATAAGATATAGAACAGAAACAGTACCATAACAAATTCAATAAAGCCTTTCTTTTTAAAGAAAATCTTTAAAAATAAAAAATGTCACTGCCACCAAAACGCTTCTCCTCATTGAGCAGTGTAGTTTATGTCAATGTTTTTATGGATTATAACCAGGCTTTTGGACGTCCCCACACACCCCAGGAGAGACGTTTTCTTTTCTTTTAAGGCTTGAACAAGAAAGTCCTTCTGTCTCAAGTGCAGCACGATCTGTGGTCTCTGGGGTTCCTAAGGAACACGTTTTCCATGTTCCTGAAGGGACTGAGGGCCCCTGCACACAGCCTGTCTGTGTCCCAGGAACAAAGCAAGGATGCATCTCACTGCTTCCCATCCCCGCTCACCTGCGAGCCTACTTCCCCTCTCCTTTATCGCTTCATATTGTTTAAAAATGTGCTCTGACTGCATCAATCTTATGTTTCCACTACATTTTTGGGATATGAATATGGACATATTGTATAACATTAGAAAGGGCATAAGGGTAGGCAACAATAAGTCTTTTTTTTTTTTTTAATTTCCAAGTGGAAACGACTGTCACCATCTTCTGTACTATGTTTTGGAGACGCAAGGCACACTCACATGCTGTGTGCGCATGTTGTAAATGTCACCTGGGGTACCTTTTTTTTCACTCACATTGTATTTTGGAGATCTTACAAGTAAAATGCTTTACTCCAAAGAAACAAAGGATTTGTGTCAAAGAAATATGATCTTTTAATGGTCATGAAATTACCCTCTTTTATACAGTGCTTTTTTCCTACTTAATAGCATTTTCAAGTTATTCTGAGTTATAAATACAAAATATTGAAAAAATGAACTGATAGGGCCTTATGTCTCTAATATAGGATTGGTTTGAGTGGTATCAAAGTGTCATAGCAAGGCCTCTTAATGTCTGAGAAAGAACAACAAAAGAAAAAATGAGATATTCACTGTGTGTTGGTAAAACACCCGACAATCAAAATTTTAAGCCTTTTAGGAAATAAAGATGACATCTGAGCTGTGCCCGTGAAGCTGAAATTACTGAAATTCAGGTAAAGCAAAATATGACCTCAATGCTTTTCCGCTCTCTTGGCAATGTATGCTAACCAGGTGCCTGAGGGTTACTGGCCTTATGCCTCCATTGCACAGGGCACATCTGAGGATCTGGCTTTTCTCCCAGATGTCCCCTCCATGCATCACCAGATGCCAAGTATCACTCTTGCTCTCTCTCACCTGTCCACTCTGCACTCAAATGGGACCACTGAAGATGCCTGCTGGGTACCACTGTGGATGCTGGGTGGGAAGACAGAGTCACGTGGGGAGGTCCCCAGGGAGAGGAGACCTGCGAGTCTGTTCCCTGTACCCAGCAGGCCCTGTAATACTTGTTCCTTAATCACCTGGGCTCCTTCCCAAGGACTCTGAGGGCTGCCTTTGCCTCATCTGGGATCCAGAGCACAGGTGGAGCATCCTTCACCCATCTCTAAACCCTCTAAGCTTCTCCCTCTAAGCTGCGCCCCTTTGCTCCTCCTGGACACCACGTTCTGGGGCTCTGGGGCCCTGGGAGCCAGATTTGCACCCTGAGGTGGATAAAGATGGTGCAGAAGGGCAGCCTCCTGCTCTGTCCTCTGGGAGCCTTAACCAATGTACTCCCACTCACACTGAAACTCTACACTGATGATTCCTAGCAGAGGCCTCCGGTGCCTTCAGTACCTGGGGCTGGATAATCCAGGAGGATGTTACTAGAACATTCCACAGTACCACCCATTCCCTGACATCTACCTCAGCTTTTCACGTCCTGATCATTTGGTCACTGATTTAACAAAGTGAAAGGGATCAATAAATCTGTGGCTTTTCCTGATTTTGTCTAAAGCCTTTAGGGCTGAATCTGGGGCAGTAGAATAAAGTATGTAAGGGCCATTCTACCAGCAACCACTAGAAGCTTCTACTCTAACCCTAAAGCCGCCCTCAAGGTAAGCAAGCGTGGATTCCACACTTGTTGTCATTTCTCAATGCTTAAGCTATTTAGACCCTCCAGGGTCAAGGCCATGTGGGGATAAAAGTACTTCTGCTGCCTATATTTTCCTCTAATAGTTTCAGAGCATCCAGTCTTACATTTATGTCTTCAATCCATTTTGAGTTCGTTTTTGTGTAGGTGTTAGGGAGTGTTCTAATTTCATTATTTTACATGTGGCTGTCCAGTTTTCCCAGCACCACTCACTGAAGAGACTGTCTTTTCTCCATTGTATATCCTTGTCTCCTCTGTCACAGATTAGGTTACTATAGAAGCATGTGTTTCTCTCTGGGTTTTCTATTCTAATCCATTGATCTATAGTTTTGTTTTTGTGCCAGTACCGTACTGTACTGATTACTGTAGCTTTGTAATACAGCCTGAAGTCAGGATGCCTGATTCCTCCAGCTCTGTTTTTCTTTCTCAAACTTGCTTTGGCTATTTGGGGTCTTTTGGGCTTTCATATAAACTGTCAAAGAATTTGGTTATAATTCTGTGAAAAATGCCATTAGTAATTTGATAGGGATTTCACTGAATCTGTAGTTTCCTTTAGGAAACAATAGTCATTTTTCACAATATTGATTTTTCCAATTTAAGAACATGGTACATCTCTCCATCTGTTTCTGCCATCTTTTTGTCTTTCTCCAGTGTCTTACAGTTTTCTGAGTATGAACCTTTTGCCTTCTTATGTACATTTATTCCTAGGTATTTTATTCTTTATATCCAGCAAAACTGACTTTCAAGGATAAGGAGAATAATCTGTTGTCTCAGTGCCACAACTTGGAGAACACTGCTCACAAGAGCCCTTCCTGTGGGAATATTCAGAGAACGAGACCAAAGCAACAGGCAAGACATAGATAAGGGGCTGGAAGTGAACCTTAAATATGCAGCTACTTGTAAACAAAAGCCAATGAGGGTAAAAGGGGAGCATGCAAGGTACAGCTGCTCTGGGTTCTGATGGTGCGGACAGAGCACAGCTGCAGATACTGTGCTTTTCACACTTGGAAGGTTGGTGGGGACTCTGTCTAGCAAGTCCATTGGCACCATTTTTCCAGCAGCATTTGCTCACTATGTGCCTCTGTGTCACATTTTACCAATTTTTGCAATAGTTCAAACTTTTTTTTCATTACTGTTATAATCTGTTATGGTAATACGTGATCAGTGATCTTTGATGTTACTATTGCAAAAAATTATGACTTGCCAAAGGCTCAGATGATGGTTAGCTTTTTCTTTTTTGGGCAATAAAGTACTTTTAAATTTATAAAAGTACTTCTGCTGTAGTAGTAATGTATTATATTATAACATGGGGAAGATGTATGACTCTCTCCATATGCAGATACTTTGTCATTAATCACGTGAATCATTCCTGCAGGTGCCTGGGGAAGGCTGGGCCAGCTGACATCGCTAGGATGATTGTACAGTCTGTGTCTCATGCAACTAAAAATAGCTCTCAAAGTCAGAACCTTTCAACAGGCCTACATTTTTTTCTGTGTAAGTGAAAAATTGTTCCTATTAAATCTCTTGAATCTGCTTAGCGTGGCACTTCACTTTGAATATGCTTTTGCTGTTATTTTTGTTCAGTAAATCTAGAATAGAGACCAACTACCCAGTGGGCTCAACTGGCCGATTTTCTGTGTAAAGTTGGACTGATTTTTCAATAAGCTGAAAAAAGTTATCTGTGAAGTCCCCTCAACATCCTCAAAACTCCTTGCTAGGTAATCTTTTTCACTTGTCACCGCTACCATTAGCCCCATCTGACCTCTCACCCCCAGGACTTCCCTGGGGGCTCAGACTGTAAGGAATTGGCCTGTAATGCAGGAGACTCGGATTCAATCCCTGGGTCAGGAAGATCCCTTGGAGAAGGGAATGGTATCTTCCCCCAGTATTCTTGCCTGGGAAATCCCATGGTCAGAGGAGCCTGGAGGGCTACAGTCCACAGAGTCACAAAGAGTCAGACACGACTGACCAACTGAGCACGCCCGCACACATGACCACTTACCCACCTGCTCTGCTGCGCCAGTGTCAGCAGCCTAAGACCAAGACAATGAGTTTTGAAGACTGTGATTAAAGTTTCTATGACTGAATCAATAGCACCTCGAGCTTTGATTTGGTGCAGCATATGGCAGAACCGGCTCAAACACACGAATGCTGAATCTTAGGATGGAAGTGGGCCTTCTGTCCCTCCTAGCTCAGTTGTTAAAGAATCTGCTTGCAATGCAGGAGACCCATGTTCGATTCCTGGGTTGGGAAGATCCCCTGGAGAAGGAAATGGCAACCCACTCCAGTATTCTTGCCTGGAGAATCGCATGGACAGAGGAGCCTGGCGGGCTACAGTCCACGGGGTCGCAAGAGTCAGACACGACTGAGCGACTCAAGAGAGAAAGAGAGAACAGGGCCTTCTGTGCCATGTCCTCCTGGATGTTCAAGGTCTTGGCAGGACTCCCATATCTTACCCTGAGAAGGCCGGCTGAGGAAAGTGGCTTGTGAATTTGTGTTACACCTGGAGGGTCAGTCATGCTGCAGAAGCATCAGCTGGCTGCACCCAGGTTCTGCCTTGAAATCCCTCAAGATGGGGACACTCTCTATAGACTCTGCCACCCTGGGGACCCTGGGTGTTGTCTGAGAGTGTTGCCTGGACAGAGATGCTGTGGCTGCAGACCCCAGACACCCTCTGCTGGGACACTCAGCACCAGGACTCTTTTCCTGGGGTGATTGTTGTTTAGTTGCTAAGTCACGTCTGACTCTTTGTGACCGCACAGACTGTAGCCCACCAGGCGCCTCTGCTCATGAAATTTCTCAGGCAAGAATATCGGAGTGGGTTGCCAATTCCTTCTTTAGGATATCTTCCTGACTCAGGGATTGAACCGACACCTTCTGCACTGGCAGGCAGATTCTTTATCACTGAGCCATCTTGGAAACCCAAGGTGCTCCGGGCTTAACACTCACAATGGGATCCCACTGTCTGGATCTAGACCCAGCTCCACTTTGACTTCCCGTGAACCTCTTCTCTCTGACCTTCTGTTTATAAAATGCAGATAAAAGCTGTGGCTGCTATCCCTTCTCTACAATTCCCCAAACCACAGTCTCTGAACACTGATTTTTCACCACTCATCTGGCAGCGAAGCCCGACCTGACCCAACCTGACCGTCTGTTGCAGAAGCGACCATAAATGCCAGGAGGAGCATTCATTAGCTGCTTCTCTTCACCCACATTCAGTGGCAAGGTCTTTAAAGAGACTGGTTAATATGGAGTGTGGTCCCCAGATCCTCAGGGGTGCCATACTGTATATGCCCAGTATCAACCGTCTATACCCTGAAAAACGCTGACTTCCGAATTATTCTCTATTGCCAAGGGTTTTACAGAAAGAACTGTGGGCTGAGGCACCCACAGGAACAAACTTTGCAGGGATGAAATAGGTTACCTCCTGTCATCTGACACAGTGTTGAGCACATAGTAACTGATCCAAAAATACTAAAGCACCAATAATTTTTCCATGAACCAACCCACATTCATCTTGCAGCTGGATCCCAAGGTGTATGGGTGCCAGTCACTTCAGTCATGTTTGACTCTTTGCAACTCTATGGACCATAGCCCGCCAGGCTCCTCTGTCCATGGGATTCTCCAGGCAAGAATACTGGAGTGGGTTGCCATGCCCCCTCCAGGGGATCTTCCCGACCCAGGGATCGAACCCCAGTCTCCTGTGTCTCCTGCATTACAAGAGGATTCTTTACCGCTGAGCCACTGGGGAAGCCCAGATCCCAAGGTAGTGGTTGCTCGTCTGTGAACTCAGAGAACTGACCCACGTCAGACACCAGACATCACCCTTCTTGGGCACAAGGCTCTCCTGGGATATGTCATTTCTTTCCAGATGAGTTGGAGCTATTAGAGTTCTCACAGTACGCACCCCTCACAAGACTGGAACAGAGTGGGTGCTCAGTAAACACGACTGAACAAATGGATTAACAGATGGCCAAGTACACAGAGTGTAACAGATAGTGAACTCTTTATCAGTGTAGTTAATAACACAAGTACATCCCCAAAACACACCTCTGAAAATCCAGCTTCTTTCTGAGTGTGAGAGACCAAAGACCTTTGACCTGAGCTGTCTGGGACTCCCAGCTGGAACAGATTATGCTAGGAATGGTCAACACCTACACACAGGGAAGACACTGGTCTTGTGTTTGGGTACTGGCTCCCCATAACAGCTGGACAACGGCTGGACTCTGATCGATGGAAGCCAGCCCCTCCCGTCCAGACAGTATAGAACTAGATGGGAAAGTCCAAAACCATCCTGGATTTGACCCAGGGAATGCGATTTCTGTCATTCAGGGTTGTTGGAAGTTTGAAAAATATCTCTAGAGATGTAAGTCTAACCTTTCACCCAAAATAAAACTGTATCGTTTTATTGCATCAGCCCTTTGGAGATTTGAGGCTGGCTGCCATGGATTTACACTATAAATATAAACAAAATGGTTGAATTCTGTTTTACTCATGGGAAATCTAACTGTAGCTAATACCAAGATCACTGGATCATAAAGCTTACATCCACCAAAAACACCTGAGGGGCTTAATAAAACACAGAGCCAGACCCCTCTCAGTGACGTTCTGATTCTGTAGATTGAGAGGGGCCTGAAAACCTGCATTTCTATCAAGTTCCCTGTGATACTGATGCTGCTGATCTAAGGACCCAGTGTAAAAATCACTGATGCAGACATCAAATATAGACTCCTTTGCATTTTTACTGCCAAAATAAAATGTGTTTAGATCGAGGAGTTCCTCTAATCTATTTTTCTTCGTCAATAGCAGAAACATCACATGAAACATATGAGATTAGAAAGGACTGGAAAATATCAGAAATGAACTAGGAATTAATTAAAAAGCAGAACTCACCCCCACACCTTTTCTCTTCTATGCTGCTGGATCTGGCCACAGACACTTCTGGAAAAAGATTCAATCACAATGTATGAAGGGAAGGAAGATCACATTAATGATTCATTTACAAAGTGTCTAATGATTTTGAGTTTTACGTGAGTCAAGGCTTCCAAAAGCCTAATCGATTGTTTTTTAAAAGCACATTTATTTGTTTGTTTTAGCCAACCTGAGATGCATCTGGTCAAGGTCATCTTGATTGCAAAGGGGTGAGGTTAATTATAGCAATGAGAAAATACGATGGTCTCCCAGACTGAAATCAGGGCACTTGTTTCAAAACAAGCGTGCAGTTTGTGCAGATTTTCGCTGTGGAACACTGCAGAGTTTGCCTCCCGGGTTTCTGTCTCAGATCTTTTGTCTCATCAAAACCAGTGTTGTCACATTCCCTAGGGAGGAGACCATTCCACTAGAGCTCAAAGGAAACTGCCTCAACAAATAATTTCCCTACTCAGAGGTCATTCAATGCTGTTTTTCATGCTTATGTGAAACCCACAGGTAGGATGCCAATAAAAGGAGAGCTCCACCTAAATGTTTTAACTCCCAAGGATACGCACCATTTCAGGAGTCCAGAAATGCTCCTGATTTTTCATTCAATAGCAAGAATTAAAAATATGTCTATGGTTGAAAAGGAAACAATAATCAACACTCCTGAAGTTCTAGACAATGGAAGATTGAGGTGCCTTAGGAGGCCTACGCTAACTTTCTCTAAAACATGACCACTTTTTCCTTTAGTGGAGGAGAACAAGGTATTCTTGATTGCAACCTTTTAAGAGGTTACTCTATGCTTTTGGTCCATGTCAGAGTCCTAAGGCACACGGTAGGAATATGTGAAATATTTTGTAAGTACCTAGCCCATGCCTTTTGGTTGGTTGTTTAGATGGCATCATTGATGCAATGGACATGAACTTGGGTGAACTCTGGGAGATGGTGGAGGACAGGGGGTCCCAGCGTACTCTGGTCCCTGGGGTCGCAAAGAATCAGACACAATTTAGCGACTGAACAACAGGTGGTGCCTGTGTGAGCATGTGATGGGTGATAAGCTATCACTATTAACCAAACATTGATTTCACATGGAAAGGACTGTAGCCGTAGGGCCAGCCAACCTCTCCTCTAAGACGAGAACAAGGATGGGTTTCCATTTTCCCAAATATCCTAAGATTACATGAAAAGAACGGTCCTCTTTTCTCTGTGCAAACAACTTTGCACAGCATTCCCAAAGCATTTAATATTTTTAAAAAACAATCTATTTTCATTTTTTGAACAAACTATCTGACTGTGTTATAGTCAATAAATTGTAGAAGATACTGTGCTTAAAAAATCTTAAAACTCAGGGCCTACATTCAAGTCTCCAACTGCATTACTTACAAATCCATGCATGTGTGCATGCCTGCTAAGTTGCTTCCGTTTTGTCTCTTTGTGACCCTAAGGAGCCCACCGTGCTCCTCTATCCACAGGATTCTCCAGGCAAGAATAGTGAAGTGGGATGCCATGCCCTCCTCCAGGGAAACCTGTATCTATATCTATATATCTATCTACATCTGTATCTATGTCAACACCTGCATCTCTGCCTATACCTGTATCTCTGTCTGTATCTATGCCATGCCCTCCAGAGGACCTTCCGGGTCCAGGGATTAATTAGCATCTCTTATGGCTCCTGCATCAGCAGGGGGGTTCTTTACCACTTCTTATGTCTCCTGCACTGGCAGGCAGGTTCTTTACCACTAGCACCGCCTGGGAAGTCCCATCTATGTCTACACCCTATACCTATACATACATCTGTATCTTACATCCAACGATCACATCTATATGTCTTCTCTATATGCATGCATGTATCTGCACCTAGACCTGTATCCATATCTATGCCTACACCTGTATCCATATCTACATCTACACCTACCTCCATATCTGTCTACACCTATATCTACGTGTGTGTGCATGATACATCACTTCAGCTGTGTCCTACTCTTTGCAACCCTGTGGACTGTAGCCCGCCAGGCTCCTCTGTCCATGGGATTCTCCAGGCAAGAATAGTGGAGTGAGCTGCCATGCCCTCCTCCAGGGGATCTTCCTGACCCAGGGATGGAACCTGCATCTCTTCTATCTCTTGCATTGGCAGGTGGGTTCTTTACCACTAGCACCACCCGGGAACTCCCACAAATTCATAACCACCTTGAAACCATAAGAACTGATTGAATGATCTCTTGTTTTACCAAACAGAACTTCAAAGAACAGCTAAAACTCCCACCCATGAATCATTTCCTCTTGAAACATTAGAAGTGATTTTGTTCACACTAATAAGTATCTCTGCCCCCTTACCTGGAATGAAGTTGGAATCAAAAACGCAGGGCCGGCTCTCCGTGGTGTTTCCCGAACACTGGCTGCCCACGGGGAACAGAAGGACGCACTGGCGGACACGGACCTGGACTCCAGCCACGTCACATTCAGACCACTCTGACCACTCAGACCAGCTCTCTGCAGGGGCCCAAGGAGACGAGATGCGGCAACAAGACCATTAAAATCCACCAACCTGGAAGCCTGGCAGCTTACCGACATTGAGTTTGCATATGATATTTATAGTTTAAAAATAAGATAGACTCATATCTCATGACCAAGTCCAGTAAATAAAACACACAGGAGTATGAATCAAAGAAGTCATATACCTTTGATTAGAAATAATCTGCTTAGAGTACACTTTCTAAAACACACATTATTTTAATGCTCTAAAGTTATAGTGTTAGACACTATCCTACAGGATCATTCACACTCACATACTTCCCTGGAAAATTTCTATAGCTCTCAGCACCCAGGCAAGAGAAATGACATTAATGAGAAAGTCTTGGCTGCTGAAGGGGGTTCAAGCTACTACACATATTAATTTTTTTTTTCTGTTATGAAAACAGCCCTGCAGAGTCAGTACACCACTGGCAGGCTGTCCTTGAGGTAGAATTCATTCTTTCCCATGCTTACTGTGCCTGAAGAACCAAAGATCCAAGAACAAGTCTGGGTCAAGGTCAAAAGATGAGCCAGCTAAGGTCACTTTACCCCAGAGGAGGAGATTCACTAAGATATGTTAAATTCATCCGGGTACACAGATGTGTGAAAAGAGAGGATTAATACACATTTTAAGGGAAGAGTTTTAAAAACATGAACTCTCAATAATATTTCTGAAATATTAATAATATAAAAATATTGTTAGTACACATTTTGTATTTTTCTTCCTTTTTTTCTACACACTTTTGCTTTTTTCTTCCTTTTTAAATGTAAGCACCCTCTTTGCAGTTCAGGGAAAATCTGGAAACCAAACTTGTGTTTTGATCAATTGTAAAGGGTACAGTATTTCCTGAGAAATGTGTAAAGTAACTGCTTTTGGACTGACTGAGGATACGGTTTCTAAACACTTCTCAATATACAAGAAACCTGCAAGGAAAATCTTCCGGAGCTAGTTAAACACACACACACACACACACACACACGTGTTAGAGTGTTTCAAAGTTTTAGTCAGATTCAGAAGAGAGTGTCTCATTTTCACTCCAAGTGGTCCCTATATGTCAGAAAACTGAACTATTCTTGGATGGGGAAGGCTGCTACAGGGTATCCACTGGGCACTGGGGCCACCCAGGCTTGGAGCCCAGAACCCACGCCTATGATCCTGAGGGGATTCCCATGAAGCCACTCCATAAAGGCTCTCTGATTCCCACCCTGATTCTCAGCAACAAAATGTCAGTTCCCATTCCCTGCCTGCCTGCTCACTCAGTCATGTATGACTCTTTGTGACCTTATGGACTGTAGCCTGCCAGGCTCCTCTGTCCATGGGATTTCCCAGGCAAGAATATTCAAGTGGGTGCCATTTCCTTCTCCAGGGGATCTTCCCAATCCAGGGATTGATCCCGCATCTCCTGCACTGGCAGGTGGATTCTTTACCACAGAGCCAGAGGGGAAGCCCCTCAGTACCCATTACCAGCTTAAATATTATAAGAATTGCTTGGTCACCACCAGTTTCTGTTGCTAGTTCTGCAACCATGGCATGGTGAGAATAATTCCATTGGATTAATAGAACAACGTGTTATGAAGTCACCTCACCGGCAACACTGTGGCATTGCTGTGCTCCCTTCTTTTAGTCTTACTGAGACACGCTTTGTCAGTTTCACCATTCCTCCATCAAAGTGAAAAGTGAAAGTGAAAGTCGCTTAGTCGTGTCTGACTCTTTGCGACCCCATGGACTGTATAGCCCATGGAATTCTCCAGGCCAGAATACTGGAGTGGGTAGGCTTTCCCTTCTCCAGGGGATCTTTCCAACCCAGGGATCTAACCCAGGTCTCCTGCACTGCAGGCAGATTCTTGCTGAGCCACAAGGGAAGCCCAAGAAAACTGGAGTGGGACGCAGCAGCAGCAGCAGCAGCAGCAGCAGCAGCAGCAGCAGCAGCAGCAGCAGCAGCAGCCTATCCCTTCTCCAGTGGATCTCCTGCATTGCGGGCAGAGTCCTTACCAAGGGGAAGGCCGAAATCGCCCTGTCCTCTGTGCGGGGACAGGAGGGGCTGCTTACCGGGGCAGGGCTGCGTGTTGCAGAGTGCCTCCTCCGTGTGCAGTCCCAGGCAGATGTCACCTCCGTAGGCGGGGGCTGGGTTTGTGCACGAGCGGGTCCTCATGTAGTGTCCCCCTCCACACGTCGCTGAGCAAGTGGACCAGGAGGACCAGCAAGACCACATGCCATCCACTGGGAAGAGGCACAAAATCACAGCACTTCTGAAACCCATATCTGACCGAGCTCGTGGGGCTACCCAGGGTCTGCACCACGGGAACACGTCTGTCGCACCATGGACCATCACAGGAGGGCATATGGGGTCTTCCACATTCCTCCCCATGCTTCCTCAGTTCCTCTCAATTCTTCCAGGAAATATTTTTAAGCATGTAACATGCAAGTGCAAGGGTGATCAAGGAACACATGTATGTCAGTAGAACGAAATCTGGTCTATGGGGCTGACCAAGAACCTGGTTCTGTAGCTGTTCAGGTGAAGCTCCAGCTACTGCTCACTGCTGCCAACAACACAGGACAGAACCAAAGTCTTAGGCTCCCTTTGTGATCCTTGCAGTTTACTGAACAAAGTGTGGACTTCAGGATTTCACAGACAGAGAAGCAATAAGTGTTCTTCACACACCACAGGTGCCTAATATATGTTATAGACAGAACACTGTTGTTATTTACTCGCTAAGTCATGTCTGACTCTTGTTATTTAGTGGCTAAGTCATGTCTGACCCCATGGACTGTAGCCCGCCAGGCTCCTTTGTCCATGGGATTTCCCAGGCAAGAATACTGGAGTGGGTTGCCATTTCTTTCTCTGGGGATCTTCTCAACCCAGGGATCAAAGCCACCTCTCCTGCACTGGCAGGTGGATTACCCCTGAGCCAACAAGGAAGCCCATAATGAGAAAACTCATTTTAAAATAAAATACAGGGCCCCTTTGTGGACCCAAGAGGACGGAGGAGGAGTAAATTCATAGACAGGGAAGAGTCCTAGATGAGGCAAAAATAGCCCATAACCGGCTGAGCAGCCCAGTGTGCAGAGCTCCGAGCTCTTCCAATCCCTCCATGTTGTGTTAGGAATTTTCTAGGAGGTGGGAGAGAGAATTAGCATTTGCCCCACTTAGCCCCTGAACTTGTACCCTCCCAAGCAGAAAGTGAAGAGGGCCACTCTGAATGTTTTCACAGCCCTCTAGGGAATCTGGGCTTTTGAAAGAGCTATCACAATACAACAAGATTATGTATACACAGTGCTGGTTCGACCAGCACATCCACAAAAATAAAAGCAGCCACTAGGTCATGCTGATGGGATGTGTCTGAGATGGACCCCAGCCTAGCACCCAAGGGCCAGGGCAGCACCCAAAAATCTGCAGGAGTCTGCACATTCTGCCGACGGCAGCCAGGGCTCACGTCTGGAGTCTGGGGAGGTGGCGTGGGCGAAGGGTCCTGACTTTCCCGGCCTCTCTTTAGAGCACAGATGCTAATCTAATCAGGTTGCCCCACGGGTTCCCTCTTGGCCCCCCGGGGAAAGAGGAGCCCTTCAACTCTCCACACTGGGGCTGTGGGAAAGACATGACCTTTCCCAGCCCCTCAGCATGGCTCAGCCAAGAAAGCTGGGTAGTTTGGAAGGAAGAGTCTCCTGAGGCTGGGAAAATTTAGGCAGAGAGAGTCTAGGAAGTGCAGAGTAGCGGGAGGAGCAGGAATGCGACTGGGAGTCCCCACCACAAAGCTGGGGACTGTATATTAAGTTTAATGTACACGTTTATCCACCCACCCAACTATCCGCCCACCATCCTCTCATCATCCATCATCATCCGCCCACAATTCGCTCATCATCCATCCATCTGTCCATCTAACAGATGCTAAGTACGGCTGCAAGCCAGTTCTTTGCTTAAGGAATTCAGGAAATTGTTTTTTTAACCAACTGAAAAAGATGCTACAGATGCAGGCTTCTGTGCCTTTAAAAACCCTGTGCACCGTACTTACCGTAACCCCTTATTCCCCACCCCTGCTTGTCTATATGGCCAACTCGCATCTGGCCCTGAGGACTCAGCCCAGGGGCAGCCTGCTCGGTACAGCTGCCCCGATTGCAGCTCAATGGGTCCCCGGCTGATAAAGCCACTGCATTTTGTCATCAACCAAACAGCTGGTGACCCTACGAGTTGCCATTGTTCACACGATGCCTCCTTACTAAATTCTTAAGTTCCTTTCCAACCTGCACCAGGTCACTGAGTCTTTCTCTGTGCTGTGCTGTGCTTAGTCCCTCAGTCGTGTCCAACTCTTTGCAACCCCAAGGGATGTAGCCTGCCCGGTTCTTCTGTCCATGGGGATTTTCCAGGCAAGAATATTGGAGTGGGTTGCCACGCTCTCCTCCAGGGGATCTTCCCAGGGATGGCACTGAGGTCTCCCACATTGCAGGTGGATTCTTTACTGTCTGAGCCACCAGAGAAGCCCAAGAAGACTGCAGTGGGTAGCCTATCCTTCCTCCAGGGGATCTTCCCAACCCATGGGTCAAATCCAGGTCTCCTGCATTGCAGGGGGATTCTTTACCAGCTGAGCTAGCAGGGAAGCCCGAGTCTTTTTATATTCAGTAAATAATGCACAGTGGGTTATCCAAAATGTTTGCTGAAGAACTGAATGAATTAAAAAAAAGGAAGATCAAGTAACAAACGGCTTATTTTCTCATCCTTCAACAATCATCACTGGAGCTATTTGGAGCGTGTGCCAGACTCACTGGGAGCTGAGGGCATGGTCAGGAGTGAGATGGTCACCCTCCTTGGGTGGTCACTCTGAAAAAGTCAAAGGCAGGATACAAAACCAGAGCCCAGCACGCAGGATGGCCATGCAGCGTGGGGTTAAATGAAAGCTGCTCTGACGTGGGAAGGCCAGAGGAAGCTCTCTGGTGACACAGCTGCACTCAGAGCCGCGGCAGGAAGAAGGCAGAGATGGTGAGAGCATCAGAGACGGCAGAGGAGCCTTCCCAGCAGTGTCAGTACTCAGCACCCTGCGTGCGGGACCTTGAAGCTCATTTACTGACCCTGCGCTTGTGCAGGAATTCATGGACTCAGGGAGGAGACTCTGACTGCGCACCTCTGGTGGGCCTGCCGAAGAGGTGCTGCACGTTTAGAGGACTGAACTCAGGAGGAGGTGGACGCCTGTGAGCTAAGGGCACCTAGGACGGGCTTGGCAGGCTCTCAGGGGCCAGCCCTGTTGACTGTCACTCTGGTGAAGGCTCTGTGGTGTGAAGGGAGGCCAGTTCTGCGGGCCTTGGCCCATCACAGGCTGGGAGGGGCCAGCCTCCGGTGTCCAGGACAGGACACGCCTCTCCAGGCGAAGAAGCCCAGCCCACCTCTCATGAGGTGCGGTGCCTGGGCCCACCATCCCTCAGAGGGGATCTGGGTAAGTTCCGGTTTCTTTTACAGCAGCAGAAACAGGTGAACATAATCTGGTCTAGGTTATATTTGTCTTTATAGCAAGGCAGTTGGAAGATTATCTCTATATCCAGATATCTAAACCCATATCTATACTTACATCTGTGTCTATGTCTATGTCTACACCAACGTCTACACCTACATCTACATCCACAGCAACGTCTATGTATCTAACCTATATCTATGCTGTGCTGTGCTAAGCCACTTCAGTCATGTCTGACTCATTACATCAGCATGGACTGTAGCCCGCCAGGCTCCTCTGTCCGTGGGATTCTCCAGGCAAGAATACTGGAGTGGGTTCCCATGACCTCCTCCAGGGGATCTTGCTGACCCTGGGATTAATCAGCATCTCTTATGTCTCCTGCATTGGCAGGTGGGTTCTTTACCACTAGAGCCACCTGGGAAGTCCACAATTTATGTATCTACACCTCCATCCACACCTGTGTCTCTATCCACCTATCTATCACAAGTTATACTCAAACATAAAGGCAGGGAAGCTGGATGAGAAGGTCTTCCAAGACCTTGATGTTTCAGTTTTTTCCAGATTTCAGGACCTGCTCACCTGGGCAGGGCAAGATGTTGCATTCCTGGTATTCTAGGGACGGGCCCAGGCAAGGCATGCCCCCGAACTTGGGCTCCGGGTTGTTGCAGACACGCTTCCGGTTCCGGATGCCCCGGCTGCAGTCTCGGCTGCACTGCGACCACGACGTCCAGGCTGACCACGCCCCGTTGACGGTGTGGGCGGAGTATCTCCCCGCCCGCAGGAAATCTCCGGACATGCCTGCCAAGGAAATGGCCCAAGTGTGACTTTGTTAGGAGCTGTTAGAGTAAACAGAGTCCAAACTAACTCTCATTCTGCAGCCACTCTCTGTTCTGCCTTGGCAACTACATTCTCAAGTATCCGTGGAACAATTTTTACACTACAGAAGTGAAAAACGAAATAAAAATAAAATTGCAGTTTGCCTGATAATCTCCTATAATTCAGGTCTTCTATCTCCGCAGTTGCTATTAAATAATGGTGCAACTAAGACCTCGATTTGTGAATGCGGCAAAGTCCTTGTACAATAACAGAGTTCTTTTTTTTCTTTGGTAATAGATCACTTACTGTTCTGAGAAACTGCTTTCAAAGAAAATACACCCTTCTCACTTCCATTGAAAATTCTGCAACAAATTGCCCTTGCACAATTTGTGATTATTTTGATGAACATGTCTACTGCCTTAAAATATTAAGAAATAGTCATTTTTTTCAAATGAAAGCAGGGTGACATGGGTTTTAGCAAAAAACTCTCAAAGTATGGCATGAGGTTCTGGGTGTGAGGAGGCAGACATATGGATGGTTCTAGGCTTCTTGGTTGCTTACTTAAAATTTGTGGCTCAGAAACCTATGTGGGGTGCTCTTCAGAGAAAATGGATGAGAAACCTATTTCTCTGATGAGACAGTCCTTTGTGGTTAATCAATATAGAACATACAATTTAGCCTTGTTTTGTGTGATAGGAGCCAAACAAGTCCAATTCTGTATTCTCAGGGTATCAATACCAAGATGGGTGGCTGGTAATTAGAACTTGAAGCCACTAAGAAGCAAGAAGGATGAAGTATTTTTCAAACTATGCCCACAATATACTTTCAGAGGAAATGTAAGATGTCTTTTTAAAATGTATATCAAAATTTTCCTTAGTTTATATTACTATCATTAAAAATGAATGTTAATGTTGGTTTTATATATACATGAGAAAGGAAGGATTAAAAAAATATATGTTCAGAAAAGAGAATAAAGTTAAAGAAACAATGTCATTCATTGTCTCTTTTTCACCTTTGATGTCATAAGAATTAAGTTCACAGCCTGCTCTGAAATAAGGGAATCAGTGACTGAATTGAAGACAGGGTTACCAGATTTAGTGAATAAAATACAGGAAGCCGAGTTAAATTGTAGTTTCAGATAAATAACAAATAATATTTTAGTATAAATATGTACATAAGTGCATGGGATATACCTATCTTAAAAACAGACACATGGAACATGTCTGTGTTAGTTGCTCAGTACTGTCCAACTCTTTGCAATTCCTTGGACTGTAGCTCACCAGGCTCCTCTCTCCATGGTCTTCTCCAGGCAAGAATACTGGAGTGGGTTGCCATTCCTTTCTCTAGGGGATCTTCCCAACCCAGGGATCAAACCCAGGTCTTCTGCATGGCAGGCAGACTCTTTACCACTGAGCCACAAGGAAGCACATGGAACATACTTATACTAAAATAATTTTTGAAAAATATCTGAAATTCATATTAAATTGCACATTTTATATTTTATTGCAGAACCCTAACTTGAGATCATTAGACCATCTCTTATGGTACATAGATACTTAAAGTGGGTCTTCAGTTACCTATTTCTTGGTATTCTATCATCTACTTTCTCACTAAAGTAGGATTTTATAATGAATCAGAATGCATATCATGTTGCTTGATTTTGTAGGTAGTTAGTGTTTATTCCTTTGACTTAAAGTGTATACTTATTCAAATAAAATACTTCACTAAAGTAGACTTCTCGCCCCCTTCCCCACCAAGAAACAACGAACAACCTGTCTAGCTGCTGAACTACAGGGAACAGAACGGTTTGAGGTCAGGAGACAGTTAATGTCAGTGGAAATACGACTGGGAGTGGCTCTGGAGGGCAACTGTTGAGCCGCAAAGCATCCAGGCTGGCAGCTCCAGGAGGAGGAATGGAGATCTGAGACCCACGTGTAGCTGGTGACCCTCACTCAGAGCCGGTCCTTGTGAGCGCAGCCCTGCGACAAAGCAGGAGCAGACTCATGGCACCTCCATGAGCTTATCCCACCCACGGCAAGCCCGACATGGCGACTCATAGCCCCATGGTCTGTCAAGGCCAATCAACTCTGAACCTAAAAATGATGTTTCGGTGGCTGTGTATTCTCTACCACAGTCACATTGGGAGAATAACAGAGGATCATAAATGCAAAAGTGTAAGAAATGTCCGAGCTGGTCCAGTGTAAGATATGACTACTACTGTTCTCATCATCTTGCTCCAAGAACCATCTTATTTTCTTTTTAGGATTGCACCGGTTTTCTTAAATCAGATGAGCGTTAGAGGAGAGATAAAGAAAGAAGCAGAAATGAATCTCTTTGGGATAGCCAACCTCCCTCCCTTTTCTGTAGTTGAGAAACCTGAGCCTCAGAGGGAGCTAGTGAGTTGCCTGGTGGGTGCAGGCGGCAGTGGCGTTAGTGGCAGAAGGTGGCAGGCCAGGCAGACAGTGGATCATCCCACCTACCTTAGTGCTCTCCCTACATAAGTCATACGACATTGAAGGGATTTGTACAATTTTAAGGGGCAAAGCAGTTTCAAACAGTACTAAAGGATTCTCACATACTGCCTTTTTTAGAAGAAAGATTCTTTCATAGACATAAACACAGATATGCACTTCCTTTGTCTTTGTCCCATGTGGGGAGTAAAAAAGGAAAAGCTTTATTTGCAGGTTACATTTCAGTACCAACTGCAAAGGGATCTGTACAGTCTCTGACATCAATAATGATAAATATATATAATTGTATGTGAATGAAAGTGGTTATGGAAGAATACAGAGGTTCCTCAGTATATATTCTGATACTAAAAAAATCTCCCATAAATTTTTCTGGACCCATTATAAATATGGTACTATTTTGAGGGATGGAATCAGGGAACCACCCCAACATGTAACTGAATATTTATAGTAAGGGTCTTTCCCACCAGTTTGCTATAAATTCAGTTCTGATGTGGAGAGATCATTGTTATAAACATGGCTAAGCCATAATGAACAGGAAAAATCCATCCTCCCCACCAACTATTCTGTGAACTTGGAGAGGAGACGGAATGCCTGTCCCTGGAAGAAGGTCAGTCCCTACGGAGTCGCTGACTCACCGTCAGTGGAGCAGCCACTGGTTCCATCACTAGAGCAGTACCGCATCTCAATTCTCTGTCTTCCCACTTCCAGCAAGTTTGGATCAGGCAGACGGGCTTTGCACGTGTACCGAAATCGCTGCTCGTAGTGACCCCCATTGTCAGAGATGTTGACAGGCGTCCAGGGAGTCCAGGGCGTGGTCTTTTTCAGCTCAGGGCATGGGTTGGTGTTACAAGGCTGGTACTCCTGGGAGAGAAAACGCATGACATGTGCTTATCATACTGCAGAAACAGAGCCTAGTGCTTCCTTCCTTAGGTGAAAGACAGGATTCTTTCAAACTTCAGGTCCTGAGACCCACCAGCCACTCTACAAAGTTAAAAGCACAATTTTTTGGTCAAATTCAGCATTCAAGAGTTAACTGCAAAGGAATCGGCACAGTTTCTCCATCAACAGTGAGAATGAGACAATAAATGTGATTGCATATGAATAAAAATGGTACCTATAATTACATTTACTGAAAGTGAATAAAGATGGTGAAAGGGCTTCCCAGGCAGTGTTCATAATAAAGAACTTGTCTGCCAATGCAGGAGACATAAGAGGTGTGGGTTCAGTCCCTAGGTTGGGAAGATCCCCTGGAGAAGGAAACAGCAACCCACTCCAGTATTCTTGCCTAGAGAATGCCATGGACAGAGAGGTCTGGCGGACTACAGTCCATGGAGTCACACAGGGTCAGACACGACTGAAGCGACTTAGCAGAGGAACAAAAATGGTGATCCCCCAAATCATCTTCCTTTCACTTAATAACGGCTGAAAATGCTGTTTATTCTGATAGGTTTAGCTGTTTTTGTTTCTTAAGATTATAGTTAATTAAAATGATGGAACCAATATTTGTTTTTAGGATGATAATGTGTTTGATTTGAGATTTATGCCTAGCTTAAGCTCTGGATCACACATTCAAAGTGTTAGAAAGGTAGCTATCCAGCTGATAACACAATGCATGATAACTTTTAGTCTATAAGAAATTTCCACAAGACAATTTAGTGGTTTTTCTCAGTCTTAGCTCCCTTTCCTCAAGCCAGGTGCCTCCCCAACAAGCAAAAGTGGGAGGACCCAGGCAAGGGGGCCATGCAGTTGTGGGTGGTGCAGTTTAGGACTATACTGCTGCTGCTGCTGCTGCTCCCAAGTCACGTCAGTCGTGTCCAACTCTGTGCTACCCCAGAGACGGCAGCCCATCAGGCTCCCCCGTCCCTGGGATTCTCCAGGCAAGAACAGTGGAGTGGGTTGCCATTTCCTTCTCCAATGCAGGAAAGTGAAAAGTGAAAGTGAAGTCGCTCAATCGTGTCCGACTTCGCGACCCCATGGACTGCAGCCTACCAGGCTCCTCCATCCATGGGATTTTCCAGGCAAGAGTACTGGAGCGGGTTGCCATTGCCTTCTCCGATAGGACCACACACCTAGGTCTAATTATTTGACAAGAATTTTAAGCACTATGTCTCCAGAAACAAGACCAAACCTAAGGGGTGCAGAGTTTGAACACAGAACTAGATCCCAAGTCCTCCTTTTGACAGCAGAGGATGTTTCATTAGAGAGAAAACCTACAATCTGCAACACATCCAATGATGGCCATACTTTTAAAACAATTTTATTAATGTTAAATATACATATCAAATGGGAGTTAAGTAGCTTTCTAACATTTATTATTAGAAACAGTAAATTTTTCATAATAAACATGGCATCCAGTCCCATCATGTCATAGCAAATAGATGGGGAAATGATAGAAACAGTGACAGATTTAATTTTTTTAGGCTCCAAAATCATCACAGACGGTGACTGCAGCCATGAAATTAAAGAGTGTTTGCTCCTTGGAAGAAAAGCTATGACCAACCTGGACAGCATATTAAAAAACAGAGACATTACTCTGCCAACAAAGGTCCATCTAGTCAAGGCTATGGTTTCTCCAGTGGTCATGTATGGATGTGAGAGTTGAACTGTGAAGAAAGCTGAGTGCCAAAGAATTGATGCTTTTGAACTACGGTGTTGGAGAAGACTCTCGAGAGTGCCTTGGACTGCAAGGAGATACAACCAGTCCATCCTAAAGGATATCAGTCCTGAATATTCACTGGAAGGACTGATGCTGAAGCTGAATTTCCAATACTTTGTGAAGAGCTGACTCACTGGAAAATACCCCGATGCTGGGAAAGATTGAAGGCGGGAGGAGAAGGGGACAGCAGAGGATGAATGGTTGGATGGCATCACTGACTCAATGGACATGGGTTTGAGCAAACTCCGGGATATAGTAAAGGACAGGGAAGGCTGGAGTGCTGCAGTCCATATGGTCACAAAAAGTTGGATACAACTTAGCGGACAAAGAACTACAAAAATTCTGTCCTTCCCCCATTTCTTTCAGTTGAATATCTAGATATTTATTCCTTAGACCTAACAACAAGAATTTTCCAGTAACAAGCATCATCTATTAACTGTGTACCATGGGAAAAGGATTTCAGTTTTTATTCCTTACCCTCACTCTGCATTGGAGAAGGAAATGGCAACCCACTCCAGTACTCTTGCCTGGAAAATTGCCTGGATGGAGGAGCCTGGTAGGCTATAGTCCATGGCGTCTCAAAGAGTCAGACATGACTGAGCGACTTCACTTCCTTTCTTTCTCATTCCGTGTCTTCAACATTGATGCAGCTTTCTCACCTCCTGTCATCTTAATGCAGTCATGCTGCGCTTTTGGTTAGCTCAAAATCCAGTGTTTGCACTCATTGCTAGATGAACACTATCCATAGGTGACTGCTGCGGAAAACTGATTAATTTCTGTCTTGTGGCCAGTTCCTTCCCGGCCCGAGTCAAGGGCTCTCCTGCTTTGCGGGGATGGTTTTCTAGTCTCTATGAACTTGTCATGCATTCGTACCCCCTCCTCATCAGATATTTGGACACTGTAAGAACTGTGTTGCCTGGCATATGCTTTGAAAATAAAGTCTTGGTAATACTGTATAAATGAATTCTGGTAGGAGAGAAAGCAGCCACGTGCGTCCACACCAGAAGCTTTAACCGGAAGCCTATTTCAATGTTTATTTTGTCACAATTCTAATTATTTAATTAGCTTTCTCTACTCAGAGTCCATCTTTTAAAATTTTTTAAAAGGAATCATAATCAAAGGTTCTTCATTTTGTGACTTCACAGGCTTTTAACAGAAAATATGTAATCACTGCTTTCCTATAATATCTACTGCACCTCTTCCCCATCCCATTTGGATGGCCCCCGTCTCCACAGCAACACACACTGGAAGAGAGGTGACTTCATTTCCTTTGTTATAGCATCTTTTATTATGGCATCTTTCGGATGCTGCTTTTTAGCTGAAAACAAGAAAGCTCTAATGGGTGCCATAAACCTAATCGTGTGAAGTACTACACAGAACACGTGTGTGCTTTTTTCACTTGAAATGGAGACCACAGGATAGGAATACCTTCAACCTTGTCTCCGACCATCCAGGCCCACGGTGTGGGACACTGCCAGCCCCAGACTGAAATTCCATGTGCATTCCCTTCCTCACTCTGTGCCAGCCTGGCTGGGCAAGTGCCCACGGGCTCCTTGCCAAAATGGACTTAAAGCACATGCTGCTTATGGACCCCTGCTCTTAGCACTAACACATTTGGCATCACCCTCAAACCTAAGATCCCGTGTCTCAAGAAAAAAACATAGAAAGTCCAGTAATTCTGAGTTTCATTGCACTAGAAATTTCACCTCTTCTATGGAGACAAACTTTGGTTTTGAAACAGATGAGTAGCGAACTTATTTTAAAACCTGAGTTTGCCTCCGTGTACTGCTAACAGGCTCAGAAGGGAGTGGGGATGAAATCATCCCAGAGGTGGGCAGAACTCAAGAGTGAAGAAGATCAGTTCAGAGCCATTAGACCTAAACCTCTGATAACAAACTCTGTCTCCTTGTGTCCCATTAACTCATCACTGCTCAAAATCCAACAGGAGTGTCAGGACCTCTCCTTTCAACTGCTTTTTAAGATTTGATGATGATGCATTGATTTAAAATATCAAATTCATTAAATCCTGAGAAATGGTATGACTGACCTGTTTTATATTAATAACCAGCATTATAAAGTGACTCAATTCAATGGTGAGCCGTTGTATGGCTTCACTGTGCCTGTGAGCTCCAATTTTCTGAGGAATTGATGCTATAAGTAAAATGGAGAGACCGTGACAATCCAAGCAAGTCCAAATTTGAATGGACCTGGAACAGCATTACATTAAATGTTAAAGAAAGAATGGTTTTAAAAGTGATTTCAGGGAACTAATTGTTATTACTTGCCACATAGGATTCTTAATAGTCTCGTGGAAAAGCTAAGATAATAATTGGGAGTAAATCAATCTCACTGCTGCTATATATCCACAGGAATTAAAGTCAGGATCTCATAGAGATATCTACATTCCCATGTCCATTGCAGCCTTATTCACATTGGCCAAGATACGGAAACCTAAGTGTCTAATAACAAGTTAAGGGATAAAGACGTCCACACACACACACACACACACACACACACACACACACACACAAATATTATTCAGCAGCAAGAAAGAAGGAAATCCTCCCATTTGAATAACTTGATTGGACCTTGAGGGCATTATGCTAAGTGAAATAAGAGAGGTAGAGAAAGACATTCTGTATGATCTCACTTATATGTGGAATCTAAAAATGACAAGCTGAGAGACACAAAGTAGTGTGGAAGTTACCAAGGAACTTCCTGGTTGGGGGAAACGGGGAAATATTGGTCAAATGGTACACACGTCCACTTATAAGACTAACACGTTTGGGGATCTAGTGTACAGCTTGATGATTATAGCTAGTAATACCGTATCATGCACTTGAATCATGCTAACAGAGCAGATTTTCAGTGTTCTCACTGTAGCAAAGAAATAGCGATTACGTGACAGGACGGAGGTGCAAACTCACTAATGCTATGCTGGTGACCATTTTGCAATTTATAAATGCATCAAATCAACACACTGTACACTTTAAACATATACACATGCACCTTACATAATGTTATGTGTCAGTTAAACCTCAATAAAGCTGGAAAAAATAAAAATAAAGACAAAAAGAACAAATGAAAAAGACGCACAATCACTACAGCAATTTTCAGCAGCTCTTCCAGTGTGTAGTCTGTGTCCTCTCTGTCCCAGTCGACAGGAGCACCAGCGGGCATTGAAAGTTTGACCAGAGACCTGGGCAGCACTTCCTACTCCCTCACCTCTGGGCTGAGTCCTACATATATATAGAGCCTCCTGGGTTCATTCTCTCCTCCTCATCTTCATCATCTTTTTTTCTAATTCAGGCCATGGCACCTCAGGCCTATTTCATAAAATTAAAGCATGTATTTCACTCACATTTAATTGTATATGTATAATTCAGCCTCCATTAATAGACTGAAAATTGGTCAAGAGCAAGAACTTTGTCATATTTATTTTATGCTATCAATCTTAAGGCCAACAATATTATTTTTGTTGAATGGACAAATCATACTGATCGATTCACAAGAAAGTCCGTTCTGGTGGAATGTGTATAAATTTGGGAAAAAAATTAGATGGTCAAGTGGAGGTGCTGTATTTTGTTATTAACTTTTCCACTGAGAAAATGAAGATATCTTATATTCCACAGATTGAAAGTAAAATAGAGAGATGGTGACAATCCAAGAAAAAAAAAATTGATACCACATGTTTGGCACAAAATAAGAAAATTATCCTTAAAGTGATTTCATCAATAGCTGAATATATAAATATCTTCTCATCATGGAACACTCATGCTTTCTACATGCATTTATCAAATTTTCTTTCAGTAACTTAGCAAGTCACACATGGAAACAGAAAGCCATTCTGCATAAAAGATACAAGAAAGGAATGCACTTGTGCTTTCAAAGGTCCAAACCACACGCACAGAAGCATATCTGTGACCCCAGGAGCTTGTAGAAACAGAGCCAAGATTGACAGGGAATCTTGGAAGTTAATTTAGAGGTCACAGCAAGGAAGAGAAGGAAAGGGCGACAGTGTATTCAAAGTTATAATGCTGCAGAATCACTTCTGTGTCCAACCACGATGGTGTAACAGAAATGGGATTAACTCTTTCACCAATAATAACTTAAAATACATAAAACAACAGTTCTTAAGACATTGGACATCAAGTGAAGAAGGATACTGACTGCCAAGTTTGGGAAACATGAAGTGAGTCCTACAGCTGACCAAGCCTACAACCCTAAGAAGGTTTCTAGGTGGTGGAGGAAGGAAGAACCCAGGCCAGGCACAGGCTAGTGTTCAGGGAGACAGAGCTGGAAACTGGAGGAAGCCAAAGGCGCTGGAGCTCTCCAAAGGAGAGGCCTACAAGGCAAGAAAACTCTGGTTATGCACAGCTTCTCCCTCCAGTATTCAGAATAGCAGAAACCCACGAACAAGTATGATGAAACTACACACAGGTGGCGAAAGACCCATCTGGAAAGATCAGCGAGAGCAGTACTTGTCACGGGCATGAGGTTGGGAACAGTGCTCGCTCCTAAGAGCCAGAATGAAAAACTCCGTAACTCTCCTAGGATCAGTTAGGGTATCAAGGAGGGTCTTGTCTCCATAAGGCAGAAAAATCACTCCAGACTGAACTCTGTTCCAATCTCAACTAACAAAGCTTATAAGCAAAAACCAAAAAGATCAAACTAATCGCATATAACTTGGTCTTGTCCCAAAGGAGAGCTCTAGCATATTTGGGGGAATTCAGTATTATCTGATGAACAAGGAAAAGGTCACACTATCTTACATCTGGTCTAAAATTACCAGATAAGCAAAGAAGCTTCTCAAAAAAAAACCCCCCAAAAACCAAAAACACAAATAACAGAACCTATTATGAGAAAAAACATAAGTCAACAGAAATTGGCACAGAAATGACATACGTGACAGAATTTGTGATTCTGTTTTTTAATATCTGTGGCTGATATTTGAAACTGTTATTATAACTGTATTACATATGTTCAAGGAGCTAGAAGAAACTAATATATTAAGTAGAAACATGGAAGATATACAGAAGAGAGATAAAGGCAACTGTAAACAACATCAACTCTAATTTGGTACAAAAAGACATTAGAAAGAAAGAAACTTACATGTGAATATCTCCCATTAGCTGAGATACAAAAGTGCTTAACAGGGTTTTAAGAAACAAAATTCCCAACTATACACAAAGGCTAATATTTCATAGGTAGGGATAATGTTAGGGGTGTAAGTTTGCATGAACATTATCAATGTAATTCACCACATCAACAGTCTAAAAAGTAAATCTAACTGTGGGAAGCTGTTGTCTAGCACAGGGAACTCAGCTTTGTGCTCTGTGCTGACCTAGCAGGGTAGGACAGGAGGCAGGAGGGAGGTCCCAGTGGGAGGGGACGTATGCCTACATATAGCTAATTCACATTGCTGTACAGCAGAAACTAACACAACATTGTAAGTCAATTATACTCTAATTTTAAAAAGTAAATACATATGAACATCACAGAAATATCATTTAATAAGGTCCAAAATTCCATTCCTTACAGAAACTCTCCATCAACTGGGAATAGAAATAAATTTTCTAAATCCAACAAAGGAAATTTATTTAAAAGCATACAAGCAACTGCTTAGTCAAAGGTTAAAGCCTGCATGCTTTTTTTAAAGCTGAAGAATATAAGATAAATATAAATAATAATTTTGTTCCTATGTGCTTCCCTGGTGGCTCAGAGGTTAAAGCGTCTGCCTGCAATGAGGGAGACCTGGGTTCGATCCCTGGGTTGGGAAGATCCCCTGGGGAAGGAAATGGCAACCCACTCCAGTATTCTTGCCTGGTGAATCCCATGGACGGAGGAGCCTGGTGGGCTACAGTCCACAGGGTGGCAAAGAGTCAGAAACGACTGAGCGACTTCACTTCACTTCATGTACTATCAAAGATATGAAATACTTAAAAATAAGTCTCAAAATATGTGCGTGACTCATACACTTAAAAGAAACTGAAATCTTCTAAATGATCTATAGAATCAAAGCAGTCTTAGTCACTATTTCAGAAGTCTTTTAAAAATATAAATTTGACAAGTTAATTCTAAAATTCATATAGAAATACAGAGTTTCTAGGACAGCAAATACATTCTGAAAAAAAAAGGACATCATTGGAGGACTTACACAATCTGACTTCAGGATTCATTATAAAGCTGCAATAATGAAAATGCTGTGTCATTAGGATTGAAAGATTGAGCAAAGGAACAAAATGAAAAGCTGAGAAATAAACCCACATACATAGGATCTACTGATTCTTTGAAAAGGTACAAAGACAATTTAGTGGAGAAAGTTGTCTTTCCAACAAATGGTGCTGGAACAATGTGATATCCATATGCAAAAATATGAACTTTGATTAATATCTAGCACTACCTGTGATAATAAACTCAGATGAATAGTAGACCAATATCTAAAACCATAAAACTTCTAGAAGAAAACCTTAGGAGAATATTTTCAGGACCTTAGATAAAGCAAAGACTTCCTAGATACAATGCCAAAAGCATCACTCCAAAAAGAAGTAAAAGTAAGTTTTCTTAATCAAATCAGAAACCTCAGCTCTTGAAAGACACTCATTATTAAGAGAATGAAAGACTAGTTACACACTGGAGAAAGTATCAAAGTATCTTCAAATCAGATACCTGATAAGAAGGCTCATACTCAATGTAAATTTAAAAAATTAAAACTCAACATCAACAACAACAAGAAAAAACGTGGGGGAGAATGGACACATGGATATGCATGCCTTAGTCCCTTTGCAGTTCACCTGAATCACAGAGGGCAAAAAGCATGTATAAGGATACTCAACATCACTGTTTAGAGACAAAAAAGCAAATTAAACCCACAAGAAACCACCACACACCCTTTAGAAGAGTTAACATGTGACAAACAGGAGGAACCCTGAACCTGATGATATCAAACTCTGGAGAGACTGCAGAGCAACAGGAAGGCTCTCTCCCTTATACCCTGCTGGTAGGAATGCAAAATGACAATTGATTTGAGAGCTTTTTGACACTTGGCTAAAAATGTAAACATATGGTTTTTCCAGTGGTCATGTATGGATGTGAGATTTGGACTGTGAAGAAGGCTGAGCGCCGACGAATTGATGCTTTTGAACTGTGGTGTTGGAAAAGACTCTTGAGAGTCCCTTGGATTGCAAGGAGATCCAACCAGTCCATTCTGAAGATCAGCCCTGGGATTTCTTTGGAAGGACTGATGTTAAAGCTGAAACTCCAGTACTTTGGCCACCTCATACGTAGAGTTGACTCATTGGAAAAGACTCTGATGCTGGGAGGGATTGGGGGCAGGAGGAGAAGAGGACGATGGAGGATGAGAGGGCTGGATGGCATCACCAACTCGATGGACGTGAGTCTGAGTGAATTCCGGGAGTTGGTGATGGACAGGGAGGCCTAGTGTGCTGCGATTCATGGGGTTGCAAAGAGTCGGACATGACTGAGCGACTGAACTGAACTGAACTGATACTGCAGTGACCTAGACTTTTCCCTGCTAGATATTTACCCAAGAGAAAAGAAAGGACATGTCCACACAAAGATTTGGACATGAATGTTCACAACAGCTTCATTTGCATTAGCCAAAAAAAAAAAAAATGGACACAATGCATATATCTGTTGGCAGGTAGATATCTAAGCAAATCATCTTATATTCAAATGAGACTACTTGATAATGAAAAAAATGAACTGTTATGTTCAACACTGAAGAATCTGAAAAGAGCTGTGTTGAGTGAAAGAAGCTCCCAAAATATGAGTGACAAAGTATAATGCTGTTCACATAAACTCATGAAACATGGAACTAATGTAGAATCAAAAAGCTGAGTGGCTATCTGGGATTAGAGAGGGCAGGGATATGTATGAGCGAGGGTTACAAAAGGAAACAAGGAACCTCTGGAGCTGATGAACACGTTTATCCTCTTATATTGATGGCTGCATGGATGTACATATTTGTTAATTTATTAAATGTTAAGCATCTGAAGTATACTGTATAACAATCATACCCAATGAAAATATTAAAACACATGGTCACAGAAAAATATCTTTTAAAAAATGATCGTTAGTTTGCTGATTTAGAAACGATATTCAAGACAGTTGCTTACACATACACATAGCTGCATACAAACTAGAGTGATTTTATGGTATTCATGTTGGAATATTTGCATCTGGATGTAAACTACTAAGAACTTGTAGATTAATGTTTCATAAATGCAAAATGTGCATCATCAAGCCCAATTTTACCTGTCATCACTTATGCCTGAAAAACGGTATTTTCTATCATACAATCAGCCAGTGTAGCAACTGCTTGTCATAGCCACTATGTACACATGAATGAACTGCATTCTTTTATAATCTTGTTTCTCTCACAATCAGTTTCCTCAGCTGCAGTGCATTTCCATGCTGATGGGATCTTTGAACACGAAGGAGTTATTATCTTCCTTGGGGTCTGGAGAAGTTTGTGTGTTGCAAGATGGCTTGGTAGAAGGAGAACTCAGCCCAAAGGCCACCTTCTAACTTCCGTGTGTCTTTGCGCTCAGTCATGTCTGCCTCTTTGCAGCCTCATGGACTGTAGACTGCCAGGCTCCTCTGTCCATGGAATTTTCCACATTAAGAATACTGGTGTGGGCTGCCCCTTCCTTCTCCAGGGGATCTTCCTGATTCAGGGATTTAGGATTTGAACCCATGTCTCCTGAGTCTCCTGCATTGGCAAGCAGTTTCTTTACCACTAGTGCCAACTGGGATGCCCACCTTCTAACAATGCTACAATAATCTTCTGATAAGACAATTCTCTGCAAATCCTAGAACATGTCTCGGTCCATTCAGGGTACTATAACAAAATACCACAGACTGGGTGGTTTGTAAACCATTTATTTCCCACCATTCTGGAAGCTGAAAGTCCAAGACCGGGGTGCCTGCCTGCATGGCCAGGTGAGGGTCCTCTTCTGAGTTACAGATATCCCTGTGTATACTCACGTGGTGAAAGGGGGCAGCTAACTCACCGGGGCCTCTTTCATAAGGACATGAATCCCACTCATGGGGGCTCCACTCTTATAGTCTAATCATGTCCTGAAGGCTCCATCTCCTAATACCATCATCTTCAGCATTAGGTCTTCAACACATGGATTGGGGGTCGGGGAGGGCAGAGGCAGGGCAGAAGCACTCAGCCTATAGCAGAAGACATCCAAACAATGTTGAGTGAGAGGTCATGCAAGATGACCTCAAAGCACTTAACAAACACATTTTGGAAAGCCACCATCTTGCTTTTGATTTAGTCTGCTGACCCAAAATAAATATTCAGCGCATACACTTGAGGGTTTCCCAGGTGGCTCAATGGTATCCACCTGCCAATGCAGGAGAGGCAGGAGACCCAGGTTCAATCCCTGGGTTGGGAGATCCCCTGGAGAAGGAAATGGTAACCACGCCAGGATTCTTGCCTGGGAAATCCCATGGACAAAGGAGCTGGGAGGGCTACAGTCCACAGTGTTGCAAAAGAGTGGAACATGACTTACCAACTAAACAACGATACACAATTGAATCTGGTTCACAGAACGGAAAAGATCTGATATCAGACACGGCTGAGTGACTGAACAACATCAACGTGACCAACAGCTAGTCTGAAGAGAGGAGGATGATTTAGAGATTTTAAAGAATATTCACGATTTATTTCCATCACTATTATTAGTCATTAATGGCCCCCTGATATAACATAGAAATTTTCTTTAAAATGTAAAAGCAATATTGGAACAAAAAGAGTGAATATTTTTAAGTATAAAATCCACCGATGGAACCACTATGGAAAAGAGTATGGAGGTCCCTTAGAAAACTAAAGATAGGCAATGACACCCCACCCCAGTACTCTCGCATGGAAAATCCCATGGATGGAGGAGCCTGGTAGGCTGTAGTCCATGGGATCTCGAAGAGTCGGACACGACTGAGCGACTTCACTTTCACTTTTCACTTTAATACATTGGAGAAGGAAATGGCAACCCACTCCAGTGTTCTTGCCTGGAGAATCCCAGGGACGGGGGAGCCTGGTGGGCTGCCGTCTATGGGGTCGCACAGAGTCGGACGCGACTGAAGTGACTTAGCAGCAGCAGCAGCAGCAGCAGCAGAACTCCCATATGACCCAGCAAGCAGAAAATCATAATTAAAAAAGACAACAGGAGTATCCCAATGTTCACTGCCAGGACATGCTTTTCTATTTACAATTTATTATAATAAAACTATTTACAATAGCCAGGACATGTAAGCAGCATAGATGTCCACTGAGAGAGAAACAGGTAAAGAAGATGTGGTCTATATATGTAATGGAAAACCGCTCAGCCATAAAAAGAGATGAAATTAGGTCCTTTGTAGTTGTGACAGGACCTAGAGACTGGCATACAGAGTGAAGTAAGTCAGAGAGGGAAAAAAACAAAACAAATATTGTATTAATGTATTAACTCATAGATGTGGAATCTAGAAAAATGGTGCTCGTGAACCTATTTACAGGGCAGGAATAGAGATGAAGAGGCAGAGAATGGACTTGTAGACACAGAGGAGAAAGGGAGGGTTTGAAGAACTGGAAGAGCAGATTTGACATACAGACACTTTCAGTTCAGTTAATTCAGTCACTCAGTCACGTCCGACTCTTTGCGACCCCATGAATCACAGCACGCCAGGCCTCCCTGTCCATCACCAACTCCCGGAGTTCACTCAAACTCACGTCCATCGAGTCGGTGATGCCATCCAGCTCTGTCGTCCCCTTCTCCTCCTGCCCCCAATCCCTCCCAGCATCAGGGTCTTTTCCAATGAGTCAATTCTTCGCATGGCGTGGCCAAAGTACTGGAGTTTCAGCTTCAGCATCAGTCCTTCCAATAACACCCAGAACTGATCTCCTTTAGGATGGGCTGGTTGGATCTCCTTGCAGTAGATCGCTAGTGAGAACCTGCTCTATCGCACAAGGAGCTCAGCTTGGTACTCACTGATGACCGAGAGGGGTGGGATGGTGAGGGGAGGGAGGCAGGAGAGGGAAGGGATATATGGGATCCTGGAGATGATACTCTGCGTCCAGCAAAAACTAGCATGACATTGCAAAGCAATTATACTCCATTAAAAAAAAGTATTGTTAAAATGTAAAAAAGAAAAAAATATCCCCACCCCAGGGGAGCGAAGTGGGAGGAGGGTTGAGGATGGGGGGCACTGTACACCCATGGCTGATCTGCATCAATGTATGGCGAAAGCCACAACAATATTGTAAAGTAATTGGCTTCCAATTAAAATAAATAAATAAAATTTTTTAAATCGCACTGTTCTATTGCAATAACTGCCTGCATTTCAGCGGATCTTCTCTAAGCGGCCACACTCCCCTCTTACGCCACGTTCATAAGTCTCTGATCATTTGTTTACCTAGGGGTCCCTCAAGCCTGCAACCTTTTGAGGGTAAAACCTGGGGTTGAAGCAACTTCCTTCCATTTGAGTGAAGCACTGGCAGTTCCACTGGCTCCAAAGAGGGAACAGATTGAGATAAACATCTCAGGGGCTTTCAAATGGGTGCGTTTACTTTCAGCAAGGAGTCCGCCTGCATTTTTCCAGGTGCAGAAAAGCAGCAAAACATTCCTGTGCCTTTGCACTAAAAGAGAGATGTGTGCGCCTGTGTGCTTTGTTAGATTATATACCTGTGTGCATCTATAAAAAGGTAGCTGGCTTTCTTCCTCACACATAATTTTAGGCATTCCTTTTTATAACACTGTAGAAAGCCCAAGAGAATAAGGAAATCAGTGCTGTTGCTGGAAGTCTTTTTTTATTATAGGGGCTGTGATTTGTGGTCCACTGTAAACTTACATCTCAAATGAGAAGATCCATTTATTTGCTTTATTCTTTCACTATCAAGCCCTTAAATTCTTAGTTTCTGAGAGTGAACATCAAGAATTCAGACACTTTTTTTTTTTTTTGGCAAACACCTTGCAACGAGAGGAGAAACTACTTTTAGTTAGGAGTGAAAGGCTGTCATTAGGAAAAATGTTTTCTTCTCAGATGGATGATGGAAATGGGTGACCTTGAGCAAAAAATTCCTCCCATTACTGCCATTCCCCCATTTTTAAAGGAAAAAATGCTTCACGGTAATATACTTGCTTCAGAATATTTGTACATATTTTAAGAGTTCTTAGAGGAATTTTGGAAGAACGAGAGTAAATAACACAAACCAAAATGAGGCTCTGTTTTTTAAGTTTATGGCAAACTCATGGGGCATTGCTTTTACAGTAACACATGATGGTAGTCGCCCTGGATTCTTTTTTTTTTTAGTTTTTTTTAAAATTTTTAATTTATTTTTATTTTTATTTTTACTTTATTTTACTTTACAATACTGTATTGGTTTTGCCTGACCCAGAGAGATGTTATGGGGAGGGAGGTGGGAGGGGGGTTCATGTTTGGGAACGCATATACACCCGTGGTGGATTCATGTCAATGTATGGATTCTTTTAAGTAAGAAAAGCAAATCATCTGCTTTCTTACTAGAATATGACCGTGTGCGTGTGTGAACATCACCATACATATACAATAGAAAAACATGATTAAAGGAAAGAAATCTTCCCTATAAACATAAGATGTGGATGTTATGGATATATTCATAAAGTCACACTTGTATGCACTGAAGTGGCTCCACTTCTTGGCAAGAAAATGCAAAAAAAAAAAAAAAAAGGAGTAAGGGAATGGTTATAAGTCATCAAAGTGAAAGTTGCTTAGTTGTGTCTGACTCTGCGACCCCAAGGACTATACCATCCATGGAATTCTCCAGGCAAGAATACTGGAGTGGGTAGCCTTTTCCTTCTCCAGATCTTTCCAAACCCAGGGATTGAACCCAGGTCTCCTGCATTGCAGGTGGATTCTTTACCAACTGAGCTATCAGAGAAGCCCGTTAACTCATGAAGACACAGGTTAAAACCATACTCATGGTTTGGGTAAACCCTAGTTTAAAAAAATAACTGTATTGTATTAATATTAAAAGCTGTTACTTAGTAGCCTAGGCAACTGTTAGTATTTTACCAACATGTGGTTATTAGTCTGTAGGATAAGTAAACATTTATTATATATGTGTATACACACACACACACACACACACACAAATCCCTAAAACAAGTGGTTCCAAGCTTTTGAGAAATGTACTAAAAATAAATGGGAGTCAGATGCTGCTTATAAATGTATGCAACTGTTTTCTACCTGACCACTGATTGCAAAACAATTTAATACCATTGTCTTCTTTTAGATAATTTGGATACTTTTGTTTTTTTCTTTATTCTGCTTTTGCAGCTAAAGGAGCTTAGAGTAAAACAGAGTTGTAATATCCTCTATTTGTTTATTCAATTGGCAAAATTCAGAAAGACTTCTTAAAAAGATATCAGGTTCTTCTGCCTTTCCTCAGGGAGGGAGGGCTGAGTGGTCCTGTTTGGTCCTGGGCAGCAGCTGGTCTGTTTGCCATTAGTCACCTGCCCCCTAATTCCTGCTTATGGCACAGCTGTGATCTTAAGGGAGCTCTGACATTAAGGACCCACTGGCAAACTGTGGTGGGCAGAATTCTCAGAGAGCCTCAAAAGCCCCACCACCTGGATATCACGCCCTGTGTAGTCCTCTCCCTGTGAGTGTGGGTGAGTTCCTGAAGCTGACGGCACAGTGAGGCTCTTCCTTATCTGAGACCTCCCCGCAGTGGACCAAAGAGAGAGCCTCCTGTTGGTTTTGTGAAGGTTAGCTGCCCCGCTGTGAGTGGACCACGTGGCCAGGACCTGGGGGCAGCCCACAGGAACAGACGACATCCTCCTACCCACAGTCAGAAGGAACAGAGACCCTCAGTTCCCAGACTTCAAGGACCCGAGTTCTGCCAACAACCACAGGGCTCCTAAGAGTGTCATGAGCCTCAGAGAAGTCTGCAGCTCCGGTCAACACCTTGGTCAATACCAGCCTGTGAAACACTGAGCAGAACTGCTTCCACTGGGTCCAGGCATCTGAACCACGGATCTGGGAAACAATAAAGGCACGGTTTTTTAAGCCACTAAGCTTGTACTAATTATGGTTTTTCCAGTAGTCATATATGGATGTGAGAGTTGGACTATAAAGAAAGCTAAGCACCAAAGGAGATACCCCTCATCCAAGGTAAGGAGCAGCGGCTGTGCTTTGCTGGAGCAGCTGTGAAGAGATACCCCACACCCAAGGTAAGAGAAACTCAAGTAAGATGGTAGGTGTTGCAAGAGGGCATCAGAGGGCAGACACACTGAAATCATACTCACAGAAAACTAGTCAATCTAATCACACTAGGACCACAGCCTTGTCTAACTCAATAAAACCAAGCCATGCCCACGGGGCAACCCAAGACAGGCAGGTCATGGTGGAGAGGTCTGACAGAATGTGGTCCACTGGAGAAGGGAATGACAAACCACTTCAGTATTCCTGCCTTGAGAACCCCATGAACAGTATGAAAAGGCAAAATGATAGGATACTGAAAGAGGAACTCCCTAGGTCAGTAGGTGCCCAATATGCTACTGGAGATCAGTGGAGAATTAACTCCAGAAAGAATGAAGGGATGGAGCCAAATTAAAAACAATACCCAGTTGTGGATGTGACTGGTGATAGAAGCAAGGTCCAATGTTGTAAAGAGCAATATTGCATAGGAACCTGGAATGTCAGGTCCATGAATCAAGGCAAATTGGAAGTGGTCAAACAAGAGACGGCAAGAGTGAACATCGATGTTCTAGGAATCAGCGAACTAAAATGGACTGGAATGGGTGAATTTAACTCAGATGACCATTATATCTACTACTGCGGGCAGGAATCCCTCAGAAGAAATGGAGTAGCCATCATGGTCAACAAAAGAGTCTGAAATGAATTACTTGGATGCAGTCTCAAAAATGACAGAATGATCTCTGTTCGTTTCCAAGGCAAACCATTCAATATCACAGTTATCCAAGTCTATGCCCCAACCAGTAACACTGAAGAAGCTGAAGTTGAACGGTTTTATGAAGACCTATAAGACCTTTTAGAACTAACACCCAAAAAAGATATCCTTTTCATTATAGGGGACTGGAATGCAAAAGTAGGAAGTCAAGAAACACCTGGAGTAACAGGCAAATTTGGCCTTGGAATGCGGAATGTAGCAGGGCAAAGATTAATTGAGTTTTGCCAAGAAAATGCACTGGTCATAGCAAACACCCTCTTCCAACAACACAAGAGAACACTCTACACATGGACATCACCAGATGGTCAACACCGAAATCAGACTGATTATATTCTTTGCAGCCAAAGATGGAGAAGCTCTATACAGTCAACAAAAACAAGACCAGGAGCTGACTGTGGCTCAGATCATGAACTCCATTTTACCAAATTCAGACTCAAATTGAAGAAAATAGGGAAAATCGCTAGACCATTCAGGTATGACTTAAATCAAATCCCTTATGATTATACAGTAGAAGTGAGAAATAGATTTAAGGGACTAGATCTGATAGATAGAGTGCCTGATGAACTATGGACTGAGGTTCGTGACATTGTACAGGAGACAGGGATCAAGACCATCCCCATGGAAAAGAAATGCAAAAATGCAAAAGGGCTGTCTGAGGAGGCCTTACAAATAGCTGTGAAGAGAAGAGAGGTGAAAAACAAAGGAGAAAAGGAAAGATATAAGCATCTGAATGCAGAGTTCCAGAGAACAGCAAGAAGAGATAAGAAAGCCTTCTTCAGCGATCAATGCAAAGAAATAGAGGAAAAGAACAGAATGGGAAAGCCTAGAGATCTCTTTAAGAAAATTACAGATACCAAGGGAACATTTCATGCAAAGATGGGCTCGATAAAGGAAAGAAATGGTATAGACCTAACAGAAGCAGAAGATATTAAGAAGAGGTGGCAAGAATACACAGAAGAACTATAAAAAAAGATCTTCAAGACCCAGATAATCATGATGGTATGATCACTTATCTAGAGCCAGACATCCTGGAATGTGAAGTCAAGTGGGCCTTAGAAAGCATCACTACGAACAAAGCTAGTGGAGGTGATGGCATTCCAGTTGAGCTGTTTCAAATCCGGAAAGATGATGCTGTGAAAGTGCTGCACTCAATATGCCAGCAAATCTGGAAAACTCAGCAGTGACCAAAGGACTGGAAAAGGTCAGTTTTCATTCCAATCCCAAAGAAAGGCAATGCAAAAGAATGCTCAAACTACCACACAATTGCACTCATCTCACATGCTAGTAAAGTCATGCTCAAAATTCTCCAAGCCAGACTTCAGCAATACATGAACCATGAACTCCCTGATGTTCAAGCTGGTTTTAGAAAAGCCAGAGGAACCAGAGATCAAATTGCCAACCTCCGCTGGATCATCAAAAAAGCAAGGAAGTTCCAGAAAAACATCTATTTCTGCTTTATTGACTATGACAAAGCCTTTGATTGTGTGGATCATAATAAACTGTGGAAAATTCTGAAAGAGATGGGAATACCAGACCACCTGACCTGCCTCTTGAGAAATCTGCATGCAGGTCAGGAAGCAACAGTTAGAACAGGAAATGGAACAACAGACTGGTTCCAAATAGGAAAAGCCGTACATCAAGGCTGTATATTGTCACCCTGCTTACTTAACTTCTATGTAGAGTACATCATGAGAAACGCTGGGCTGGATGAAGCACAAGCTGGAATCAAGATTGCCGGGAGAAATATCAATAACCTCAGATATGCAGATGACACTACCCTTATGGCAGAAAGTGAAGAGGAACTAAAAAGCCTTTTGATGAAAGTGAAAGAGGAGAGTGAACAAGTTGGCTTAAAGCTCTGCATTCAGAAAATGAAGATCATGGCATCTGGTCCCATCACTTTATGTGAAATACATGGGGAAACAGTGGAAACAGTGTCAGACTTTATTTTTTTGGGCTCCAAAATCACTGCGGATGGTGACTGAAGCCATGAAATTAAAAGATGCTTACTCCTTGGAAGAAAAGTTATGATCAACTTAGATAGTATATTCAAAAGCAGAGATATTACTTTGCCAACAAAGGTCCATCTACTCAAGGCTAAGGTTTTTCCTGTGGTTATGTATGGATGTGAGAGTTGGACTGTGAAGAAGGCTGAGCACCGAAGAATTGTTGCTTTTGAACTGTGGTGTTGGAGAAGACTCTTGAGAGTCCCTTGGACTGCAAGGAGATCCAACCAGTCCATTCTGAAGGAGATCAACCCTGGGATTACTTTGGAAGGAATGATGCTAAAGTTGAAGCTCCAGTACTTTGGCCACCTCATGCAAAGTGTTGACTCACTGGGAAAGACTCTGACGCTGGGAGGGATTGAGGGCAGGAGGAGAAGGGGACGACTGAGGATGAGATGGCTGGATGGCATCACCGACTCTATGGACGTGAGTCTGAGTGAACTCTGGGAGACGGTGATGGACAGGGAGGCCTGGCGTGCTGCAATTCATGGGGTTGCAAAGAGTCGGACATGACTGAGCGACTGAACTGAACTGAAGCACCAAAGAATTATTGCTGTTGAACTGTGGTGTTGGAGAAGACTCTTGAGAGTCCCTTGGATTGCAAGGAGAGCAAACCAGTCTCTCCTAAAGGAAATCAGCCCTGAATATTCATTGGAAGGACTGATGCTGAAGCTGAAACTCCAACACTTTGGCCACCTGATGCGAACTGACTCACTGGAAAAGACTCTGATGCTGGGAAACACTAAAGGCAGGAGAAGGGGATGACACACGATGAGATGGTTGGATGGCATCACTGACTTGATGGACAGGAGTTTGAATAAACTCCGGGAGTTGGCAATCAACAGGGAAGCCTGACATGCTGCAGTCCATGGGGCTGCAAAGAGTCAAGAGAAAACTGAACAACTGAACTGAACTGAGTGATTACATAGCAATAGAAAACCAATATGTGCGTGCTCAGTCACTCAGTCATGTCTGACTCTTTGCAACTCCATGGACTATAGCCCGCCAGGCTCCCCCATCCCTGGAATTCTCCAGGCAAGAACACTGGAGTGGGTTGCCATTTCCTTCTCTAATGCATGAAAGTGAAAAGTGAAAGTGAAGTCACTCAGTCGTGTCTGACCCTCAGCGACCCAATGAACTTCAGCCTTCCAGGCTCCTCCATCCATACGATTTTCCAGGCAAGAGTACTGGAGTGGGGTGCCATTCTGGTCGCTTAGTGGTAGTGAATTTTCCTTCATGGAAATCTCAATGTTCCTGCTATGATAGTTCTCCGATAACGCTCATAAGAAAGTTTTAGGTAAAAGTAAAAAAAAAAAAAATCTGTAAAATCACTCATCTGTTGATGGACATTTAGGTTGTCTCTGTGCCTTGGTTATTGTAAATAGAGCTGTTAACACATGGGTGCATGTAACTCTTCAAATAGATTTTTCTCCAGACACAAGCTCAGGAAGGGGTTGCTGGATCATATGGCATGAATAATACAGATGAATGGATAAAGAGTGTGGTATGCATGTATGCATGTATATATACACACATACATATCAATATTCATACACACCAATATGCATATGTACAGTGGAATACTATTTAGCAATAAAAAGAATAATGCCATTTGCAGCAACATGGATGGACCTAGAGATTATCATATAAGAGAGGTAAATCAGAAAGAGAAAGACAACTAACATACGGTATTACTTGCATGTGGAAGTATTACTTGCAAGATATAAATGAACTCATTTACAAACAGAAAACAGACTCACAGACATAGAAAACCAATTTATGGTCACCAAAAGGGAAAGGCTTAAGGGAGGAATGAATTAGGAATTTCAAAGTAAAAAAATGACCATTACCTGTCATAAATATTACATAGGAAATTCAAGGTGTTAATTGAGAATCTGCATGTTATCTATCAAGCTGAGGTTGGTTGTTACAATTTGTTTTATTAAAAATGCCTGATATCCAGAGTTAATTTTTTTGAATTCAATTTCATAGAATAATGACAGAATAGACATGTGTTGATCATCAAATTGTATTTCAACTTCATCAGTTCCATTAAAGCTGTAGATTTCAGTTTATTGTGTTTGAGTAAACATGTTGGGTAAAGGCTTTTGCTTTAAGGGCTTGAACAGAATTTAAGATGAAGCCCCATTCCCTCCATGAAAGAGCTTTTCCTAAAATGTGTCTCTGTGGGATGCTCATGACACTGTTGGGAAAGGCATCTGCTGTTAGTTGGTACCGAAAAGCTCCGGGTTCAACAAAGTTAATGGGTTTCATTAAGCCAGGATTGATCAAAGCTGAACTGGAAGCTTTTTTTCTCAGACGCATTCAGGAAGCAGAACTGGGTAGAGGGCGTCTTAGCACGTGCAGTCAGAGAGGATACTACCTGCAATCAAAGGAGTTCTCAAACGGTGAGTGCAGAGGTCTCCTTGAATGACTGGTTCTATGACCAACTTCACTGATTCAAAACTGGAGACAGGGGTGTATCCCCAGGGTTTTGAAGTTGTGTGGAAGTCACCTGTCTTCTGCCAAAACTAACCAGGATTTAAAAGACTGAAGATACAGTCTTTTTTTTTTTTTTTAAGTATAGTTGGTTTACAATGTGCTGTTCGTTTCTGACATAGAGCAAGGGGAATTCATATATATATGTATATATATATATATATATATATATATATATATATATATAGGGCTTCCCTAGTAACTCAGTGGTAAAGAGTCTGCTTGCCATGCAGGAGGCACTTCATTCACTTCCAAGTTCATGGCCCCATATAATAACCAGGTATTCCCACATGGTCTTAACCTTAACCTAGCGCCTCAGACTTCTCTTCCTGCATATAAAGGAATACATCATAATGACTGAGAAGTGTTAACAAGATAAGGTGTTCACAGAGATTAGCAAAGATCCTGGTACATGGAACATCTCTGGTCTGCACAGAAGCCTGGAAATGAAGATGGGATGTGGAACACGAAAATATTAGGGCTTCTTCAAAGTTGGTCACTAGCAATCTTGAGAAATCACCCTCTGTCCAAGAAATTGCAGATGGCTGCAGCAACCCATAAAGATCCCAGCAGAGTTACACACAGGGGAACGGATTTACCTAACTGGCAACAGTATTATCATTTCACTCCCTCCATAATGTGATCATTCAGTAGATAATTATCTCTGAAATTTGTTATCTGAGTTTATATGAAACTGGCTTTTAATAAGTTCAAATTCCTTAAACAGTTAGTTAAGATGTCATGTCCTAAAAGATAGTAGTAAGAACATTTATTTATCCTAAAATTTCTACAACATGAAAGATGCATTTGGAACTTTCACTACTAAGATCCAAGTTCCTCAGTCATTTCCTTTCACCAATGTGGAAATATCTGGAACTTTGGGTATTTTTTTTGGTTCTCTAAGCTCAGATTCTATCATTTAATGGGTCTGGGAAATGAAAAACATGTATATTTTATCAATACCTTTGCTTATAATTTAAAGCACAAGTAACCAACTTTTTTTGCTCTTTTTTTCGGCCAATTTATTGTAGGAAATTATGGTCCTCAAATAAAGTTCTTTAAATGACTTTCTTCTTACAATTCAGATTAACTAGGTCCCTATTACCTCATGAATATTTCCTATTAGACATTATGGACAATGTCCTAAATACCTAAATTTAAACAACTGTATTTTTGAAATTAAATGTCAAAATAATATTGTCCAAATAGCATTTTCAATGATAAACATAGTCATGAAAATAGAAGTATCATGTTACCATCAATTCATCTGCTCCTCCATTCATACTTAGCCCAATAATTGGTGTTGAAGACATTTGTTATGCAAGATGTTGAAAGAGTTAATTCTTAGGTAGGTTGATAAGGAGATCAGGGACCTTGAGGAGGAGAAAAGGCCAAACTTTTTTTCCCCCTACATTCCTGCATCTTAGTCACATAAAACATTTTTTTCTTTAAGCCCAGAGCTAATGATTATACAGCAAAACAACTCATCTTGCTCAAGGATATGTTTTTCCTTAAGCTCTGTACCAATGTTTATATTGTTGTCCAAAGTCACTGCTAATACAAAGCAAAAGAAAACCCCAGTGCACTCTCACCCACCTTAAAAAAGTTTAAAGTTGTGAGTACAGAAAATAAACGGCCAACAGGTTAAAATGCTGCTGTTTTGCTATGAAGTCATGTCTGACTCTCTGAGACTCCATGGACTATAGCCTGCCAGGCTTCTCTGTCCATGGGACTTTCCAGGAAATAATACTGAAGTGGGTTGCCATTTCCTTCTCAGGGGATCTTCCCAACCCAGGGATCAAACTAGGATCTCCTGCTTTGGAGGGGCACTCTACCGCTGAGCCACCAGGGAAGCCCACAGGTCAAAAGTGCTGGGTATATGCTCATAGCTTTTCTTAAAGATAAAATTCTCTGTGGCCCAGTTTTATAAGTGTATGCACAGGGCCCCAGCAGTAGGTCTGGTGAAAAGAGGAAAGTGAGAGGGTAGCCTGCCCAGGACTGTGGTCACAACTGATGGCCAAGGGTCATTCCAAAGCCTGGGTGGTGCCCTCGGAACATCATTATTCTACTAACTTTCCTCTCAAAGTCGGGAGCTACAGCAACAAGAGACCACCAATCTCATAGCAAAGGAGATGCATTTCAACTCTAGGAAAAAGGCATTGTGCTTTCTTGGTAAAATCACAATCTCTGTGCAGTAATATAAATAAACAATGGCTTTCCTAACATTTTTCTCAAATAAACGATCACAACAGTGAATATTCATTCTGTCTAAATGAACTGACAACATCATAACACAATCATTTGTCTAAGACTGCTCTTGATGGATTTATGCCTAAGAATTCATTCTTAATAGTTTAATGGCTTATTGATGTCTTGGGGTTATAATTAAATTTACTTATTGCTGACAATACTATTAATGTTGTAGTGGTTGTTCTTTTCTCATAGCCCAAACATATTTCTCATGTCTGCTTATATTTTTTTCAGTAAACTGAGTTTTTGGCCACTACAGGGGCTTCCCAGGTGGCTAAGCACTAAAGAATCCACCTGCCAATGCCGGAGACACAGGAGACTTGGGTTTGATCCCTGGGTGGGGAAGATGCCCTGGCATAGAAAATGGCAACCCACTCCAACACTCTTGCCTGGGAAATCCTACGGATGGAGGAGCCTGGTAAGTTATAGTCTAGGGAGGGGCAAAAAGTCAGACACGCCTGAGCAACAGCGTGTGTTGCACACACTGTGTGGGAGGTCCTGTGTACCCATTTCTCATGGTCCTCTTTATCGCCTCCTCAGTGGGATATTCTGGACAATGGATCATTCAGCTGCTTGGAGCACATATTAAAGAGAACAGCCAGACCTGGTGAGCACCTGGAGTCTGTGCCACAAGGCTGGACAGAAAAACCTTTGAACACACCTGCTCCCTAAACCCAGCCTGACCCTGGCCACCAGCATTGATTTCGTTCTTTTCCTATCAGTGAGGACTGTGGTAGAATTAGGATATTCAAGAGGTTAACCCCAAACTTGTAAGCTAAACAGTTCTGGCCTTTAATATAATTAACATACGGCTATAGAAGTTTGTGATAAAAAATAATTGTCCAAATGAACTTTTGAAGACTGATCTACAATACAGATTTTCATCTAGTTAAATATAAGTTGAAAATCTATACATCTTTAATATACAATATGGTGATTAAATTATTACGTTGATAAACTTGCACCAAATCCATATTTTTGTCAAAGATATTTATTTATCATGACATGACTGAGCGACCGAACTGATGCCATATGTGGCTTCCCAGGTTGCATTAGTAGTAAAGAACCCGCCTGCCAACCCAGGAGACATAAGAGATGAGGGTTTGATCCCTGGGTTGGGAAGATCCCCTAGAGAAGGGAATGGCAACCCACTCCAGTATTCTTGCCTGGAGAATCCCATGGACAGAGGAGCCTGGCGGGCTACAGTCCATAGTGGGGCCAAGAGTCAGACACAACTAAAGTGACTTAGCAAACGTGCTATACATTCCCTAGATTTTATAAAAGTGAAAGTGTTAGTTGCTTAGTTGTGTCTGACTCTTTGTAACCCATGGACTGCCCTCAAGGCTACTTTGTCCATGGAATTCTCCAGGCAGAAATACCAGTGTGGGTAGCCTTTCCTTTCTCCAGGGAATCTTCTTGACTACAGCACTGGCAAGGGATTCTTTACCACTGAGCAACCTGGGAAACCCCATATGAAGATTATTGAACTAATAAATGTGGCTACAAATCTCTTGTTCTAGAATGTTCTTTTAATAAGGGAGGAGTGTTTCTCGGGTTTTTTATGGAAAGCTATCTTTCAGGACAACAGAAAATGTCCCATTAGAATATTTAGGGTTCTGTACTAAATTCTGTAGAATCCACAGTCGCTCTGTGAATGATTTTGGAATTCATTTTTTTCTTTTCTGCTAAGTCACTTCAGTCATGTCTGACTCTGTGTGATCCCATAGATGGCAGGCCACCAGGCTCCCCCGTCCCTGGGATTCTCCAGGTAAGAACACTGCAGTGGGTTGCCATTTCCTTCTCCAATGATGAAAGTGAAAAGTGAAAGCGAAGCCACTAAGTCGTGTCCAACTCGCAGCAACCCCAGGGACTGCAGCACCAGGCTCTTCCGTCAAGAGTGCTGGAGTGGGGTACCATGGCCTTCTCTGTTTTCTTTTCCAGGAAATGTAAAATTTAAGCAAGACTATTAACTGCTTCCTTCAATTTCTACTAATTTGAGCAAAAAAATTCATAAGGTGGCTGAATAAAAAGGCCTGCCCTACCAAAATCTGATGGAAGTAGCTCTATATTGCTTAATTTTCCTACAAATAAAAGTATATGGAATAAGAAAAATAAAGGATAAAGCGACTTAGCGCGCTCGCACATAGCAACTAAACAACCCCAACAACATGGGGTCACAGAAATGCAATTAACATTAATCAGCCAGGGTTTTTTGAGGCTGCCACCACACCATTCAAACTCTCTTCCCATGGAGCTGCCTTGAATATGACTTTTACAATAATTTTGTGAAATTATATATATATATTTATATGTAATTGTATATTGCATATATTAACACATAATTAGGCTTCTAACTGCTGGTATCATTCCTGCCTGCCTGCATAAACTCTTGTTTGAAAACCTCACATCTTATTCTCCTGACTGCTATGTTCTGTCTGAGTATGGGTTGGGACCTTTAGTGGTATAATAAACCAAAACAACCTCTAGCACTGGGGTTCAGGATGGGGAACACGTGTACACCCGTGGCGGATTCATGTTGATGTATGGCAAAACCAATGCAATATTGTAAAGTAATTAACCTCCAATTAAAATAAATAAATTTATATAAAAAATAAGGTGATTGGACCAATAAAAAATAAATAAATAAAATTTTAAATAAATAAATAAATAAAAGGAGAAAACTAAATTTCCTTCCGTTGCGTTATAAGAGAAAACTTGGGTGTCTGCTGTCATCCTGCGTGCCTGTGTGCTAAGTCGCTTCAGTCGTGTCTGACTCTTTGTGACCCCGTGGGCTGTAGCCTGCCAGGCTCCTCTGTCCACAGGATTTCCCAGGCAGGTATACTGGAGTGGGTTGCCATGCCCTCCTCCAGGCGATCTGCCTGGCCCAGGAATCGAGCCCGTGTGTCCTGTATTGGCAGGCGCATTCTTTACCGCTGAGCCACCTGGGAAGCTGGGGTGACCAGTGGGACAAAACCCAAAGTGCTCAACTCTGATTCAGAAAACTCTGATTCCTCTGCACTGGCTCCTCCCCTCCCATCCCACTGGCTCCTCCCCTCCCATCCCGCTGGCCCCTCCCCTCCCATCCCACACCCTGTATTTGAACCACGTGGCGCTCTCTTAGGGACCCGTGGAGGCACGCCGTGGCTTCAGGCCTCTCTGTCTTTGTTGCCGCTGCCTTCTGTGATATGGGACTCTCCTACATTTACCCGCAATACCACCCCCTCCTTCGTGCCACCATAGCACCCAGAAGACAACAGACAAAGGATGTGCTGCCAAAGGACCTGTCTGCGGCAAGTGTCCCCTTTGATTTTGAAGACACCCGCTACCTGGTTTTCGTGCTCCGTTTCCAGCTCGGCACTGGACACTTGCTCCTGTCACAAAGCAGAAGTTTCAGCCCCTCACTGGACACTTGCTCCCTATCAAAGAGCAGAAGACTCCCCGCCCTTCCTCTGACAAACATGTCACTAATGGGGTCCATGCATCAGAAAACCAGCCTTCACACCTGCACTGTGACAGCTTTTCCTCAATGGTCCTCAAAATCTTTAAAAGCACTGAATAACCTTTCAATCAATAGAGAATACACAGAGATCAAGTGGCCGTAGTTCAAGTGGGCACCTGGTGACCCCAATGCCACCTGCCAAAGCTCATCACCGCACCATTAGCCAGACGCAATAAATGAATGTTACCCTACAGCTACTGACTGCGTATTAACTAGTTAAGACATTGTAAGTGAGCTGGCAGCTCACTTCTTGTGTTGAATTGACCATGAGGTCCAGAACAATACTGAACATTAGCAGTCCTGGCAGGAATCCATGGCTTGTCTTTGAATTCAATTGAAAAGAATCTAACCTTTCACCACTATATACGATGGTGTTTGCTGTATCATTTTAGAAGGTATCCTCATAAGGTTAAAACAGCTCCCATCTATGCTTTGTTTGTTGACTTTTAAAAAAACTATTACGAATGTTAAATTTTATCAAACATTTGTTCTGCATTGGGATAACTCTAACATTGTTTTTCTTTTCAAATCTTACTAATGTCAAATTTATTATTTACAAGGTTCTCTACTTGATCATTATAAATGTCATAAATATGAACATGTAAGTGAAATGCAATTATTTATCTATGTATAATTTACATTTATACATAAAAGTCTGATGAATTAACATTGTATAAGGTTACACAATATGTACACTGCACGGAAGAAGACCCTGGCAGAGGGAACTGTGAGGGCTGAAATTCAGCCTGCCTGTTTTCCTAAACCATATATATGGGCAGAAGGGCTGTCTGTCCTCAGAGGAAAGGGCATAAATACATGCTGGCTGCCTGCTGAGCCCCGAGCTTGTGGTATTGGGACCCTCAGGAGGGGAAACAGGTACTACTTCACAAAAAGGTACTTTACAGGTGAGCAGTGGTTCTGGGGCTCACCCATTCCTAACCCTCAAGGCCAAAGGCATTTACCAAGCAACTCAACGGTTAGGGGTAACATGCTGTCTGAAACCACCCACGCTGCCCAGGTACCACAGTAACCCATTTGTGTGTTATTTTATGACAGGAGGTCCTGGTAAGGAACATGGAATTAATAAGCTACCACCAACCAGAAGTCTGAAAAACGTCTAAAGGAGATGCTACGTGTTGGACCACCTCCCAGAATCCTCCTCGCTGGCATCCACCTTGGCTGAGCAATGCGTGCACCCCCAGGAAGGACCCTGAGTCAGAATGCATGGCCAAAGACAACCCCAAAACTAATTCCATCACCATAAACCCTGAGACTGCGAGCCACGTGGCAGAGCAGTCCTCCTGGGCTCCCTCACCCTACTGCTCTCCACCCGGGCACCCCTTCCTAGTGAAGTCTCTCACTTTGTCAGGACGTGTGTCTCCTTGGACAATTCATTTCCAATGTTAGGCAAGAGCCCACTCTCGGGCCCTGGAAGGGGTCCCCCTTCCTGAAGTTCAACCACTGGATAACATCTTGGGAGAACTTGCTGGAAGAGCTTCTCACTTTGAAACAAAGGGTCCCAATTTGTCAACTGCTCAGAATCCCTGCTGCCATCTTTATGAGATGCAACACTAGCTCTGACTTCTCATACACTCCCCTTCTCAGTGACGCTGCCACAAGAAGCGGCACGCAAACATCTAAGTAAGGGAGAAAGATACAAATGCAACTTAAAATGATGAGGACATGGCTCTTCTTGAAAAATAAGGATTGTTTGGGGACATCATGAGAGAATGTGTGACCTCTGCTGCTGGTTTAAATTTGTGATGATTCTTCCTTCATTTGAATTTTGCCAGGAACTTTCACACAGTTTACTGAGCAGCTACTTTGCTCCAGGTATCCAGAAGGTGCTGAGGATATAGGGCTGAGCCCCAGAGGCAGGGCTTCTGCACTTGGGTACTTGGAATCTCATGGTGTTCACAGCAAGGTGTCCCCAAGCCTCCTGGGACACCTCCCTTTTCTAGCGGAGTGCACCATAAAAAAAGCATCACTCAGCTTTCTGGAAAATCAGGCTCACCCATGATTTCAGCCTGGTACAGTTACAAGGATATGATTGACAATCTAAAACTCAGACAAGCACAGTTCTGTCTTCCATTGAGATGTAAATAAAACCCCTGCAAAGTGCCAGCTTGTAAACTTGTCTTGGATAACACTAGTCCCTCATCTTTTTTTAACTTGAGGACAGATTCTGAAAGTTAATTCAGATCCCTTTCAAATGAGGCAAAACCTGACAAATGTGTAATAAGCTCATAGCTGCTTCTACTTGGAGGCCTCCCCTACACACATATCTGCCTAAAAGCAACAAAAGGGAAAGTGCAACTTTTGTTAAAGAATAAGGAGCAAAGACTTCTGGGGAAAAAAGTTACCGTTTCCATTAGTTATTTTTTGACAAGATTCAGGTAAGAGAATAGTCAGAATTCTAACAATTGACAGTTTGTATCAGGACGAAGTGGGATTTCCTCTGGTCAGGTTCCTCTCCTTATTCTGAGTCCTGGGTCTCCTCTAAGAATATTATAATCTGTGAGGGCCAAGGGTGACAGTCAAGACAAAGAGCTCAAGAAATATGAGATCATTTAAGACACGTGCTCCCAAGCAAAAGGGTGTCAAACCCTCACGAAGAACACACACGTGGAATGACACCTCGACAGTTCAAGGAATCGGGTTTTACAAAATCAATTCCAATGGGCCAGAAGTATTTGCGTTTCCAGTTTAATGGCTCTGCAGGCTAAACGACTCGTTTGTTTCAATGAGATCTGCAGTGCATGGAAAAATATGATGAATGCACCAGAGGTGCACAGGCCAATCTCTCTTCAGCAGGGTAATCAGCGGGAGTTCTTCAGAAAGCACGGGGCGGGTGGAGGGTGGTGGGGGGGTTGGGGGTGGGGGTGCTAGAGGCAAGCCTTCCCCCACACACATCCTCGGGGAAACCTCAGCACCTCAGGCAATCTCTGACAATTGGTTTGCTAGAGCAAAGCAATGGTGGACAGCATTTGTATCTTTTTATTGGAGGATAATTGCTTTACAATGTTGCATTCCTTTCTGCTGTACAACAGTGAGTCCTTATGTGCATACATGTGTCCCCGCCCTCTTGGACCTCCCTCCCCTGTGGCTATCCCATCCCTCTAGGTCATCACAGAGCACTGAGCTGGGTCCCCTGTGCTGGCCAGCAGCTTCTCACTAGCCATCTGTTTTGTATCTAACTCTCAGTGTCTCTAAAACCAAAGGAGGACGTCAAAGTTGTGTATTGTCACCCTGCTTATTTAACTTATATGCAGAGTACATCATGAGAAACGCTGGACTGGAAGAAGCACAAGCCTGAATCAAGATTGCCAGCAGAAATATCAATAACCTCAGATATGCAGATGGCACCACCCTTATGGCTGAAAGTGAAGAAGAACTAAAGAGCCTCTTGATGAAAAAGGAGAGTGAAAAAGTTGGTTTAAAGCTCAACATTCAGAAACTAAGATCATAGCATCTGGTCCCATCACTTCATGGCAAATAGATGGGGAAACAGTGGAAACAGTGGCTGACTTTACTTTTTGGGGCTCCAAAATCACTGCAGATGGTGACTGCAGCCATGACATTAAAAGACACTTGCTCCTTGAAGGAAAGTTATCACCAACCTAGACATCATATTAAAAAGCAGAGACATTACTTTACTACGAAAGGTCTGTCTCGTCAAGGCTATGGTTTTTCCAGTAGTCATGTATAGATGTAAGAGTTGGACTATAAAGAAAGTTGAGCACCAAAGAATTGATGCTTTTGAACTGTGGTGTTGGAGAAGACTCTTGAGAGTCCCTTGAACTGTGAGGAGATCCAACCAGTCCATCCTAAAGGAAATCAGCCCTGAATATTCATTGGAAGTACTGATGCTGAAGCTGCTCCAATACTATGGCCACCGGATGCGAAGAACTGACTCATTGGAAAAGACCCTGATGCTGGGAAAGATTGAGGGCAGGAGGAGAAGGGGATGACAGAGGATGAGAAGGTTGGATGGCATCACAGACTCAATGGAGTAGTTCGAGTAGACTCTGGGAGTTAGTGATGGACAGGGAGGCCTGAAGTGCTGCAGTCCATGGGGTCACGAAGGGTCAGACACGACTGAGCGACTGAACTGAACTGACTTCTGCTAAAATAGTGAGGTGAGGCTTGTCCAGAAAAACCCATTCTATATAGAGGGGGCTTAAAACTACCAGCCTGACTCTTCCCAACTTTTGGACACATGTAGCTTATCTCCAATACAGCACTGTCTACCTGAAGCTGATGTTATGGGGTTATTAGTATTAGTATCTCTCCTCCTAGGATGAGAGCTCCTCAAGGTTAAGGACAGCCACCTACTCAGATTTACATTTCACCCAGCCTGCATCCCCGGCTGTGGTTCATACTTGTGGCTCTTTGAGACTCACTGTCGAGGGAACAGAGCTGGACTCCACGTTGGCTGTGCTCATGAAATGCACCAAGGGAGATAAGACAATGTTTGACTAACAGGCAGGCTGATGGTCTGCAAAGGGCTCAGGGCCATTACATTTAATTTCTTATTTACAAAGGAGAGCTCAAATCCTGGAATCCGTGCAGCTTTAAAATATTAAATTCACATATTCTTTTCTAATTGGGAGCTCTGCATTAGTTATATGTACTCAAGTCTTGCCTATGGGGGTCTGCTAAGGTCTTGGAAGGTCACTGCCAAGTCTAATCTAATATCAAAACCAATTTTAATGAACTTCACATGCTATTACTGCAGGCATGCTGGTTTTCAGTGCAGAATTTGATTCGTTTGGAGCAGCCTTGTAAAGTTAATTAGAAAGAATTTGAAATACTTTAAGAATATGAACAAGAAATGAAAAGTTCATAAACGAATACCATGGAAAGAAAAATTAAATGTGAACAAAAACCAGCTCCATTGGGGTATGAAGAGTCTGGATGAAGAAGACTGATCACAAAATATGTTCCTTCATAAGAAACTGTAAGAAAGAACCAAAGACTAGACAAAACCAATATAATGCACAATTGTAATCACTTCATCTGCTAAGATGTTGATAACATTGCCCCAAATTGCCATCATCTTTAACAGATTAATACATAAAATTAATAACTAGTTTCATTTATTCACTGCTATACATTCTGCTAGGTACTGAGGATACAATCCCAAATAAGACAGATATTGTCCTAGACTTTGTGCTAAGTTACTTTAGCGGTGTCTGACTCTTTGTGACCCTATGGACTGTAGCCTGCAAGGCTCCTCTGTCCATGGGATTCTCCAGGCAACTGGAGAGGGTTGCCATTTCCTAAAAATCTTAAAATACCATCTTTTTTGGGTATTAATAAATTTAAAAGAAACTTCCCTGGTGGTCCAGTGGTTAATAATCCACCTTGAAATGCAAGGGACATGGCTTTGACCTTGGTCAAAGAACTAAGAACCCACATGTCTCAGAGTAACTAAGCCCAGGTACTGCAACTACTGAGCTCAAGGGCCACAGTGAGAATCCATTTGGCACAAAAAAGTATTCTTCATGATGCAATGAAGACCCTGCATGCCACAGCTAAGACCCGATGAAGACAAATAAATAAATAGAAATAAAAACATCACCCAAGGGGATTTAAACCATGTGTAAAAAGAAATTAATTTATCTCCTATTAATGTGATGGAACTTTCCCCTTTGAAATAGGACTAAACCAAGTTTACATGACATATTTGGGGGCAACATTGACTTTATGTTTTTTTTTTTTTTTGGTTTAGAAGCACCTATGAAAGTTGAAATTATGATGGTGGGAAAATAGCAAATTTTAGAATAAGGACTCTGCACCTATGCAGATCTGCTTTCACAATGTTATGTACGTGTTGACAATTAGATAGTTTCTTTTAGGTAGTAAAATCAGGATGCTTTTTGTTGTGCGGGGGTGGTGTCTATCAAGAAAAATAACTGAAACCAGGATGTAGCTTATATGTTTGAAATCACTCATGGAGTTATAGTATGGAAACATTAACACAAGCAAATTACCCTAGGGCTGTGAGGTGTGGCCAAAAAGTTGAAAAAAGCCCACAAAGTTATAATAGCCCCAGTTACATAGCTGCAATAATGAGTGAGAGTTAAATGGCTATGCCCCACCTCAGCCTGATATTCAAGACCTTTCAGGAATGAAACACCTTGTTTTCCATATTGCATCTGTCCATATTCCTTAACGACTTGCCTGGTGGCCCAGACGGTAAAGCTTCTGCCTACAATGCGGGAGACTCAGGTTCGATCCCTGGTTAGGAAGAGCCCCTGGAGGAGGAAATGGCAACCCACTCCAGTATCCTTGCCTGGGAAATCCTGTGGATGGAGGAGCCTGGTAGGCTACAGCCCACAGGGTCGCAGAGAGTTGGACACGACTGAGTGACTTCACCTCATATTCTTTGACAATAACCTCAGGCTACACCAATGACTCCGAAGGACAGGGAAGCCTGGCGTGCTGCAGTCCACGGGGTTGCAAAGAGTCAGGTACAACTCAGTGATCTGAACAACAACAGTGGCTCCCAGGGTGTACCCCACCCCTCTGATCCACAGACTGCCTTTATGCTACTTTTACAGGGAAGCTCTCATTCCCACTTCAACTTGGCCAAATCCTGGCCACACCTCTGGGGCCATGGACCCATCCAGTCAGAGGTAACCGCCCCCTCCTCTGACCTCATTGCTTTCTGGCATGCCTGACGTTTTCCTTATAATCTTTCCGTTAGATTTATACGTTTTCTCCCACGGATAGTTTTCTTGTATGCACTGTGTATCTTCATCTTCCAGAGTACCTCCTACAGTTCTTTACACACAGCACATGTCTGAAATTTTTGGTTGACTAGATACACAGATGAAAAGATCTGAAAAGTCTATGGAGGATAGAATGGAAGACATGGATCCATAACTCAAGTCACTGAGAGCCTTCTTTTCTTTCACATGTGAAACTGTTTAGAAATTAACAATTACATGTGAGATCACACCAAGTGTTTGAGAAATTAATTATCAAAGATGACTCATGTAACAGGCCAAGCTCCCTTCCACCCTTCCCTTTCAGATGTCAGAGCTTATCCCTAAAAGCTATTAGCCGTGACAAAAAGATAAGAGAAGGAAATCAATTACATCAGCTTCATAATCGCAGGGCTAACATCAGAGGGCTCCTCCTAAGATCGGGATTCCATCTGTTTGCCCCTGCTATTTTCATCTCCCTCTTTGAGAGGCGACGGCTCACATGCTTCGAGGGAGTCTGAATGATTTCATAAGGTAGATTCCACAGCTTCCTCTTTTTCAGCCACTGTCATTTCTTTCTCCCAGCACGATGACACTCGGGTTCCTTGGAAGACTGCTTTTTAATAGCTGCAAACTGGGCAATTTCACGGGACTAGGATAGACTGGAACAGATGTGGAAAACCTTCCTCATCATGATAGAAGCAAGATGCCAAGAACTAATGTGGAGGATGCCGCTTTCTCACGCAGCTTGGCTTATATAATAACACAAGAATGTGACATGGTGCGAGCCAACTCCATCTTCAACAGCCTTTCCTGAAACTACTTCTTTCAAACCAGAACCTCGTGAGATTCTGCAAGTCAAACAGATCTTGAAAAGAAAAAAACATGCCAAGTAGTAAAATGAACAGACAACTGTTCTAAGAACGTGTGCGATTTCAGCACATCCTCAGACCACAGAGCAAAACCGTTCAGCTTAAAAAAAAATTTGTCTGCCCAGCGTTAAAGGCTTCTACATAGAACCTTGCATTTCTACTCAGAAATAGTAACCAAACAAATCAAAATGTAGCAGCAGCCTCTTGTATTCACATTGAAGAGTTCTGAGCTAGGCTCTTGTTCTTCAAAAATTAGAGGATTAATAAAAGGATAACACTTGGGAAGAAAGAAACCATGGCATCTGGGAAAAATATTCAATGTTTTAAAACCATTTTTTCTCATGTTCCAACATCTGTTAGTTCCTCCTTTACTTAATTACAAGTTGCTTTGAAAATTATTATGTATGTGCATTGTTCTAACAACTGAAATTATACATGTTCAATAATTTCATTGGAGACATTCAGATGAAATAATAAAAAAATGGGAAATGCAAATCTTAGGCAAAACACCAATTAAAACATACTGTTGATATAATTAAACACTTATGTTACTTCCCCTAAAAGGAAAAACTGTCTGCCACCAATAAAGCCAAATGACAAGTATCAATATAATATGACCAAAACTTGTCTTAAAACTCTTTGGCTGCCCTAGTACACGTGTGAACTATTTCTACAGCACACCACTCGTGCTAAATCAACACTGGTACTAAAGTACATTGTGCGCAACACAAGGAGAGGGAAGAAAGTACCCAAAGACAATAGCGCATCCTTGACGTCACAAACCGTATACAGAGAACAGGAAGTCCTCTTCTCCAAATGCCAGCATCATTTAAAGGCCAATTGTATGGGACAGCTAAATTGCTTTTATAAAACCTAGGAACAAGCAAAGCCTGTTCAGACTCCAAGAGACCATTTTCGTTAATTGCAGCGGCAAGTGCCTGGTGAAACTACAAGGATACAAGGTGAGCTATGGTAATTGACTAAAAATAAGCGCCCAGTTTGGCAGAGACACCAAGTCGAATAAACGACCTCAGAAGCATCCTCTACGCATAATCCACGATTAACCAAAAGTGTCAGCAGGCCAATGATCAAACACTGGAGACACATTTGGAAAAGAATATTCCCTGACTCTTGTTACAGGAACTTCTACTAAGGCTTTAAATTTAGAAAGTCACATTTCATTTTGCAGCAGTTCAAACTCTAGCATCTTTTGACACAGAAGCCTGGGGGACGCACTTCGTGGTCCAGTGGTTTAGACTCCACGCTTCCATTGCAGGGGGCATGGGTTCGATTGCTCTAGTTGAGTATTTATTAACATCTTTAGGAAATCCGTTTCTTATTTATGTACTGTGTATTTGTGTAGGTCTACAAAAGATTTTTAAACTTATGGTCATTGAGTGGCAACTGTTATGGCTGAGAATACTGTTTCTGTCTCCATAAGTTCATTTCAGGTATTTTAAAACCAGGTATTGGAAAATCTTTATCATGGAATGTATTAGCAACCTATAAAGAAAGAGTGTGTGTGTGTGTGTGTGTGTGTGTGTGTGTGTGTAGACTAAAGTCATTTTTACAGCAGAAAATCTTCAGGAAAGTGTCTCTTTTTCAATTAATATTGCAATCACTCTATTTGAATTGTTACAAGCAGAAACAACCCCAATTTTCTGTAAAGCCAAAGAAATCTGGGCAATAGCCTCTTCCAACACTGTAACGGAAACATTTTTGTGAACTAGTCCAGATCTCCATATCAATTACAGTTTCCAGAGATGGTAGCATAATTCATATGTTCTAGCGGCAGGCTTTTGATGGATTAAGTCCTGTAATCCATCATTTTCTTTTCTTTCCATCTGCATCATACATCATTCTTAGACTTGATGGCCACACTTCCAGTTCTAAATTTCAGAATGCTTCCATGTTTTCAGTTATCCGCTGTAACACTTGACTGCTTGTACTGATATTAACTTTTTAAAAATATTCAAGCCTCTTTCAACAAATTCTGGCATTTTTAAGCTGACAATCTTTCATATATGCAAGCTTTTCATTGAGATCTCAAATAACAAAACAAAGCCAATTTTTCATTCCCATGTTTAGGAAGGTGTAATATCTAGTTTCAGCTAGAGAGATCCATCATTCCCCTCGCAGAATAATATGCAGAAGTACAAGTGAAAGCATTTTACAAGCACAGTGCAGTGGGCGAGTGATGGTGATGAAATGTACATATAGTATTTTTATTTATAAAAAATTTTCAATGTTTCTATTCAGTAAGAATCAACTATTTGTATTTATTTATTAAATTGTATTTCAGAGAACAGCCTTTTTAGAATTATGAAATGGTATCTTCATAAACAATGGATAAAGCTAGTTGTATTTAACCCAGAAGGGCCACTGACTGACTTAGTAACGTAAGCAGAGCTTCCAGGCTTCCCTGGTGGCTCAGCGGTAAAGAATCTGCCTGACAGTGCAGGAGACACAGGAGACTTGGGTTCGATTCCTGGAGTGGGAAGATCTCCTGCAGGAGGAAATGGCAACCCACTCCAGTATTCTTGCCTGGGAAATCCCATGGACAGAAGAGCCTGGCAGGCTACAGTCCATGGGGTTGCAAACAAATCAGACATTGCTGAGAGACTAAACAGGAGCTTCCTACAGCTCAGTGAGAAGCCCAAGTAAGCAGCACAGATGGGGGGCCAGTGTTTGTGACCGAGCCTTCAAGGTATTGCTGGGAAAACAGACAAAAGTGCAGAAATAGATTTTGGTAGAAGTGAAATAATAACCCTTTGAACAACACAGCTTAGTGTAAACTGGCAACATGCAAGTGCCTCTGTCTAGCACATGCTGGGCTTACATCGTCCAAACGTTAACAAAAGCAAACAAAAACAACAGGACCAAGAGAAAAGGTGCTTGCCCCTCCTCAGAGAAAAGTGCCTGTTCTGCACGGCAGGACCACGGAGCCCTAGAAAATCAGGAGTGCAACGGAAACTCGCCAGCACACACCAGGAAGCAGACTACTTTTCAGGTTTAAAAACTTCAGTCTCTCCCAGCTAAGGTTCCTTCCTATTTTCTGCAGAAAGGAGGTGTGAGCTGCCCCATCTGAGGAGAAGTAGGTGCCCCTGCACGGAGGTCGTTATTCTCTTGAAGGTATGTATGTATAGTAGGATGTGTGCCTGCTCAGCCGTGTCTGACTCTTTTCGATCCCATGGACAGTAGCCAGCCAGGCTCCTCTGTCCGTGGGATTCTCCAAGCAAGAATGCTGGAGTGGGTTGCCATTTCCTTCTCCAGAGGATCTTCCCAACCCAGGAATTGAACCTGTGTATCTTACATCTCCTGCAATGGTAGGCAGATTCTTTATTACTAGCGCCACCTCTTAAAGATATTTTGAAAGCAGTTAAAGTTGCTCAGTCGTGTCTGACTGTGAGCCCCTGGACTGTGGCCTGACAGGCTCCTCTGTCCATGGGATTCTCCAGGCCAGAATACTGGAGTGGGTAGCCTTTCCCTTCTCCAGGGGATCTTCCCAACCCAGGGATCGAACCCAGGTCTCCAACACTGCAAGTAGATTCTTTACTTTCTGAGCCAGGAGGAAAGGTATTTTAGTACTAAAAAAATTGTTCGGGGTGGGGGGGTGGACTAAAGATAAGGAAAGGAAATTAGTCCAGCTTTGTGGGCAGGGTTGTTACTTTGTGGGCGGGGGTTATTAACTTGTGGTTGTTAATCTGTGGGTGGGGTTACTAGTCCTGTAGAATGATCAGATCTCACCCCAGGATACTCTGAGGAGGCCACAGTATCCTGGACTTTCCAGCATCTTAAGGCCAGAAGACCTGGACCCAGGGTCTTGCTCTGTCGATCATTTGCGTAAAATGATTTTCCCTGAGCAGTGATTTTCTTATTTGGAAAATCAGGAACCTATGAGATAACCTTTCCCAAAGTATTTTGGGAAATCCAATGTGCTACACAAGACCCAGCTATTTTGTAATATTGTTATTATTTTCATGCATTGCAATCTATTTAAACTGCCAACTGCCAGGCCTTACTTGTTTCTAAATGTATCCACGATGACATTTGTTGTTGTTCAGTCACTAAGTGGGTCCAACTCGGTGGGACGCCATGTACTACAGCACACCAGGCTTCTCTGTCCTTCATTATCTCCCAAAGTTTGTTCAGACTAACCCGCTGAGTCAGTGATACTATCTAACCATCTTATTCTCTGTCACCCGCTTCCATTCTTGCCCTCAGTCTTTCCCAGCATCAGGGTCTTTTCCAATGAGTCGGATCTTTGCATCAGATGGCCAAAGTATTGAAGCTTCACTTTCAGCATCAGTCTGTCCAGTGAACATTCAGGACTGACTTTCTTTAGGATTGACAGGTTTGACCTTCTTGCAGTCCAAGAGACTTTCAAGCGTCTTCTCCACCACTACTATTCGAAAGTATCAATTCTTCAGCAGTCAGTCTTCTTTGTGGTCGAACTCACATTCTACATGACTACTGGAAAAACCATAGCTTTAACTATACAGGTGCCATTACTTGAGTCAAACAATTTCCAATATGTTATATCAACTCTGGTTAACCTTCCCAGAAGCCCTTTTGGCAGCTTGTATTGATTTCGATGTCTTTATTCCTGACCTTTCAGAGCATTCTGTGGTCCAGTTCTTTTGTATCTAGAAAACAGATCTCCCTCCTCTACGCCCTGCTGATATCTGAAATCATGGCTTTTGCCAACTGCTTTACACTGGGTGTGATTCAGTAATAAACACAGTGCTGGCAGGACTAAGGCTGTTTTTTGATTTTGAATTATCTTAGCTGCATGTGACACTGTCTTTAGCTTTACTCTTCTGCTAAACCTTTGAGGGAATTCAGAATTACATGAATTTAAGAAGCAACTCTATATATACTGTAATATTTTATGCCTTCCTTGCTGTTTTTGAAAAAAACTTATGTATTGATTTTGCCTCTGCTGGGTCCTTGCTGCTGCCCTCAGGCTTTCTCTAGTTGCAGTGTGTGGCGGCTGCTCTTCGTTGCAATGTGTGGGCTCCTCATGGCGGGAGCTTCTCTTGCTGCGGAGCGCAGGTTCTGGGCGCACGGGCTTCGGTAGTTGCAGCTGGTGGGATCTAGAGCTCGGGCTCAGTAGCTGTGGGACACAGGCTTAGTTGTTTCCCAGCAGGTGGGATGATCCTGGACCAGGGATTGAACCTACGTCTCCTGCATTGGTAGGCCGATTCTTATCCACTGTACCACCATGGAAGTCCTGTCTTTCTTCCTTTTGTATGTTGCAATTTTCAGCCAAAACACAGAAGTAAGATTTGGGTTATGAGTTCACCTTCCATTCATTTCCATGCTCATGAGAATCTCTAAATGGAACTCTCACTGTGGGGGCTGGCAAAAGGATATGACTGCAATATTATGGACATCAAGGAAGCTAATGAACTAGGGGAGGGTCATGGAAAGACAAAACAAAACAAAAAAAAACCTCATTTCTTTTAAGATACAATTTGTACTCCATAAGAGTAAAGAAAAATAAGGTCTTATCATTTATCACTTAACATTAAGCAAAAAAAGGTGCAAATGCCGTTGCGTCAGTGTATTCTATTTGTACCCAAAGAACCAGTTCTCAAATGTTGGCCCAGTTACCCACTACAGCGGGATACTGGCCAAGTTCATTAATCTTTCTCAAGTTGAGTTTCCCCATCTCAACATGGAGGTACTAATGAAAACTGCCTAGAAGGGACACAGTGAGAATAGAACAATCCATCACACACAGTAGGGGCTCAATAAAACTGAATTATTTGATTAGGAAACACAGAATTTCAGTCTATCATAACACACCTAAATAATGACTCCAGGTTGCTTGGTTATAGTTTCAACATTTCATTTGATATTACACAGGAAGTTATGATTTGTAAAACTTAATATAATGATTACCTTGATGGTTGTTGGTGTGATCACTCACCTAGAGCCAAATATCTTGGAGTGGGAAGTCAAGTGGGCCTTAGGAAGCATCAGGAAAAACAAAGCTAGCAGAGCTGATGGAATTCCAGTTGAGCTATTTCAAATCCTAAAAGATGATGCTGTGAAAGTGCTGCACTCAATATGCCAGCAAATCTGGAAAACACACGAGTGGCCATAGGACTGGAAAAGGTCAGGTTTCATTCCAATCCCAAAGAAAGGCAATGCCAAAGAATGCTCAAACTACCACACAACTGCACTCATCTCACACGCTAGCACAGTAATGTTCAAAATTCGCCACATTACACTTGAACAGTACATGAACTGAGAACTTCCAGATGTTCAAGCTGGATTTAGAAAAGGCAGAGGATAGAGAGATCGAACTGTCAACATCTGCTGGATCATAGAAAAAGCAAAAAAATTCCAGAAAAAACATACACTTCTGCTTCACTGACTACACTAAAGCCTTTGAATTTGTGGATCACAACAAACAGTGGAAAATTCTGAAAGAGATGGGAATACCAGACCACCTGACCTGCCTCCTGAGAAATCTGTACACAGGTCAGTAAGCAAGTTAGAACTGAACATGGAACAACAGACTGGTTCTAAATTGGGAAAGGAGTATGTTAAGGCTATATATTGTGACTCTGCTTATATAATTTCTATGCAGAGTACATCATGCAAAATGATGGGCTGGATGAAGCACAAGCTGGAATCAAGATTGCTGGGAGAAATATCAATAACTTCAGATATGCAGATAATACCATCCTTATGGCAGAAAGTGAATAACTAAAGAGCCTCTTGATGAAAGTGAGAGTCAAAAAGCTGGCTTATAACTCAGCATTCAAAAAATGATTATGGCATCCTGTCCCACGGCAAATAGAGGGGGAAACAATGGGAACAGTGACAGGCTTTATTTTCCAAAATCACTGCAGATAGTGATTGTAGCCATGAAATTAAAAGACGCTTGCTCCTTGGAAGAAAAGCTATGACCAATCTAGACAGCATATTAAAAAGCAGATGCATTACTCTGCCAAAGGTCCATATAATCAAAGCTATGTTTTTTCCAGTATTCATGTATGGATGTGAGAGTTGGATTATAAAGAAGACTGAGTGCTGCAGAATTGATGCTTTTGAACTGTGGTGTTGGAGAAGACGCTTGAGAGTCCCTTGGACTGCAAGGAGATCAAACCAGTCAATTCTAAAGAAAATCAGCCTGAATATACATTGGAAGGACTGATGCTGAAGCTGAAGCTCCAATATTTTGGCCACCTGTTGTGAAGAGCTGACTTAAAAACCGTGATGCTGGGAAAGATTGAAGGCAGGAGAAGAAGGGGATGAGAGGATGAGATTGTTGGATGGCATCACCAACTCAATGGACATGAGTTTGAGCAAGCTCTGGGAGATGGTGAAGGACAGGGAAGCCTGGCTTGCTGCAGTCCATAGCGTCGCAAGGAGTCGGACACAACTGAGAAACTGAACACGGAAAACAAGTTTAGAAATGAAGTAAAAATATGCCAAATAAAATTGAGCCCAAAGTGCCTATTCTAAAATGATCTAATTATTTTAAGTAAAATAAGTATATCCTCACAGTTCCAAATCACTGCTGTGATCTAGGTAGGCTTAAATCCTGGCAGGAGACCTGGAACAGACACTGATTCTCTCTCAGCCCATCTTCCCGCAAGTAGGAGAGGAGGAGACACTGGAATGGAGACACTTCTTCCCTCCTCCTCTAGGGACAGACACGGTACCCTCGGGCAGTTTACCCCTGGGCTGCCTCACTAGGCTTCATCCATAAGCACTGATGTAGTTGAGTGGCATTTAGAGTGGTTGCATAGAACGAGGGGCCGATAGACTGCATCCAGCCCTCAGCAGGTGCTGAGAGCATCATTTCCCCTGCTTTTTACTGCTGTCCCTTGTGGGCCTCCCTGGTGGCTCAGCTGGTAAAGAATCCGCCTGCAATGCAGGAGACCTGGGTTTGATCCCTGGGTTGGGAAGATCCCCTGGAGAAGGGAAAGGCTATTCACTCCAGTATTCTGGCCTGGAGAATTCCATGGACTTGTGGGTCACAAAGAGTCGGACACGACTGAGTGACTTTTATTTTTACTACTGCTATCCAGGTTTACTACGAGCACTTTGTTAAATGACACGGGATTTCAGGCTATCATAACCTGACTAGATAACAACTCGAGTATGTCTAATCATCACCTCATTTCAGTAAGTTGTGTGACATTATGCAGCAAGTTAGGATTTGTAAGACTTGATCTAACAGGCATCATTATGGTATCAGCTATTATTGAAAGAGGTTAAAAGTGAAACACATATGTCAACCTCAGGCTTCCCTGGTAGCTCAGTTGATACACAATCCACCTGCAATGCAGGAGACCAGCATTTGATCTCTGGGTTGGGAAGATCCCCTGGAGAAGGAAATGGCAACCCACTCCAGTAATCTTGCCTGGAGAATCCCATGGACAGAGGAGTCTGGTGGGCTCCAGTCCCTGGGATCACAAAGAGTCAGACATGACTGAGCGACTGAACACATGTGCCAACCTCAGGTAACATAAAATAACTTACATTTAATATAAATTTCTATATTTATACAAATACAAATTATACAAATATGAATATAAAGGTAATTTTAAATAGAAAAACATAAAATTGCTACTGGTATATTATTCAAGAATAGAAGATTTTCCCCCAAGACTATGACTTGATGTCAATAATGATGGTGGTGGGTGGATCTGCAGTCATGTTCAACTCTTTGCAGCCCCATGAACTGTAGCCCACCAGGCTCCACTGTCCATGGAATTCTCCAGGCAAGAATACTGGACTGGGCTGCCATCTCCCCCTCCAGTGATTGACCCAGGGATTGAACCGTGGTCTCTGGCACTGTAGATAGATTCTTTACCACTAGCGCCACCTGGGAAGCTTCAATAATGATGGTGACATTTTCTATTTCAATTTGCCTTGTTGGGTTTGTTACTGAGCAATGATATACAAACATATGTCTCATATATTCTGTGCATCCTCACAGACAGCCAGGGATTGCATTCAAGGATGCTGACTGGAGACGTGGAACAGGGCCCCAAGCGTCCTGCATACTCAGAGGCAGAGCTGGGGTGTGACGCCAGCTTTCTCACCTGCCACCTGTGCTTTCCCCACATGCTCTGGGAGGCCACAGGTGTGCAGGGAGCTGGGGAAGGGCAGCGGGGACCAGAGAAACCGAGCACTCATACGGGTTCTAGAGCAGCTTACTCAGAAGCAGGGCCCAAGGCTCATATGGGTTCTAGAGCAGCTTATATGAGTTCTAGAGCAGCTTACTTAGAAGCAGAACCCAGCGCTCATATGGGTCCTAGAGCAGCTTATTCAGAAGTGGGACCTGGCACTTATATGGGTTCTAGAGCAGCTTATTCAGAAGCGGGACTCAGCGCTCATATGGGTTCTAGAGCAGCTTACTTAGAAGTGGGACGCAGGGATCATTTGGATTCTAGAGCCGCTTATATGGGTTCTAGAGTAGCTGACTCAGAAGCAGAAACCCAGCGCTCATATGGGTTGTAAAGCAGCTTACTTAGAAGTGGGACCCAAGGCTCATATGGGTTCTAGAGGAGCTTACTCAGAAGTGGGACCCAAGGCTCATATGGGTTCTAGAGGAGCTTACTCAGAAGTGGGACCCAGCGCTCATATGGGTTCTAGAGCAGCTTACTTAGAAGTGGGAGGAGTTTGTCCATTAAGTGTCCTGTTGTATCTCATTCCAAACTCATTTAGCCACCAGGGAAGGACACATGTGTCCCCAGAGTCCAGGAAAGGGGTATCAGGATCACAGCATCAGTGATTTCAGGGCCAGCAAACATGGCCTCCAGCTAGCTTTGAGACAGAGGCCGAGAGGACAGTGGGCAGACCTCGGGGTCACACAATTAACTGGCTGCAAAAGATCCAGGCCCTCCCTCTGCATGTGTCAGTGAGCTCCCCAAACAACCCAAGGCTCAGGGCCCCCAAACCTTTGACATCTGGAACTTACTTTTGTTTACCTTTGTCTTTTTATTACTCTATTTTATCATGGCAAACATGATAAACATTGCATGTAATCAACCTTCTTATAGATTTTTAAGTGTTCAGTACTGTATTGTTGACTGTAGGCACAGTGTTGTAGCATACCTCTAGAACTTGTCCATCTTGCTTAACTACAACTTTATCTCCCCATCTCCCTCTCCAGCCAGCCCCTGGCAAACACCGCTGCAGTCTTTGATCCTAAGTATCTGACTGTTTCAGATATCTCCCTGTAAGTGGAATCACATGCTATTTGTCTTCCGGTGAATGGCTAATTTCACTTAGCATAATGTATGGATGTGAAGTTGGACTGTGAAGAAAGCTGAGTGCCGAAGAATTGATGCTTTTGAACTGTGGTGTTAGGGAAGACTCTTGTTGGAGAAGACTCTTGAGGGTCCCTTGGACTGCAAGGAGATCCAACCAGTCCATTCTGAAGGAGATCAACCCTGGGATTTCTTTGGAAGGAATGATGCTAAAGCTAAAACTCCAGTACTCTGGCCACCTCATGCAAAGAGTTGACTCATTGGAAAAGACTCTGATGCTGGGAGGCATTGGGGGCAGGAGAAGGGGATGGCAGAGGATGAGATGGCTGGATGGCATCACGGACTCGATGGACGTGAGTCTGAGTGAACTCCGGGAGTTGGTGATGAACAGGGAGGCCTGGCGTGCTGTGATTCACGGGGTCGCAAAGAGTCGGACACGACTGAGCGACTGAACTGAACTGAACTGGACCTCAAGGTCCATGTTGTTACATATGGAGGAATTTCCTCCTTTTTAAAGGATAAATGGTATTCCATTTTAGTATATCCTATTCTTTATCCTTTCATCTGTAGATGGAGATTTAAGTTGCTTCTACATTCTGCCTACTGTGAATAGTGCCTCAGTGAACACAGGAATATAGAGAGCTTTTCAAGATCCTGGTTTCTTTTGGATATAGAGAAATTGAAACCCTTGCATGCTATAGATGGGGATGCAAAATGGTGCAGCTGCTATGCAAAACACCACAGAGATTCCTCAAACAATAAAAAATAAAACTACCATCCGATTCCAGCAAGCCCACTTCTTCATATTTAACAACAACAAAAAATATTAAATCAGGATTGTGAAGAGAAACCAACATTTAGAACTTTAAGAGCTGAGATTCACAGAAAAAAACTAATGGTTCTCAGTAAGGATCCTTGACTGACCATCTCTCACTGAGACTTAAATAAAGGCTTGGAGATTTATTCAAAAACAAAGACATATGAACATCACAGGTGAAACATGGAAAATATTTTTGGGGAAATTTCAAGTTAAAAATGGCAGAGCAAGTAAAGATTCTCAAGTCTTTTATATCCTATTCATTCTTGAACTTGAATGCAACACTTTTTCTATTGGTTGCTGCCGTGCTTATGAAATTTAAATTCTTATCCTTTTCACGAGTCTGTCCTTTACTGTGTGAATAACATTTCATCAGTATAAATCATTTTTAACAAGCTTAAACTCAAAGGAGCAGCTGAAGACCAGGAGTAACAAGGAAGTGAAAGTAGGGAAGAGAACTCACAAGGAAGCCGAGACTTTCTGGCAGGAGGTCACGGGCATCACTGCATTTGATACTCACTGTGGGAGGGATGAAAGATCACCCTCTTCCCAGAAGAGGAGCCAGAGATTCAGAAATATCACCTGATGTCATCCAGCCAGACACAGGCATGCAGATAACGAAATGTGTGACTCCAAAATCAACAAATTACGTATACTTACAGCCACATCTTTTTTTCTTTTTACCAATTTAAAATGTCCTTGTATTTTTTAAAATTCTCTTGTTTTAATACTTAATTTTTACTTTATAATAGAGTATGGTCAATTTACAATGCTGTGTGCCACCATATCGATAGAAGGCTAAACATCAAAAACAAACATACATTGTGGCCAAAGATATCTAAACTGCAGCTAGGATATGATCAACATGTCACTTTACCTAATAGCTATTATTTTTAAATAAGCATCTTAGGAATTGAACTGATAGGATACGTTTTCTAAGCAAGCCAAAGAAACCAAGCCTTTCCTTCATTCCACTTATGTTCCTCAGTTGATATTCCTACCTTGGAAGAGACAGAAAGCAGAATAAATAGGAAAAAAAAATGTGGGAAAAAAATAAAAGTTGTGCTTCTACTATAAAGAATAGAATGCTTCTGCTGCTGCTGCTAAGTCGCTTCAGTCGTGTCCAACTCTGTGCGACCCCATAGATGGCAGCCCACCAGGCTTCCCCGTCCCTGGGATTCTCCAGGCAAGAACACTGGAGTGGGTTGCCATTTCCTTCTCCATGGAATGCTCCAGTGTGCTGTAATAATACCTTCCAGGAATTACATGGCCAGTAGTTTAACTATGGAGGGGAAGAAAAAGAAAACTAAGCTAAAATACCTAAAAACTTATACTAAACTCCTTAGAAATGCTCCTGATAGTCCTCTGAATTTGAAAACTGATGTTACAGTTTTCACAAACCAAATTCTGCAAATTTAGAGACAAACAAAACAAATACATGAACATTTTAGGAAGACATTCAAGTTTTACATTTATAATCATGTGTATCTCACACACACACACACACACACACACACACACACAGAGTCCAGCGACTGCGTAGGAGATAGGCTACTCTTTTCTTTCATTAAACTTTTTATATGTAATAACTTAAGTAAATTTGCAATAAGAAAATTAATGACTTGAAATGTTTTATGAGTTCTTTGTAGTGCAAAGTTTACAAACTAAAGTGCAATTCCACTCAGGTCATCCATCCCTATGGTTTACCAGCAGAGGAAACAAATTTGAGTTGAGAGTGGAGACCCCAGTGTTAGATGCCAAACCACCTGGATCAGGACTGATGTATTTTAGAAAGGACAAACCTACCACATTTGAACAGTTTCCTAGACATTCTAAATGATCACAGATTTACCTGTCACATTTTCATAAATAATTTAAAATCTCAGCATCTGAATTATCAATAATTACATCATCCTAAACTGAACACTAAGATATTCCATGGTTGAAAGTTAGTTCAGGCTGACCTGGAAAGAAGTGCTTCTATAATCAGTAATAGATTCTGCTAAAGCTACTGCAATATCTTTGCCAGTGCAAAGGGGAACAAATCTAATTGCAAATCCCAATAACAAAATCTCCTTGGGTTGGGTATAATATCCGACAAAGCATCTCATAATCCTCTTTCCCTCTCCAAATTTCCCAAGACTATCTGAACTGTGTGGTTTTTAGGTCTCACAAAAACGAACTTTACAGCAGCACAAACACCTTCTATGTCTCATAAGCCAAGGTTACAAAATTACTGCAAAGACCAACTGGAAGATCAGCAAGGAAGCATGCCCAACCAGACCTTCTCATGCTGAACCTCCCCACCAAGGCGTCCCTACTGTCTCTACAGTCACTCTGCAGTGTTTGCACCGGGGGTAAGCGAATGAAGCCAAAGCCCCGCAGACTTGAGTGCTCAATCATTCTGACAGACGGCACTGGAAGAGCAACCTCAGGCCTTGGCACAAGCGGGATTTTGGCAGACCAAAGTGTTAGGAGAAATAGGACCCACTAACGCATAAGAGAAAGAAAACCATAAGATGTCTTTGACGCCCTTAAAATTGGCACCAAATGTGCTCTGATAACGGCCCCATAAGGTCGGTGAGTCTTCAGTGTGGAAGGTTTGTCCACATGTTACATTAATAACTTAGTGTGGGCTCAGTTTGATGATCTTATCGCGTTTCCCAAACCAAATATAGCACCCAGAGTAAAGCAGGCTGAAGTTTTTGTACTAGCTCAGAGACAAGAACTGGAAAAGCCCTGGGGCAGCTTATCCCATATGGGAAGATTTCCTCCAATCAGCCTTCAGGATACTCTTAATTCCAAGTATTTCCTCCAGACATTCTCGTTAGCCAGAAAGACTTGTGAGTCACAGCATCTAGTACCTGAACAGGCACTAGATTCACAGCATCAAGTTTCCAGAGCATTTTCGGTTTGCACAACATTAAGCGTCTGCTGAGAAGCTCCTGTTGGCAGTATCTCTAGTCGGTGAGAGCACCTAGTCTCTGCAGAGCATCTGTGTTTGCAGAACATCTTTCGTGGGTGTAGCATTCCGTGTGTGCAGAGCACCCGGTGTTTGATGACTCTGGTCTCCCCGCTCTAGACTGCGGGCTGGGGATGAGGACTACTCACCACATTACAGCCTGCACAGTCAGGACCATTCTCGCAGGTTCGGCGGCGAGCTTGAATGCCACCCCCACACTGGGCCGTGCACCGTTCCCAGGGTCCCCATCCTGTCCAGAACACGTGTGGCGGGCACAGCAGGTGCTCATTGCAGTATCTGTAACGGGGAAACCAAGAGGGGGAAAGCAGCCGTTTAGTGGAGCGCGAGGCTGCGGGCCTGTCCACTCTCCGTCCCTGCACCGGATGCTGAACCCATGCGCATGCTCCGCGTGGAGGGGCGCCGCAGTGTTCCGAGTGGTCGCACAGGGAAGGAGGCGGATGCGGCGCTGGCCATGCTGTGTGAGCACAGACAATGGGATATGCGGGAGACAACGCAAGATGCTAGACTCACGATGCAGGATGGAGCTTCCTGTGCAGCCAATCAGAGGAGAAACAGACAAACAGAGCCCTTCAAATAGACGCTCGGAAAAACGAGAACACACACAAAATACCTAAGTAGGGCATTTATCTTCAAACATAAACACTGGAAGATAAAGTAGGTTATGAATACAAAGTCCACACATTGTATTTGGGATTCATTTCTCATCCTTGAATCAAGGAAGGCCTGTAATCCTAGTAACATACCTTATAGAAAAGTTAGCCTAATTTTAGTATGAAGCTTTCAGCCACACACTGCCTAGGTTATTGTATTTTTAAATTTATTTGTAGACTCTCCCAGAATGATGTTCCACAACCTTAATTTCGGTGAGCACCTGTTATCCGAAAAGAGGTGAATTACTGTTGACAACTAGTCTGTTTTAGTGACTGACTATATGTCTTATGTGTATATTCATATTACCAATTCTTAGCCAAATATACAAAGCCATCCTTAGCCTTAGGAAAATCAAATTTCTCCTCAGTCTTTCATACTACAAGTGAGAAAAAAATGAAGTGAGAGAAACAGTAAGAAGGAAACGAGCTGGCAGTGCATGGGTTTACGGCTCACAGGTAAGAAGATGCTGTTCTTCTTCATCAAGGGAGCTTCCCTGTCTCAGGTGTGTCCAACCTGAGTTGCACTCAGGGACATAGACACAAGCCCAGGGTGTGCAGGACAGAATAGACTTTTTTAAAAACTGAAGTACAGTTAATTTACAAAGTTGTGTTAGTTTCTGGTGTATAGCAGTGTTTCAGTATACCTATATATATACATGAATTCTTTTCAGATTCTTTCTCATTATACTTTATTACAAGATATTGAATTTAATTCTCTGTGCTGTATAACAGGTCCTTGTTGTTTGTTCTTAAGGAACCTCTATACTGTTTTCCATAGTAAGAAAAACACTATCTTAATGAGCAAAAACAGAGGTAAGGAGCTGATTTCTAGAAGGTAAGAAAGGTAGCTGGGGCAGCATAGTTTCCTGACAGCAAATACAGATATGACTCAACTGTTTTCCCATCAAATGGAGGACATTTAATGAATATGGTAGATGCAGGAATATATACAAGCATGAAAAGCAGAAAGTCAGGCCAAGCTGAAGGGAGTCAACAGGATGAAGCACAGAGAGCATCACTGGGCGTTCTGGGAAAGAGCGGAAAGCAGGAGTGGGTCTTCCCAGTAGTCACGTAGGGATGTGAGAGCTGGGCCAGAAAGAAGGATGAGAACCAAATAATTGATGCCCTTGAACTGTGGCGCTGGAGAAGACTGTTACGAGTCCCTTGGACAGCAAGGAAATCAAACCAGTCAATCCTAAAGGAAACTGACCTTGAGTATTCACTGGAAAGACTGATGCTGTAGCTGAAGCTCTAATACTTTGGCCACCTGATGCAAGGAACTGACTCACTGGATAAGATCCTGATGTTGGGAAAGACTGAAGGCCAAAGGAGAAGGAGGCAGCAGAGGATGAGATGGTTAGATAGCATCACCGACTCAATGGATGTGAATCTGAGCAAACTCCGGGAGACAGTGAAGGACAGGGGAACCAGGCATGGTGCCCTCCATGGGGTCACAAAGAGTTGGACATGACATAGCAACTGAACAACAGGAAGAAGACTGTGATTAAAGTGCTTAAGAGAGGTGAATAGAAAAAGTTGACAGTGGAATGATCTGTCTTTATACAGACAGAGTGGAGGAACTTGAGCTTTATTTTCAAGGAACCAAGGAAATCTCAAGCTCCAGAGAAAAAACAAGTACTGTCAGAGTTGGAGTGAAGAGTTGGCTGCAGGAGTTGGTGCCTCATCCTGCTGGTACTGGAGCCCCTGAGAGGAGCAGAGTTCTCCATGCTTGCATGGAGGTGGTGCTGAGTTCCCAGAGGTGGATTAGGAGGAGCTGATGGAGCAGATGCCAGCCAAGAGGGCGTGTTTTCAACAATCCGAGGCAGAGACAGCCCAAGTTGGACAAATACGATGGTGATGCCAAGAGACAGGAAGCGGCATCCATGGGACATCCATGGTAGAGGGGAATAAGACAAATAAATAAACTGTGGAGTCAGCCTCTCCAATGAAAGTGAGTGGTGTGCTTACTTCTAGGGAGAGAGGGCTGATATTTCACAGCAGAGGGAGAGTCAGGGACTAATTGGGCAAATGGTTTCATCTCTAAATCTTCTCATGAAGGAGAAGCCAGTGAAACTAAGGAGTTCTCACTCTTCTTCATAAGACAGTCTTCCACGGCCCTGAGTCTCACAGCTCGGGACTCTGGACACTCTTACATGTGGGAGGAAAGGGGAAGGAGGCTTCTAATTGACAGAGGATGACCTTGAAAACAAAACTGAGGATATAATAGGTGAAAAGCACCAGACCTTTGCAAATGTGCAGTTACAAGATGTAAAGCAAAGCATCCTGACTCCTCAGTGACTATTAACCTCCATGTTGGTGCGATGATTGTTCTACGAGGAAACTGCCATTTGTTTTAAGAAGGCATTTGGAAGAAGTAAGTCAAGAATACTCAAAACATCAAAATTCTTAGCAGTAAATTAAAATATCCATGTGGAGCCTTTCTCAATGTGGACAGAATACCACCCCCAATTTCAAAGTGATGTTGCCCATATTTAAAGGGTCTGGAATTCCTTGACACCTTAACACTAACTTCAGCTTTCTAAAACAAACCCACGTTAAGAGCAGAGTGGGCAAAGGAAAATCTTATTCATAGTACTCATAAAACCCTTGACTTTTTAATAAAAAGCATAGCAACAGAGCCACCACTTACCAAAAGGAGAGTAAATCATAATGTATGTATCCTTTCTCATCTCTGTCTACATCGTGCTCCCCTCTGAACACACTCAGTGTATTATTACAGCTGAAAGTCTGCCTCAGGAGAACCTGATAACTCTGTGTAGCATAGAACTTTCTATCCATGTTATAAATTATATCCCTGGCTGCATTTTAAGGTGGTCAACAACGTGCTTTTCTTTCTTCTCTTTCTTCTTCTATAGTAGTTCTATGACAAAAGGCACACCAGATAATGTAACTGGTGTCCTCCGCAAGGGAAGTCAGAGAGCACTAGAAATTGCCAGGCTAGTCTGTCATTTATGTCTAGGTTTCACTCAAAAATTCACCCTGGGGGAAGTCTGCTCAGAGGCTGAGCCCTTACAAGCTCCTAGCTCTGCATTTTCTGCGATGTCAGGAGAGCACTGGCCCTCTGCCTTTCTTACTCCATCACCCAACAAACACGTGCCAGAGAGACGTATCTCTTGTTAAATTACAGACTGGGCCTCCAATGTCTTTCTTGGTCATGAACATTGGGCATCTAACCCTCTCCAGTATTCTTGCCTGGACAATCCCATGGACAGGGGAGCCTGGCTGGCTGCAGTCCACAGGGTCGCAAAGAGTCAGACACAGCGACTGAGCACACACAAACTTAGTTACCTCGGTGACTCTGGGTGTGCAAGGATTTTTATTAATTTATGGATAAAATAGATACACAATATATCAGCCATTTGCTCTTCATTACTGAGTCCTTTATACATGGCTGGCTTTTACCAAAGGACAAGCTGAGCAGTTCTGAAATCTTATTGGCTCTCTCGGACCACCAGCGTCTTAGAGCATTGATGGTCACAGATGCATTTCACGATGCATTAAAAATTAAGATTTTCATTTTGCCCATGACTGCTCATTCTCATTTTGCATTTCAGAATGAATTAATAGCCTGGCGCTATTTCTCCATAAATTATCCATTTTTTCCACAGACCTAATCTCTGTGAAGAGAATTGTCTTTCATAATCCTGCATGGACTAGATTTTCAATACCGTATCATTTTCCCTTGTCCTATTTCTTCATGCTACAAATGTGTTCTGTTCTGGTTCCACCCATGTTGATTTCTCATGAAACCTGTTAGCCTGAACCAATCAGAGCCCTGTGAGAACTGTTTTCTCCTTGATTTACTCTTAAGTGATTGTTGCTTTTCTGGGCCACACTGGGAGAATGGAATTTTCTGTGGCACCAGAGAAACTGTACAAGTATTGAGTTCTTCACAATATTATTTTTTCCCCAAGAAGAAGCTAAGGGAACCATTAGGAAAGAGTAGTGATAATGATTTGCAAAGAGCATCACTTTGGCTCATCACGGGATTAAGCAAACTTGCCTGTGCAGACAGAAAAATCATACCATAAACCCCGATTGGTGGCTGGGTCTCTTTACTTTGATAATACAACTGAAAGACTCTAGCGTGGTCTCCATGAGCCTCACTTCCTGGGATTCACATCTTGTGTAATTCCTTCCCACTCTGTGTGGGTGGGACCTGTGACTTGCTTCTGATCAACAGAACATGGCAAAGACGACAGACTGTCATTTCCGTGATATGCTACCTAACCCTGTATTATCCTTCTTTCAAGAAGTTCCTTCTTGCTGGCTCTGAAAAAGTAAGCAATCAAATAGGAAAGTCCCAGAGGCAAGGAGTTGAGAGCAGTTTCTGGAAAACAGCTTCAGTCCGACAACACAGGAGAAATCTAGGAAGCAGACCCCTCCCCTTGCCAAAGGAGCCTCAGATGAGACCATGGCCACAGTCTATACCTTGCTGCACCCTTGAGTGATGCTGAAGCAAAGGGTCCAGCTAAGCTCCGTCCAGGCCACGACCCCAGAGACGCTGTGAGCCAATAGAGCACGTGGTGTTTTAGGCAGCTAAGTCTGAGGTAATATTTGTATGAATGACAACTAGAACAGATCTTGATACTTAGACACATGGTGCTACTTTAAGAAAGATCTAAAAATATCAAAGCAGCTTCAGGACTAGAAACTGAGTAGAAGGAAGTAGAATTTTGAGAATCCTGGTAGAGAATATTAATCCCTTTGAATAAACTGTTAGTATAATATTACAGAAGAATATTATTCAGCCTGAAATGCAATGAAGTTCTGATACATGCTACAAGATGAACTTTGTAAATGATATGCTAAGTTAAATAAGTGAGGTACAAACTAGAAAAGATTATATGATTCTACTTATTCAATACTTACTTAAATATTCTATTAGGCAGATTTATCAACTATTGGTTCCAGAGTTCTTGTTTCAGGGGATGCAAAAGTTCTGGAAATGGTGTTATGGTTGCACAATACTTAAATGTAATAATGCTACTAAGTCAAACTGTTAAAAATGGTTAAATGACAATTTTATGTTATGGGCCTTCCTGGTGGCTCAGATGGTAACGTGTCTGCCTGCAATGTGGGAGACCCAGGTTTGATCCCTGGGTTGAGAAGATCCCCTGGAGATGGAGGAAATGGAAACCCACTCCAGTATTCTTGCCTGGAAAATTCCATGGACGGAGGAGCCTGGTAGGCTACAGCCCATGGTGTTGCAAAGAGTCGGACACGACTGAGCGACTTTCCTTCCCTTTATGTTATAAATATGTGTGTGTGTGTGTGTACATATATATGTGATTGCATCTTCAGTCTCTTCAGTAGTGTCCAACTCTTTGTGACCCCACGGACTGTAGCTGCCAGGCTTCTCTGTTCATGGGATTTCCAGGCAAGAATACTGGGGTGTGTTGCCATTTCCCTCTCCAGGAGATCTTTCTAAGTCAGGGATCAAATCTGTGTCTTCTATGTCTCCTGCGCTGCAGGTGGATTCTTTACCACTGACGCATTGGGGCAGCAGAAAAAGAAATTGAGGGAAATAATACTAAACAGAAAGGACATTGGCCTCTCCTGATGGTAAAAGATACTGAAATGAAGAGGCGGCTTCTGAGCACCACCAGGAAGGCTGGCAAAGAGTAAAAACCTGAAGTTGTGAGTGTACAACCTTTTGTTAGAACCTCAGGGGCGTCAAAAGATCAGAGTAGAGTTCAGTCCCACAAGGAGTCCTTTCAGAAGTTCAAGAGCAAGAATCGCAGATCCTCTCAATCACAAGAAAGCTGGAGGGTGTTGTCCCTCAGCCATCTTAGCAAAAGCCCCAGCTAGAGAAGGGCTGTCTCAGAAAGATCTGTGGGTCTAGACTGTTTAGTGGAGCAAAGCCCAAGGAAATTCATGGCAGACTTCTGAAGTTGACTTCAGCAAAAAGATCACCAGCTGAGACTGAATATATGGAGAAAGTACAAATGAAATGAGGCTGTTGGAAACCCAAACTTCCACTGCCAGGAAGCAGGCTCATTAAACTAACCAGCTGCAGGCACATGCTACCTTTCATGGAAAAGGAAGGGTCAAGCAGGAAACAGACATGAGAGCAGGGCTAAGAACTGTGGAGAATTACGCCAGAGCTTTGCAACTTCATCAAGCGACTCCCTACACTTGTCTGCGTAGACCTCAATTTTTATTTTCTTTGTACCTTCCATTTACCCCTTTTTGAACAGAAGTAACTGTAGCTCTTATCCTCTGCCTGCCCCACCATGTGTCCGCTGAGTGTGTTAGTGGCCAGATAACTTGTCTCACACTTTAAGATGGACAGGCTGAAATGAACTACACCCAGGGAGACTCATTCACTTTGAGTCTGATTTGAATAAGTTTCCAGATTTAGGGAAATGACTGAATGGTATAAAACTGGGAGGAAACTGGAGATGGGGTGAATTGGATGTTGTATGTGATAAGGACAGTTCATCATTGATGGCAGATAAACTCTACTTTGAGCCCAACGATTCCTGCCTCTTGATCTGTACATCCTGTGCAATGCATGCGTTTATGTATGATGTATCTATCTTTCCTCTTGATTGAGCACTAGCTCTGTGACTTTCTTCTAACCAATAAACTATGGCAAGGTGTGGCTATGCCACCTTTGTGATGATATTACATAAGACAGTAATGTTCATTTTGCAAGGAGATTCTCTTCCTTGCTAGATTTGAGGAAGCAAGTGACCACGTTGGGAAAGCTTGTTTGTCAAAAAACTGAGGACAGTTTCAGACTGACAGTGAGTAAGCAACCAAGGTCCCCAGTTTGATGGAAAAGTGAAAGTGAAGTTGCTCAGTCGTGTCCAACTCTTTGTGACCCCATGGACTGTAGCCTACAATGCTCCTCCATCCATGGGATTTTCCAAGCAAGAGTACTGGAGTGGGGTGCCATTTCCTTCTCCAGAGGATCTTTCCAACCCAGGGATCAAACCTAGGTCTCCCGCATTGTAGGCAGATGCTTTACCATCTAGCCACCACGGAAGTTAGTTTGATGGAAATGAATGCCAATAACAACCACGTGAACTTGGAAGTAAATCCTTCCCCAGGTGAGCCTCGGATGAAACCACAGCTCTGGCCGAGCAGAGAACCCAGGTGAATCATATCAGAACTCCTAGTCCACTGAGACTGGAGGTGATAACTGTGTGTTTTCTTAAGTCAGTAAGTTTGTAGAACTGTTGTTACGCAGCAGGAGAAAGTGAATACAGACAAGGATATTTGCATTTCAATGATATTTGCACAGGGGTCCATTGCTTCATCCTTGTGGGTAGCCTCTCTGGGAATCAATACTACTCAGTTTCTACTACTCAAGAAAATAATTTTCCAGAAATTTTGGAACAGATAAACAAATGTCCATGCCTTTTAAAGTACATCTAGGATAGAAATTGGATATTTTCTTTATCCATTATTTAGACAAAAATCGATGTGAATGTTTTTGAGATTTCTGTTGCAATCATGTTCTCAGTGAATTTTTCACATATTGGAGATTTTGTCACAAGTAAAAAGTCACTCACTAAAATCTTAGCATGAATTTAGGGACCTTATAGCTGAGAGTCAATTTATTCATTTGTGGCCACTCAGGAGTTTTTTAGGTTTGTTGTTGTTCAGTTACCAAGTTGTGTCTGACTCTTTGTGACCCCATGGACTGCAGGATGCCAGGCTTCCCTGTCCCTCACCATCTCCCAGAGCTTGCCCATATTCATGTTCATTGCATCGGTGATTCCATGCAACCATCTCATCTCATCGTATCTCATTTTTAGGTTTGATGGTGTTTAAATAAGCATGACGTGACTTTATTAATGAGTGTATATGTCTAGCCCTTGTTCTTTCGTACATTCCCATGAAGATCAGGGTCTCCTTTAATCTTGAGTTTAGTTTTCAAATATGTGTTTTGTCAAAATCAGGATGATATTTCTTTATATTACTTAGGTAGAGAGACTTCCCACATAAGGTGACAAAGACACTAAGAACTCTTCGCTAGTGAAGGCCAAGAAAGAGATGCCATGCATTTGTTTTTTCTAGCTTTCATTAACTTCTCAATCGCCCCCTAAGAAAGGCTTTTTCAAAGGGAGATTCCCTGGGGATACAGGCCCTGTTCTTCTCATCTACATGTCTATTACTTAATCCAAGTTCCCTTCTCAAGCAAATATTCATTTAGTCCAAAGTGTTTCTTCTGTAAAATAAGAATACTTTAAATGAAAGTTCCCCAAACACATTAACCATCCTGTTTTTTTTTTTTCTGAAAATGAAGCTTTATGAACACTTGTAAATGGATACAGAACATATATAGATGTTAACCACACAATTAACCAGCTTCTTCCTTCCTGTGTGCTCAACTTGGGAAAGGTGATAAGAGCTGTGAGGTTTGCCGAGGTGCTGTGATTCTAGGGGTGGATAGACGTCACTTTACCTGAATGGGCTCTATTATGTGACAACATACAGCATTTAAAACTTCTAGCCAATTTAAAACCTTCTAACGCTGGAAGACATCTTTCCCATAATCGACTTTCCCACTTATCAACTGGTGTCAGATTGGAAATGACAGGCTTGTGTTAGACTGTCACAGGGTACTACTTCAGAAACAACCAACTTTGCCTTGTAAAAATCATCCTTCATTTTTCTCTGAGTCAAAATAATGCAATCTTAATTGGTGATTTAGGAACACAATGAAGAGAGAAAAAAATGATTCTCTCCAGTTAATTTCAGGTTGTAATAAATATCTGGTGGAGAATTACCTACCCACTAAGCCTGCTGGCTTTGTCTATATAAATATTAATCACATAAGCCAATAACTGCATAGGTATTTTTACGAGGCTCCCACTGAAGTCATTTCACAGGATACAAGTCTTACTACAATTTAATTAAAAAGTACTGAAAGCCAATTTGCTTCTCATGGACCAAGAACATAAACTGATGTGAGTGTGGAGAGTTAAGACTCACAAAGGTGATGTGAAATTCACCTACCTGGATTTTCTCCCCAAACCATAAACGAGGGTGTACTTTAAATATGGAAGGAAGAGCCAGTTACCACAACTGCAGATTTATAAGGCCAAAACCAAATGTTTGAGTCTACAAAGAGCAACAAGTTGTTAAGTGCGAGACTGAACTGAAATGTCCGAGGGACGTGCTGAAAGCTTAAAATACACATGGAAAAGGAACCCCCCCACCAGGTTGTCCTTCAGGTTCACTGAGGGGTCCTGTTCATAGACAAGCGTGTCATTGTAATTATAGCCAAAATACTGACTGTGGTCTCACCCGGTGCCAGTGCTTAATTCAGTCGTGATGGAAAACTTACCTCTTCTGATCAACACCATCTGGACCCAGGACCAGCTCAGGCCCTATTTGGAACTGGCGGTGTGAGACCAGTCTAGCGGAATTTTAATAAGAGCAGTCATTCCGCAGCAGACTCACTTGCCTCCTCTCCGGGGAGCCCAGCCCAGAGATGCCCGCTGTCCCTGCATCTCCCATCCCTCAAGAGCGGCTGGGCTGAGTGAACCCTGCAGGCTCACCAGTGAAGCTGTCCACCCCAAGCTTTGGTTGAAATTAAAGGATGAAAGAAAAGAGGTCATTCAGCTCAACAGAAAAGGATGCCACAGACAAGCTGAGCTGGATCCAGAAACTGAAACCGCAGGGAAACCAACTGCACTGGGATGACAGGAAGCGGGAGGGTGGCGACCCGGAGCCGCAGAGGGTAGGTACCCACCTCTCCTCGCGGTTCTGCCCCACGCACACCCGGCCCCCGTGCCGCGGGGTGGGGTTGCTGCAGGACCGCTGCCGCACCTGGAAGCCGATCCCACACGTGGTGCTGCAGGGAGACCACGAGGTCCAGGGGGTCCAGCCTCCGTTCCTGCGGGAAGAAGCAACAGGGTCACTGGGGTCAACTTGCGCGAGGCCCAACCTCTATCTGCACCCGCCCCCACGTTCACCCGGGGGATCCCCCCACGGGGACCACTGACGTATGGGCTGCGAAGGCCACGCGAGCAAGGAGCCCTGGGAAGCAATGCAATGTACTGTCTCGGGAACCGGTTACTTTGAAGTCCATCCCCGCCCCCGAACCTGATTTTCGAGTCAAAAAAGAAAACTTGAGAGTCAAGTTTTACATGTACTTGCAAATAACTTAAAAACGGGCTAATTAGAAACAAGAAAGCTTAGTGGTGAAAACGTTAAGCTAATGAAAAATAATGCTACTTTTGTTTTTTGAAAAGCAATTAGACATGCATCCCTGAACCTTTGGCCTTTATGATTTTATTTGATTTGTACTGTATCAGTTATAATCTAGGAAAAGGGCACATTGAATCAAATAATCATCTAAATGTTTCCTTTAAAATCTATTCATGGCAGTGACAATCAGTAACTCTCTTGATGGTATTCTTACTGATAAAGAGTACCATAATGTCAAAAGTTATAAAACAAGCTTTATTAAAAATGAAGAAAGGATATTTTTAAATTCAGATTCTTGGCTACTCTCCAATAATCTGACAAAGATATAGAGTATAAATAGGAAGTGCCAATTGTGTATATCTTTATTTAGGTTACTTTAACATGTATAAAATAAGGCAGGTATATTAAAATATAAAATAAAAAATACTTTTATACAATAAACTGCTACTAACAGCCAGAGAAAAATTTTTGTTTAATATTGTAATTTTTTCCTTAAAATGTCTGCTTGTAGAATATTTATAATTTAAATATCTCCCTTACCAGTTTGTCCCTGCTATTTAAAAATAAACTATAGGAATTTTTTTAAAATTTAAGTATTATTAATAAAATATATGTTCAAACCAGAGTCTAAACTTCCATATAGATAGTTAACTGCATGTAGATTTTTTTCTCTATTTCTCTATTCACATATGCATTTCTAAATAGCTGTTACTCTTGTCTGTCGTATTTATATTTCTGCTGAAATAATCATTTTACTTTATATATTCCTTTAAAAGCATGCAGGTGCACAGCTATACCATTGTTTATACCATTGAAGGTATAAACAACTACACATGTAATATCTAACACAATTTCAAATGAAAGTTCCTCTGATAAAATTCTTAGCATATTTCATATTTCACTACTTTATTTTCTGAAACTTAAACATAATCAAAATCAAAATAAAGTGATACTTCGATGTATGATATAACAAAGCTGCTTCATAATAATTTAACCAAAATAACACAAAATAAGACAGATTTATGGAGCTGTTTCTACAAGTAATTAATATCTGACATATCATTCTTCCTCATACCATTTTTAAAAGCATCCAAAAATGAAAACATAAAAGAAACATAAAAATAGAAATAAACATAAATAAAATAAATTTCAACATAAATAAAAAGAAATTTTTAAAATTTCTTTTATATAAAAAAAGTTTAGATAATGCAAGAAACACTGCTCCCAAAATTGCTTGGAAATTCTTAATTGCCTAAACCTTTTAACAAACATGACACCTTATGATGTAATCTACTCGCAATCTATGGAAACTGTTGTATACAGGGCAGTAGGTATTTTAAATAATAGGAATATAGTACATTAGGAAATGACTACAGTATCCACATATGTGACTATTCTATGGAGCTGGGTTTGCAAATTTCAAAGTGCTCCTTAGAGGCAGCCGTAGCAGCAGGCAACCAAAGAAGCAGCATTGAAAGTGAGAGTGTTAGTCACTCAGTTCCATCTGACTCTGTGACCCCATGGCCTGTAGCCCACCAGGCTCCTCTGTCCATGGGATTCTCCAGGCAAGAGTACTGCAGTGGGTTGCCATGCCCACCTCCATGGGATCTTCCTGACCCAGGGATTGAACCTGGGTCTCCTGCATTGCTGGCAGATTCTTTACCCACTGAGCCACAAAGGAAGCTCAGAGTAGCACTAAGTCAGCATATATCAGCAGATGGATTACTTCTTTGATTAAGTCAGTCAAAAACAATCTGCTTAATGCATTTAAAACATCACTGAAACAGGTTTCTTTACTATTTGATTTTTAGTCTTAAAATAACCACCAATTTGATCACAGCTCCTTTTAGTGAATGGCCTTCCAAAACTAGAGCCAGAGCTGAGCAGGCAGCAATAAAGTCACAAGAATGTCTGTGATAGTCCTTTTTTCCATTAAACAATATAAAACAGAGTACTACTCATTGACTGTAGCCTTCCAACAATAACAGTTCTATAGCTTTTATGGAGTTTCTGCCAGGCATCAGTGGAAACCACCTTAATTTTATAGAAATAATGCAACGCATAATGCAATGTTGATATGCTCTTGTTTTCTGAAATAACACAAATAGTCTAATCTCTGTAGACTTAATGGGCTCCTTTTTAATTGTGTGGAGCATCTGAGCTGGCCTATGGAGATGGTGAACAGAGGGCAAAATCTGCTCTTGCAGCCTGCCTTTCCTTATCTGACCACCCTTCCCTTCTTGGGCAGGCAGTGTCCTCAGGCCCTGGGTTGCCATACAGTGTGGCCCCCCAACACAACTGGCAGTGTGAGTGATGTCACAGACCACTTGCCCAGAGGTCTCTGCATTCTAAATCGGCTCTTGGAAAGAAGATAAAAATCCTACAGTAAGTGAGGAGGGTAAGTGTGGACCCTGATCTGAGAAGCTTTCCTGATGCTTCTTGCTTTTTAAATTTTATATATCTTTTTTATTGCAGCATGGATGATTCACAATAGTGTATTAGTTTCAAGTATCCTGGTGTTTGTTTTAAATATAACATATTGATTGGGAGACTGGGACTGACATGCACAACTGTTGATCTTGTGTGTGTATCTGTGGTGCTCAATCTTGTCTGACTCTTTACGAACCCTTTGATTATAACCCACAAGGCTCTTCTGTCCAGGGGATTTTCCAGGCAAGAATACTTGAGCGGGGTGCCATTTCCTACTCCAGGGGATATTCTCAACCCAGGAATCGAACCCAGTGATACTCTGTATAAAGCAGATAACTAATGAGAACCTACTGTGTAGGACAGGGGACTCTACCTGATGCTCTGTGGTGACCGAAATGGGAAGGAAATCTAAAAAAGAGAAGATATCTGTATACGTATAACTGATGCACTTTTCTGTACAGCAGAAACTAATATAACACTGTAAAGCAACTATACTCCAGTTAAAAAAAAGAAAAAAGGAACATATTACTGTGGCCACAGTGCTATACACTGTACAGGGAAGGGAGGAGAAAAGTGAGTATGTTTTTTTAAAAAAATGAGCCAGCAACAAAATAATACACAGATGACAGGAAAGCTACTCATGCTCAACCATGTGAGCCGCCTCCAGGTTACTCGGCAGTGGGTATCAGCTGCGTCGGGGTGTTCTGAGCAGTCCTGCCAAGTTCTTTCAGTCCTTTCTGACTCTTTGTGACCCCATGGACTGTAGCCTGGCAGGCTCCGCTGCCCATGGGGAGTCTCCAGGCAAGAACACTGGAGTGAGTTGCCATGCCCTCCTCCAGGGCATCTTCCCGGCCCAGGGATCGAACCTGTGTCTCTCACGCCTCCAGTACTGACAGGCGGGTTCTTTACCACTGGCACCACCTGGGAAGCCCGCTCGGATCACAGCGCAGAGCTTTCTAAAGACTTGGCTTCTGTCAGAAAGCATAGTCATAGACTCTGGGGTCTGTCTGCCTTTTTCCAGATGCTGAGGGTATTGGTGGTTATAACTCTCAGGTGAGAGAATCTAACACGGCCAAGGGTCCTGCCGCTACAGAGCTCCCCTTGTGACCAGCTGCGGTCTTCATGGGGCCTACAGCACAGCACACCCAGCTCCCTGCCTTCCCCTCATCCCCCCTGTAGATGCTCAGAACCCTCTCCATACTTCCTGCACACAATCTCACTGTCAGAGTGGTCGCCCTGACCAACCAGAACAGACTCAGGTTTTGCTCCTAGAAAAAAAAGTCCCATTAAAAAAGGTATACGTTGCCATCATTGGAAGCTGCAGACTTATTTAGATGACAAAAACTCTGTCAAAGCTCCAAGCCTTCCTTGACATTCTACCTTACTGCTGAGCTAGTTCGAGTTTTGTCTCTCTCTGTTCCTTCCTCCTTCCCAAAAAATTAGAATTCAGAAGGGGTGTAGACATTCATGTGTTCACTTTAACTATAAAATTAAACCAGATTTTCTTGATTGATAGGAAGTGTGACTTGGCCCCAGTTTGATAATAGAGTCTGACTTAGCTAATTACCTTATACTGTGGATTTATTTCCATAAATTGAATGCCCTTAATCTGTAGCTCCAAGATAATGACAAATTTAAATGATGTGATATAAGAGCATTTAATCAAAGATATTATATTTGACAAATGTATTGAATTAGCAATATTTTGAATTCCCCAACACTTTCTGAGTCTATTAAGTTAAACAATAACAAAGATAAATGAAGAGCGGGTTTAACTTAGAGTCATTAGATCAGTCTTTGCAGAGGCTTTCTGATGTACTTTGCACTAATTGAGGAGGTACTTGACATCAGTGGCTGCGCCAAAAAAAAAAAAAAAATCAGTTTGCAAGTTAGGTGGTTTCCACTTTTCTTCTTCCAACAAAACTGAGGCCAACATAAACAAGTTATCAACTGATAAAGGGCATTAAAAACAATTTCTGGTGTCAGATTACCATAGTTTTGGCAGATAACTTCAAAGGAATATGTAAGCTAATAAGCCCTTGCTGCTAGAAAACCAAATATTTGCTGCGAACTGGCCTTGTTCACTTGGCTTCTCACGACTGTCTCTTTCCTTTGACAGTACCAGGGGCTCCCAGTGGATAGAAGTCAGTGAGTGCTATGGTTCCTCCCTCCTGACCCTGCAGTGAGGTGGTTTATAAGGATGAAGATCAAATCTGGTGACACCCATAAAATGACAGCATGGCCTGTTTTTGCCAATGATGGAGCCCTAGCTTCCTATCCCTCAGGCACGCTGAAGTGTGCACTCATGAGAGGTCCCCGTCAAGCAGACGGGATGCTCCTGGCAGGTGAGCATCGTTTCCGTTACCGTGACAGACACGATCCCCAAGGCAGGCAAGGACTGAGATGCAGGTACAGTGTATCGACTCATGCATTCTTGGATCCCCCATAAGTCGCCAACCAAAAATTATCACTAACAGCTCATATACCAGTAAGTGACACTCTCATGTGGATTTGGAAAGCCATACACACTTTTAGAGGGGCTTCCCAGATGGCACAGTGGTAACGAATCTGTCTGCCAGAGCAGGAGGTGTGGGTTTGATCCCTGAGTCGGGAAGATCGCCTGGAGAGGGAAATGGCAGCCCACTCCAGTATTCTTGCCTGGAAAATCCCATGGACGGAAGAGCCTGGTGGGCTACAGTCCATGGGGTCACAAAGAGTCAAACACAGTGGAGCATTAAGATATTGAAATATACACTTTAAGAAGCAGGGTCCTCTGAGTGTAAGCAGCACTGTAGGATAGCTTTGGTAGTTTCAGAAATGGCCCCTAGAGTCAATATTCCTGAATCTGTAAAGGACCGGTCTAGGGTAACAACTAAAGCTCCCACGTCCACACAGGTACCTGCAATGGGCCAGCTGCCAATCACAATGCTTATACTTGGACAGTGTGGTTTTGGGATGCTCTGTCTCCATAGCAAGCTACTCACCTGCCCTCTAAAAGAATGGTGATAAACTAGATACCCTTCATATACTTGCAAGTTGTCATTGAATTCTCTTTTCACCAAAAGCTTCAAATGTTACAGACATTTCTGTTACCTCACTATTTGAATGTGTGAATGGAATTTAAATACCACAGAGATTTGATAGTCACCTTTGCATTTAAAAAATTGATGAGCAGAGTCTAATTTACCATTCAGAAACTGTATGCTTTTCCTTCTTCTAATATTTTGCATACTCGAAACACTTTTCCCAGTCTAACAATGAACACATGGATAGGTTTAGATTCACCTAAACATATAAAGAGGCTTAGAATCTGATTTTCAATTTTTTTAATTTAGTTGATTTACGATATCATGTTCCTTTTAGTTATATAGCACAGTGACTCAGTTATACAAATCTATGCAAAGGAGGCATATATATATGTGTATTGCAAATTAGGTTTTTAATTTAAAATCTCCCCCCACAGATCCTGTCATTTTTAAGTGGTCAACGTCTCTATCTTTTTGTGACCTTTCTCTTCAATAGGGAAGGCATGTATCGGTAGTGATTTCCCAAATGCCTGGACAAGCTGGGTTTACACTTGCATTTTAGCCCAAGCGTCAGGAGGGACGCACCTGGAGCAGTTCGCGATCTCCATGCGGGGGCCCTGGCACTGCCAGCCACCACACTGGGGGGCCGGGCTGTCGCAGGAGCGGGTGCGACAGAGGCAGGATCCCACGGCGCTTCCGTCTGTGTGTGTGCAGGGCGTCCACGGAGACCACGCACCAAAGTGCCCATCCACGGTGAGATTCCTCACCTAGGAAGCAGATATAGGCAAGGATGTCAGAAAGGGTTAAGGCTGCAAACATAGTAAGAGAAAAAAATGAGATCTCCCAGGAGACCCTCAGAGCTTCTTTGGAATATCTCAAATTGCAATCAAAACGAGAGAAAGGGGAAGTATTTCTAAGAAAAGCAGTAAAGGCCACGGGTGGAGACAGGGATGGAGTGGAGGAGAGGAGGGGGAGGAAGGAGGTGGAGGGCAGGAGGGAACAGACAGAAAGGAGGAGAGGGAGGGGAAGGTGCTAATGACCTGTCAAACCATGGCAGGGTTGTCCACTCTAGTTCTTATTTATTTATTTATTTTAATTGGAGGCTAATTACTTTACAATATTGTAGTGATTTTTGCCATACACGGACATGAGTCAGCCATGGGTGTACATGTGTTCTCCATCCTGAACCCCCCTCCCAACCTCCCTCTCCATCCCCTCCCCTTAGGGTCATCCCAGTGCACCAGCCCTGAGTGCCCTGTCTCATGCATCGAACCTGGACTGGCGATCTGTTTCACACATGATAATATACATGTTTCAACGCTATTCTCTCAGATCATCCCACCCTCGCCCTCTCCCAGAGAATCCAAAAGTCTAGTTCCTCTTGTTGCGTTGCTGTTTTTCATAAGAAAACATCTTGTATTTGCGAGGAAGCCATGTAAAGCTTATTATGAGTAAGTGTAAGTGTAAGTACAATTTTAGGAATCAAATTAGGACTTTCCTGTGGCTCAGATGGAAAAGCATCTGCCTACAATGTAGGAGACCTGGGTTTGATTGCTGGGTCAGGAAGATCCCCTGGAGAAGGAAATGGCAACCCACTGCAGTACTCTTGCCTGGAAAATCCCATGGATGGAGGAGCCTGGGTAGGCTACAGTCCATGGGGTTGCAAAGAGTCAGTTACGACTGAGTGACTTCACTTTCACTTTTAGGAACCAAGAATAAAGGACATCCTCTCTCCTCTTCTAAACACGCCAGAACAGAATGGAGCAGAATAGGCTGTAACTAT